>NW_012141191.1:4804845-4811724 GCF_000956105.1 Propithecus coquereli | reverse complement strand
GGCTCAAGCAATCCTACTGCCTCAGCCTCCCGAGTAGCTGGGACTACAGGCATGCGCCACCATGCCCGGCTAATTTTTTGTATATATTTTTAGTTGGCCGATTAATTTCTTTCTAATTTTAGTAGAAGCGGGGTCTCGCTCTTGCTCAGGCTGGTCGGTGTATTTCTTTATTGAAGGAAAAGTAAAACATTTAAAATCATTCTTATAACAAGCATCTCAAATGTACTTTATTCTTTCTTACATAAGCATTGCTAGGAAACTTATGTGTATTTGACTAAAGCCTCCATTTTTAAATGAGTACTTAGTACCCTGACCAAAAAACTTTTTCAAAAGGAACTAGGGTTTTTACTCATACTGGGAATACTGAGCAGTCTGTCTAATAGAAACAAATAATTTAGGGGAAGAATGAAGGGAAAAAAACCCAGATAACAGCAGTATCTTAAGTTGAAAGGCATACAAAAACCGGTATATAAGACATTCTAGTTTATCTAGAAAGTTTACCATGGACAAGAAAAAAATGCCTTCAAGAAAGCTACTTTATTAAGAAATGGGAGTGGGCAAGTAAGAGGCCTAAAGAGGAAGTAGGTTTGTTTATTAATTTTGGATTTACCTTTTTAGGGGCTTAAATCTTCTTAAATAAAAGCTAAATTTATTTAGAGTACTGTAATTTAAGTTTTGAGGTTGCATGAATAGAATGAAATTATAAAATGTAGTTTCTGCTATGCGATCTGCTCTGTTATTGAGTATCCTCATCTTTGTTTTTGGTTGGCTGGTGAACATAATCTAAAGAGTGCTGCTTGTTAATTATTCCAGGAAGTGCGGTGGAGAAATCCTTAGCTGTCAGCCAAGGTGGAGAGCTCTATGAAGAGTGGCTGGAACTTAGAAACGGTTGCCTCTGCTGTTCAGTGAAGTGAGGAATGTGTTTACTATATGCTTTTGGTTTACTAGAAATGTTTATCAATTATATTTCCAGCTTTGATTTTCTAGTGTAATTTAACTGAATTTATACAATTTGCTTGATTGTATTTTCAAATAGAAAATAAATTTATTAGGATGCATTTTCTTTTTTTTTTTTTTTGAGACAGAGTCTCACTGTGTTGCCCGGGCTAGAGTGCTGTGGCGTCATCTTAGCTCACAGCAACCTCAAACTCCTGGGCTCAAGCGATCCTCCTGCCTCAGCCTCCCAGGTATCTGGGACTACAGGCATGCGCCACCATGCCCGGCTAATTTTTTGTATATATTTTTAGTTGGCCGATTAATTTCTTTCTAATTTTAGTAGAAGACGGGGTCTTGCTCTTGCTTCGGACTCCTGAGCTCAAATGATCCGCCCGCCTCGGCCTCCCAGAGAGCTAGGATTACAGGCGTGAGCCACCGCGCCTGGCCAAGGATGCATTTTCTTAAAGTATTTCTTATTTTTTTCTATCTGCTCTAATGCTCTTTTAGAGGTCCTTTATTGAGGTTTTTATTGTCTTTGATGTCGGGGTTTAATTAGTATTCTCTGTAGTGCATGAAAATCTTATTTCATATGTAAAAATTGATTATTCTGAATTTAATGAGTCATTGGTCTAATTTCTAAGTATTCAGCTTTCTAAAAACAAAAATAAATGACTGTCAAAAAGGAGAAAAACCTTACGCTCTGTTCTACTAGTTATAGTTAAGTTTCGAAGGACATGTCTATTTTGTTTGTTAATCTACCAAAGAGCCTAAAAGAATACCTGACACATAGTAGCAACTCAAATATTTGTTGAATGAATTATGAAAATTAATACTTGTATCGATTTTGTGGATTCTAAGGAATTAAATTTCTTACACATCATTTACTACCTTAGGTGTTTGAGTCAAATGTGTTGGCAAGGATAAACTCATAACAGACTTTCTTGAACAACCAAAATGTAATCTATTAAGTATTTTCCTACACTTTTGATAATACAGGAAAAAGGGGAAATTCAAACCTTATACCCTATTCAGAATAGAATGAAATGGTGTTTAATGGCACTGTCCCTTTGGCTATTATATTAAACTACTGTAGGTAATAAATTTTATTATTATTTTGGATGTTGATTTTTTTCTTTCATAAAGCTATAAAAATAACAGATACTGACTTCAATCAGATAAAGTTCCCTCTGCTTCTAATTTTAATAAATTAAAGTATTAGTACATATATAATTTCTTTTTACCTATCAGGGTATATGCATCTCTCTCTTATTTTCTCATTGATAAATATAGGACAAATATTATGTTAGAAACTTAGGAGTGTGTTAAATTTTCACATGCCTAAAGATATTTTTGTCTTAGGTTGTTGAATACATTTTAAAACGTTTATAAGGAATGCTTAAAAATACTTAGGTAATCAGCTGTATATTATGCTTTGGTATCCTCTAGGGACAATGGCCTTAGAGCTATTGAGAATTTGATGCAGAAGAAGGGGAAATTTGATTACATACTGTTAGAGACCACTGGATTAGCAGATCCTGGTAAGAAATGACATTATTAATAACTAGAATATAGTTCTTTGACATTTTAAATAGATGTATTACAGGAATATCTAAAATGAGTATTACAGCTTTAGAGTTATAAATTTTTTTGGTTCTAAAGAGGGAAAATACTGGGTTGTCATTTTCTTTGGCAGATATATGATGAACAGAATACTTCTTGGTACTTTTAAGCTGTTAATAGAATTTGAAGTTTTTATTGATTGATTCAGGGTTATTGATAGGAACAAAAGTTGTTAAAAATATGGAAATTTAGGAAAGATGGAGAGTTTCTATTTCTAAGTACAGTCGTCCCTTGGTATCCATGAGAGATTAGGTCCAGGATCCCCAAGGATACTGTAATCCATGGATGCTCAAGTCCCTTATATAAAATGGTGTAATATTAATATTTGCATATAACCTATGCGCATCCTCTCATATTCTTTAAGTCATCTCTAGATTACTTATAATACCTAATACAATAGTTGTTAGACTGTATTATTTAGGAAATAATAAGAAAAAAAGTCTGTACATGTTCAATACAGATGCAGCCATCCTTTTTTTTCCTGAATATTTTTGATTCACAGTTGGTTGAATCTGTGGATGTGGAACCCATAGATACGGAGTGAGGACTATATATGTGATTAGTTATACTACATATAGATTTTATTTCTCTTTACTTTCTAATCCAGCTTTCTGAGAAGGTCATTAAGAGATATATAAAGGCTTTTAGACTCTGATCCCAGCAACAATTTCTCTCTTTAATTGTTAGTATTTTATTTTTCTATTACTAAAATTGAAATAATGTTATTTGTAAATGTTGTCATAAGGTATCAAAGAATACATAGTTAAATCAAGCCTACTGGGCCCTTTTCCTAGTGGGGAATTAATGATTATCAATATAATTTTTTTATATCTGAATAGAATTACATCTAAACTTCCCTGTGGAAAGCTACATAGAGTCCATCCATTTCTAACAATGGGTTTTTGTTACTGTCTTACCAAACTCTAATAAGTTCTGTTTATTTTCCCCTAAATAATTTTTAGTAAACTCTTTCTTCTCAGTTTGCATAACACTTAGTACTTGTTTCATGAGTCTGACCTATACTGTTATTTATTTATTTTTGATGTGGGTCTATGGCATTGGGCTGATTTGTAAAGCTATGTTAAAGTATTTGGGAGTAATTTACCAAAAGAGTTATAATGGTCCAAAAGAAATATTGGGAGTATACGGAGGGTTCAAATGTAATCAGTGGTTATTGTACTTAAGAGTGTTACATAATAATATTGTCCCCATGTTTTCAAAGTAGTACTGAATTAGGGCTATTTTGGTCCTTAATAGTAGGCATGGGTTTTTCATAAATTTTAATACGTTTCCTGTAAATCTGACTGGTGATAGGACTTGAACTAATATGTTGGTGTTAAATATTAAATTATTTGACTCTGGTAAGAGAGAAAAATATACTGTATGCCTTTATTTAAAATAGCAAATATCAATTTCTTTCATCAGAGCCAATTTTGCCACTTTACAGAGAAAAACTCTTGTTGCTTTTGAGAGTACATGACTTTAATAAAACACAATTCAGCATTCAGAGGAAGAAAGGAAAGTTAATGATCTCACAGAAAGCTTTTATACAAATTGTAGTTATAAAAAATGGTTAATGTTTCTTGCTTCTAACTTTCTTTAAAATAATGATTTTATTGTTTGGGTAAAGGTGGAATATTCATTTAAAAAAATTAAGCCATACTGAAAAAAGTACAAAAAAGAAAGTTAAAAAAAATAATCTTACTACCATAAAATATAAGTAGGTGAGTTTCGTTCTAGGGATCTCTCAGTGCCAGTGCTAATTGAATAGCAATATCAGCCTCAGCTGGGAGCTTGTTAGAAATGCAAATTCTTGACCCAGAACCCAGATATACTTAATCAGAATATCTAAGGGCGGGGGCCCAGCAAGATGTTTTAATAAGCCCTCCAGGTGATTCTTATATGGTACAGTCCTACCTCAGAGATATTGCAGGTTCAGTTCCAGACCACTGCAATAAAGTGAATATCGCAATACAGCAAGTCACAAGATTTTTGGTTTCCCAGTGCATATAAAAGTTATGTTTACACTATACTGTGGTCTATTAAGTATGCAATAGCATTATGTCTAAAAAAACAAAGTACATACCTTAATTTAAAAATACTGTATTGCTAAAAATGCTAACAATCATTTGAGCCTTCAGGGAGTTATAATCTTTTTGCAGGTAGAGAGTCTTGCCTCGATATTGATGGCTGCTGACTGATCAGGGTGGTGGTTGCTGGAGTTTGGGGTGGCTGTGGCAATTTCTTAAGAAAACAATGAAATTTACTGCATTGATGGACTCTCCCTTTCATGAAAGATTTCTCTGTAGCATTTAATGCTGTTTGACGGCATTTTACCCACAATGGAACTTTTTCAAAATTGGACTCAATCTTCTCAAACTCTGCCACTGCTTTATCAACTAAGTTTGTCATATTCTAAATCCTTTGTTGTCATTCAGCAGTGTTCACAGCATCTTCCAAGGAATAGATTCCCCCTAAAGAAAACACTTTCTTTGCCTGTCTATAAGAAGAACTCCTCATGTGTTAAAGTTTTATTATGAGGTTACAGCAATTGGTTCACATCTTCAGGCTCTGATTCTAATTCTAGTAGTTCTCTTGCTATTTCTACCACATCTGCAGTTACTTCCTCCACTGAAGTCTTGAATCCCTCAGAGTCCTCTGTGAGGGTTGAAATCAACTTCTTCCAAACTCCTGTTCCTGTTGATATTTTGACCTCCCATGAATCACCAATGTTCTTAATGGCATCTAGAATGGTGAATCCCGGTAGAGGAATCACTATTTATGGCAGCTATAGCCTTACAAAATATATTTCTTAAGTAAGACTTGAAAGTTGAAATTACTCTAGGCTTCAGAATGGATGTTGCGTTAGCAAGCATGAGAACAACACTAATCCCCCTTGTACATCTCCATCAGAGCTCTTGGGTCACCAGGTGCATTGTCAGTGAACAGTAGTATTTTGAAAGGAATCTTTTTTTCCAAACAGTAGGTCTCAATAGTGGGCTTAAAATATTCAGTAAACCATTCTGTCAGTAGATATGCTGTCATTCAGGGTTTGTTGTTCCTTTTATGGAGCACAGACAGAGGAGATTTAGCATAATTCTTAAGTGCCCAAGATTTTTGGAATGGTAAATGAGCTTTGGCTTCAACTTGAAGTCATCAGCTGCATTTGCCCCTAACAAGAGACTCAGCCTGTTCTTTAAAGCTAGGCATTGACGCTCCTCTCTAGCTATGAAAGTCCTAGATGGCATCTTCTTCCAGTATAAGGCCGTTTTGTCTCCATTGAAAATCTGTTGTTTAGTGTAGCCACCTTCATCAATTATCTTAGCTAGATTTTCTGGTTAACTTGTTGTAGCTTCTACATTTGCACTTGCTGTTTCACATTATACTTTTATGTTTTGGAGACAGCTTCTTTCCTTAAACCTCACAAACCAGGCTCTGCTAGCTTCCAACTTTTCTTTTGCAGCTTCCTCACCTCTTTCAGCTTTCGCAGAGTTGAAGAGAATTAGGGCCTTGTTCTGGATTAGGCTTTGGCTTAAGGGAATGTTGTGGCTTGTTTGATCATCTATCCAGACCATTAAAGCTGTCATAGTCTGTTTTGTGTTGCTATAAAGGAATGCCTGAGGCTAGGTAATTTGTGAAGGAGAGAGTTTTACCTGGCTTATGGTTCTACATACTGTACAAGAAGCATGGTACCAGCACCTGCTTCTGGTAAGGGCCTCAGACTGTTTCCACTCATGGCAAAATGTGAAGGGGACCTCTGTGGGCAGAGATCCTGTGGTGAGGTAGGATGCAAGAGAGAGAAGGAGGGAGGTGCAGGCTTTTTTTAACAACCAGCTCTCTGGAGGGAACAAACAGAATAATTCACTCAACCCCCACCTCCCATCCATGACCCAAACACCTCCCATTAGATAGGACCTCTAACACTGGGGATCAAATTTCAACATGAGGCTTGGAGGGGTCAAATATCCAAACCACAGCAATAACTTTCTCCATATCAGCAATAAGGCCATTTGCTTTCTTATCTTTCATGTATTCATTGGAGTCGCACTTTTAATTTCCTTCAAGAACTTTTCCTTTGCATTCACAACTTGGCTAACTTTTCCGCGCAAGAGACCTAGATTTCTGCCTATCTTAGCTTTCAACATGCCTTCCTCATTAAGCTTAATCATTTCTAGTTTTTTATTAAAGTGAGAGACATGCAATTCTTCCTTTCACTTGAACACTTAGAGGCCATTGTAGGATTATTAATTGGCCTAATTTTAATATTGTTGTGTCTCAGGGAATAGGGAGGCCAGAAGACAGGGTGAGAAACGGGAACAGCCA
>NW_012141191.1:4797678-4803863 GCF_000956105.1 Propithecus coquereli | reverse complement strand
TATGTTGCTCCATAATCTAGTATTTTTTCGATTGGCTGTTTTTTCTTATCCAGTGTTTTCTCCTTTTATCGTATCAGGAAGACTTTGTGAATGCTATAATCTCTTGAGAATTTTCTTCGGTTTCTTGGATTATGTCCCTTCCAGAATGAGTTCTTTGCCACTTGTTTGCCCTATTCATTTCTTCACTTTTTTTTCTTCCTGCCTTTTATCTTCTTTTTTGTTTTTCTCTGCTGTTGTACATGTACACATATGTTGTTCTTGATCTGGCGGGCACAGAGAACTTCTATTTACATAGAATGGGAAGATGTGATGTTGATGAATTCTTTTTAATACCCTACTTATCTTACCCAAACTTGTTTTTCTCCTGAGCCCCAGTTTGAAAGCTGGGTATTGCTGTTGGCTGGGAAGGAGAAGCTATGGGAAAAGGGGTGAGAGAGCCACATGGGGCAATGTGGCTTTTAGGCTCTGCTCTCTTGAAACACCAAGTATTCTCTTGAGTTTGCTCCAGCTGCTTAGGAGTATACATCCTATACCTCATGTGGGGTTATTACTGCACTTTATACTTTTTGCTTCACTTTGGTCTGAAGTCTAGAAAGTGATCCTGTCCCCCCAAATGTGGAAATAGTTAGATACTTTCAGTCTTGACTTTTTTGTTGTCTTTTCTCTGCATTGTTTATTCTTCCCTCAGCTCTACTTCTTGATATCTGTCGAGGTGTTTCTGATAAGTATCAGGATTTTGTAAACTATTTCCCTACAAACCCATATTTCCTAACTCTACCCGTAGGAAAGACCATAGTCATATAGAACTTTGTTTCTTATTTTTATTATCACTCTTCAAAATTTATGGCAGTGGTTATATGGTTGCTGCTGATAAAATTTTGGCTTTTTTTTTTAATTTTTTATTTTTCCATTTTTTTCCTATTTTTTGTTTTATTAGGTTTTAAAGAAAGGAGAGTCTATAATCTAGCTCAGGATTTGTCAACTTTGGCATAAATGACATTTTGGGTTGAGTAAGTATTTGTTGTCAGAGGGTTCTCCTGTGCACTGTAGGATGTTTAACAGCATCCCTGGCTTCTATCCACTGGATGCTAATAACATTCTAGTTGAGACAATGAAAAATATCTTCAGACATTGCCAAGTGTTCCCTGGGGAGAAAAAGCACACTGCTTTGAGAGCCACTGATTAACTTCATTCACTATCTGCACTCCACTTGCTAAGCACCTATATCCAAATTTGAAATGGTTCTTTCTTGTGTAGTCTGGCAATTATTACATCAAAGGTAAACTTCAGATTTAGAGTAAAAGCTTTAATACACTCTTATAGTTCAACTTAATCGGTAATTGTTAATGGTAGGACCAACAAGCTATTTATCTGAATAGAAATCAATGAATTTTTTAAAATTATAAAATGATTTATGTGTGATGTTAGGTATTTTACTGAGTGAATAAATTAATAGTTTTTTAATGACTTATTGTTTGGAGTAATGATACGGTACATTTACTTCCCTCCCCCTCATTAATTAAAATCATGTTTTTAGCCAAGAAAGTGAACAAAATTCTTATCGGCAATTCAGTTGTTTCCCGTTTAGGAGACTGACACTCTCCAGTTCTAAGCTAAATAATTGTCATGGTAAAGTAATTTCCTTGAAAAGGATGGACATTGATTCAGGTCCGGTTACTCACAAATCCTATTTCAGTCAAATTGGAAAACTATTAAGTTTTTGGGAAAAAAATCAATAGGTATCAGGAAACCATTAGATCTTGTGGCCCTTGCTATATCTTGCATGAGTAATCACTGTAAACAGCTGACAGGTATTTCATTGTTGACACAGAATGATGCTTGGGGGACCACATCTTGTCAGGGTGGGTGGACAGCTTTCGACATTGGAGTGAGTTCAGTTATCCTTGTTTTTCCCCCATGCTCATTCTTTTAGACAGCCCTGTCACTAACTGGGCCTGTGATGCTTTGAAAAATCGAATACTTGCCTTGCTGTCAGTTTTCTTTTTCTTGTGTTGTAGCATACTAATCAGGGTATGTGGTTAGGTACTAAACCAGTTTCTGTCAAAAACAAGTTTTAATTTCTTATTTAGAAATAATTTTTCCTCAGACTCAAATTTTACACTAGTACTAAATAGTGTGAAGATTAATTAGTAATGCCATAGAGTGTATAATTTTACTACTTTTTGTTCTACAAAAGTTACAACTAAATTTTTTGTTTTTTTGGACAAGTGATTTTGGAATTATCTACGTTTTGCTTTTCCTCTAAAGGGAGAATTCATCATTTGTGACCTGAATGATTATTATGTTTAGGAGATGAGAAAATGAAAATAAGTTTGTGCATACAGTCACACTCTCCAAATCGTTTGATAATATCTGTTGGTAAATTATCATGGCATTGGTAGAAACATGATGTTTTGTTCATACGTGGTAGGAGTTGGTCTTTTTTTTGAGGAAGTAGAGAGAGGGGTAGAGATGGGTATAAACAGTAAATGGTTCTATCACTGTAATTTCCATAAGAAGATTGGAAACCCAAATTTAATTTGTATATGTGCTTACCTGTTAATTTCATTGGGACAAATTAAACCGTGGATAGAATCATGTTTCTCAGTTTGAAGAAATAATTTTATATGATGACTATTATATATTTTCAGGTGCTGTGGCTGCTATCTTTTGGGTTGATGCTGAATTAGGGAGTGATATTTATCTTGATGGTAAGTTAAACAATTTTGTTTTTAAGTAAATTTTTATTTTTACTTCATTTCTTCTATATTTTAATTCTTTGCATTGTTGTTGTTTTCAAACTTGTTTAGTTTGGTGATGAAGTAAGTCTTTGTTCATATAGATTCAAAAGCCCCAGACAGTGATAGAACTGGTTGTCAGGTCTTAATCTCAACTCCCAATTTAGTGCTTCCACTGAAGTTTTCCTTTGAAAGTGCTATGTAGATTTCCTATATCCTCTGTTGTTTGATTTACACGCTGAGAATAATGTTAGCCAGGCAATGTGAGGTTCATATTTCTGCTTTCATTTTCCCTTGAAGATAAGAATTAAGCACATCCTCCCTTTATTTACCCTAACACTTTTGGGCAATCTTATTTATAAACTTAAAAACTATACGTCTTCATTTAAGACATATTAATACTGGAAACTTTCTTAGTTGAGCAATGATGTTTCCTCTCTCTTTTCCTCCCTCGTCCCTCTTTCCCCTTTTTTAAAACCAGTCTTTCATAGACTAAGGGGTGAAAGAATCACTGAAGCTGGGCCCCCTCATTGGGCTCTAATATATTGGCATGTAGCTGGTTGAATTGCTTAGGCAATTCTGCTGTCATCCTTTGAAAAATTATTTAGCATATATTCAGAGTTTGCTAAACTGATGAGAAGCTTAGGTATATATTATGTAAAGCATTTTTGTGAGTCAGGTTTGGTGAGAGACATTAGAAGATATCCTAAGATATCTCATTCGTTAAGCAATAATTTAGATGTTAAGTCTTGATTTTGATTATGTGAAAATGAACTAGAAATAACCTGTCTTGTGTAATTTATCACATTTGACTTTATATTATGAAATTTGTCTTATATTTTGGTTGTAAGCTTTTTAAATGCCAGGGAAATCTCATTTTCTTATTTAGTTTTTAAAATTTAATTTTTTATCTTTAGTATCTTAAACAGTACTAGTTACTAAGCACATATTTGAAATGCATTGACTTATTACTAGAGTTGAATTTAATTGCAGCATTGGTAAGAGAAAAAAACAATACTTTGTATTGAGTAGTCTTTGTGAACTGAAATAGTAGATTAATTTTAATTTTTATTCTCAAATATGGTTGAACAATATTAATAAACACCCTTTTTAAAAAAGGTGATTAAAGTGTTTATTCCTTTGTAGGTATCATAACTGTTGTAGATTCAAAATATGGACTAAAAGTAAGTTAAAAAATTGCTATGAGTTGCTGATTGTTTGTTAAAAGCTGGGAATATGGGGGTTCATTGTATTATATTTTCTGTATTTGAATGTGTTTGACATTTTCCTTAACAAAAGCCTTTTTCATTTATTATCCTGAACAATAGATGAAATTTGTGTGTTTTAATTATTATTTTGTGTTTTTAAATTAAATATTTCTTTCATAAATTACTCAGGTTTAATGTAGTGATAAAATTTGGAATTATATTTTGTAATAAGGATATAGGGTCACGATAAAGTTTGGGTATGTGTAACTCCTCACTAGGCTTCAGCCCCAATATTGGTAAGTTTTTCTGTTTGATAGAGGAAATTGAGCTTAATAAAGCATATGAGATCTTATTTTCTTGTTAACTATATATTAAACACATGCTGCAAATAGGTTTTTAATAAATCCCACTTTATTTTGAAGAAATCGGGATTTGTACATAGGATTAGTGAGGAGAAACCCTCCATTAAAAGGCATCCTGCTGTGAATGTTTTTGTTAACTTCTAAGGTACTCAAATGCATTTAAATGGGGTTCAATTTATAAAATACATTTAGTAAGATCTTTAAAAACATGCTGTTGCATAAAGTAAAACAACTGCTTCTCAACTTCCCAAGTAAAGTATCACTAAAGGCAACAGAGAATGAAATTATCCTCTGCCTCAGCTTCCACCCCATCCCAATCTGGGGATATGGATAGGGCCCAAAGTAATAATTTCTTAGAAGTTTAAATTCAGTGTTTAAAAATTTGTGTCAGTTTTGTATTCTACCCCATAACATATCTAAACTTGTTAATTTTTAAAAGTTTTTCTTCCAAATCCTCGATGAAATTATGCACTTGGGAGATATGTCAGGCTTGTCAAATGGCTACCAGTACCCTTTTACTGGCCCTTCAGTTCCCTCAGGGATCGAGTACCCTATTGAAAAGTTTGGAAAATAATTCCTTTTTTAAGGTTTAAAATCTAAATGTATGAATAGTATTAACAATCAAAGAAAGATTTCACATACAGTAGTAAAGTTATACTCAGAAAAATTCAGATTGTTCCGAAATATTTCTAGAAAAATGTTTATGGAGGTAGCACAAAAAACCTCAAATTATTCATTTTGAGTGTTTATTATAGGTATGTTTGAATCTATCTCTATAAATTTATTACCAAATTTGATATACCTATAGGATAGATAGCTGCTAAGAAATTTTATTTGTTTTTTTTTGATAGACTTAGAATGCCATGCCAAAAGTCAAACTCTTTATGTATTTTATGATTACAGGAATAATTGTATATATATAGTTGGGTATGGAGAGGAGTTAAATAGGATCTATTATCAGCATCATAGGGGCCAAAAAAACAAAGCAACATTCTGAATAATGCAAACGCAGTAAACGTTTAACCTCCTGCCACCTTGATAAAACCTCTTAAATTATTAAATCAATATACCTACACAAAACTGACATACTGTCAGGATAATGGAAACTTTAGATTTTCTAAGTCGGATGCCAGATAAATAACTTTGCCTTTATATAAAGAATTTGCCAACTTGTCCAATTCCTCTGGTTGCAAAGCTTGACCTCAGTAGCTGCTTGTGATTCAGAGAATTCTGAGGCAGTACAAGTAATGACACTTGGATAATGGGCAGCAATTTAAGGGTGTCATGCTTCACAGAGCCAGCCCATCACAAGTAAAGCTGAGAAATGGTACCCTGTGGCCAGCCAGCCAAATTGAAACTGAAGTGGTAATTGATATCATGGGCTATCACTCTAATGGGATTGTCACCCATTGATCTGAAATATTCATTTTTTAATCATGGGCAAAGAATTGGACAACTTAAAATGACAGCTCTCTATTCTCAGGACTTGACACCTAGGCAACTGACATTGTTCTTTTCAGTTCTACAAATGTGACAGCATTTAATGCAATAGAATCAATGAATGAAGTTACCCAGAAAAGGTCAAGTGAGAGGTTGCTTTTTGGTTCTTCTGTTATATTGCACAGGCTGTTGAAACAATTCAGCCAGAAAACAGTTTGGCTTGGAAACGGCCAGAAAAATAAATAGACTGACATTATGCAATAATTGTTTTAAAACTAAAATAGTGTTAAGACCATACCAAACCATTTAAAAGAAATAGCTGCTGGTTGCTGCTGCTGCTGCTGCTGCTGCTGCTTTTTTTAAATGACAACTGACATCTCTGACCCTAGATTTATTTCCACTTTGGTCAACAACAGTGTTCTTTTTTAGACAGTTTT
>NW_012141191.1:4792980-4796668 GCF_000956105.1 Propithecus coquereli | reverse complement strand
ATTATATCATTCTTAATGGAGTTTTACGTATTGGCAGGCTTTTATTTGGGAGGAGTTTCACTTATTTTTATATTTGATACTTTCTAACTGCTTGGAGGTAGTAAAATGTTAGTCTACCCCAGTTAGCTTTTAGGTGAAGATTTCTAATCTCTTGGAGAAGTAAACATTCAAAACACTGTGAATTACTTTTGTGAAACTACCATTTTATTAGTTCCATTTAGGTACAGAAATTCAAAAGCATCTCTAATTCTTCTGTCATATCTTTTTAATGCCTTACCAACTCACAGCCAAATAGCTCCAGATTCATGTGTAAATAAAGCTTCCAGAATGGCAACAATACAATACCTTGAAAAATATTTAAGAGTTTTAAAAGAATTTTCAATATTATAGGATCATTCAGAGGCAGATGTCTTGCCAAAACCGTATCATTGTTAAGCAGATTTACTGCTCAAAGGGAAGGGATTTGTTGCTGCATGTTATATAGCATTTTTCAAATAACAACATTTATGTATCTATGTCAACAAATAGGAGGTGTTAACTACAATTCATTCAACAAATATTTGTTGAACCTGCTTGCCAGGCACTATCCCAGGGTCTGGTAACAGCCTTATTCTCTAGAGGCAGAGTATGTGATAATAGAATTTGTTATAGCCTTGGGCCAAGGATAATTATGAAAAAATATTAAATTTGGTCTTTTGGCATGGAATAATTTTTTATACAATATTCTCCAAGTTCTATGACTTCTATAATTGCAGAGTTGATCTGCAGTTGAATTTATAAGGTTGTACCCAAAATGGAAATTGGTATATCATTGCCCTGATTTCTAGTTTAGTTTTGTTTTCTCTAAAATACGATTTGGTAAACTTTTAGAAGGAAAAAAAAGTTTTCCTCTATAGACTTAACCAAGAGTATTAAGTAAAATTATTACCAAGTTGCTCTTAGGTTTCAAACTATCCAAATATCTTTAATGATTACCTCCCTATGAATTGTGAAACTGATTTGACAAACTAATCTTAAATGTAATTTTTAGGTAATCTTTATGTGTATGTTCTTATGTGATTATTAACATGTATAGCACTGTACAGAAGACTGATTTTATGTACATAAAAGACTTTCACAAAGACTTTAAAATTATGTTTATTTTACTTCTATGATCATGTTTTCATTAAAAAAGAATAGACCTGAGATGGTACATAAATATATGGTATCCTGTGATGGTAAGGGTGTTGGATTTAGTTTCTTTCTTTCTAAAATGAAGTAGCCACTTCCTATGATTGTTATAAAGGCTGAAAGGGATAATGGATGTCAAAGGGTTTAAAAATTTGTAAAGTTCAATTCAAATATAAAGAGTTTTACTATAATCTAGTTGTCTCTAATCCTTAGTAGCGAGCTTTTTATTGTGACAGGGAACTTCTATTGAGCGTTTAGGTGATGAGGGTGAAAATGTGATTTTTCCAGAGAACCTTGTGGCATTGATGACTTTGGGGATATAAATAAGATTATGGAAAAAAACAAAAACAAAAATCTCTGCTTCCAGAGAGATGAAAACTACCTCATGAGCCTCTGAGTCAATGTCAAAATATTTTTTTGGATCTAGCCTGACTCTAGAGAGCAGCAAAATAAATAGTTGCCCTGAGAGACCAGATCACACAAGTATGGATTTCTAAATAATAAACTGCTTTTAGGCTAGAATTAGGGCTGTGGCCTTCCCACACACAGCTTACGTTTCTAGGGAATTTGACGGGCCTTGTACCGAGTTTATATTGTATATGATTTTGGGGTGAGGAGGGAGGAAGGGACTTAGGATTTTATACTCCCGCCCTTCTTTTTCTGTTTCTTAAAAGGAGAACCCCTCTTTATGTCATAGAAACATAGAATATGGGGCGGCGGGTGGGAATGGAGGGAAGTATATTAGATTTTAAGAAAGTACAATTTCAGTGGTTATCCCTTGTAAGTAATAATATTTAGAACAAGAATAGTTTTGTAAAGAGGAAAATGCCTAAAATCTCATCTATAATTCTGTGTTTTTATGACGTAAAGAGAGGTTTTCCTTTTAAGAAACAGAAAAAGAAAGGCAGGAGTATAAAATCATAAGCTCCTTCCTCCTCCAAAAAATTCCACTGGTTCACTGTAGAAAAAATTGCAAATGGGAAGGAAAATGTTTTCAGATAGAAAAGTTAGTTCTGAATTTGTGTATTCAGTAATTGAACTTGTTAAAGTCTTTATTGGAGGCAAGAAAAATGTCTCCAATGTAAAATCCTTTGTGTTGACATTAGATTTTATATTATACCACAGTAACTTTTCAAACTTTGTTTTTGTTTAGCATTTAATGGAAGAAAAACCTGATGGCCTTATCAATGAAGCTACTAGGTATTTTTATTTAAAGTATATATTGATTGCTGGCTAATTAGAGAAAATCATTAATATGAAAACCATAAACAAGCTAAGAAATATAAAAACATAGTCAAGGACATTTATTTTCTTTTTCCCCCACAGTTGTATTATTGCTATCTATTTATAATGGTCTAATAAGTAAAATTTTACTTACAACCATTTTTATTGTAGGATAAAGTGAATGCTGAACACAGGAGTTGAGTTCTTTGTGAGGAACTCAGAAAATATTAACATTTAAAAATATTTTCTTCTCATACAATTTATTTGCGATTGAAGATTATAAAAAATAGTAGGCTTCTTTAACAGCAGTTCATTTGATTTCAGTGTTCATTATTACTCAGAATAATAGAGGAACAAATATGGAAATAGTTTTAACTTGGCATTTGAACATTTTTAAATATAAATACCTTTATGTTCCTAATTGACTTGTCTTTATACTTATAAATATTTAATTTGCCTATCCTGAGCATATTCTTGCCAAAGGGATAAAGGTTTGGGGATAGATGACAGCCATTAAATATACTTCTGGGTTTAAGAGGGAGGCCCCCTGGGATTTGCTATGGATCATCCAGACATAAATAATAAAGACTCAAAGCAAGCAATTGATTCCCTATTATTTAGAGAATGGTACTTTGTTGTTTTGTCATCGTGCCTATACACCGCATTTGGTATATAATTATGATTAAAATTAGCATGAACTTAAATATTGTAACTTTTTTCCTCATGAAAATATGGGATTATAGGAAATATAAATAAGCCAAATAGAAAATAGCAAAATGTTGTAAAAGCCAAATGAAGATTAAACGTAGAATTCCTCCAATTTAAAGATTGCAACAGTTTATATTTTGAGATATTATGTCTTTATTCATATAAAATTTACTTAAACAAAAATTGGATTGTGGTGTACATATTGTTGAAATCTGCTTTTTCAGTGAATTAAAGTTAATTTAGTTTTGAAAATTTAGTTATGTTCTTTAAGGTACAGCATAAGACTAGGATTAGAAACGGATAGTCTAGTGATTAAAATTTTCTGAAGAATTGAAGAAAATTGAAAGAATTCCCAGCTTTACTACTCCTGTTAGTAGAAAATAGAATAATTTTAATAATCTGTTTTGTTACTAACATTCTGTCAACTGGATTCTTTAACTTAAATTTCTGCATATCCATTTTATGGAAATAGTATACAATGTAGTCATAGTGAAGAAGATATATGTGCAAGGTCCTGATATATCTTCTGAAGTGTAGTTTTTAAACTGTTTAATGTTTAGTTCTCTGTGTTTCTTTGAAAATTATG
>NW_012141191.1:4783308-4792670 GCF_000956105.1 Propithecus coquereli | reverse complement strand
TATAGTGATGAATGTAATTCATCTATACTGTCTGAAGAATAAGTAGATTAGGAGTAAACTGAATCGTTACTATAGTGTACTATATAGTTCTTAATCAATATATTGGTCTGATTGAGATGTTTCTATTTACTTTTAATTTCTTAACATTTTTCTTTTGACATCTGTTCTTTGTCTGCTATTTTAGGCAAATTGCTTTGGCAGATATCATTCTCCTCAATAAAACAGACTTGGTTCCAGAAGAGGATTTAAACAAATTAAGAACAACCATTAGGTACAAAATTATAAGTTTATTAAGTACCTGCAAATCCAAGTGTACTATACAAAATATTTTTACTACGACTATTTGCCCTATAGAAACTTAAGGTTCAAGGTTGACCTGCTCCATGGGCCAGTAGGTAATCACTTGTGTTGTTGACTAATTGACTGCTATGTAAATAGTAATGTATAAAATTAATCCCCTTTGCTTGCAGAATATAGTTCAAAATCTGTAGACTGATATTCAGGGTCCTCTGACTCCAGTCTTCTTTTGCTGTCTTTTCTTTGACTCTTTCCTAATGTCAAGCCTACCTAACTTTACCCAGGATGGTCACTTGCCCATGAATGTGTCTTGCCAGATCTCTTCTTTATTTGTAATGTGTTCTCACTCTGCCAATCCCTGAATTCCTTTGTCATCTTTTTTTGTTTGTTTGTTTGTTTGTTTTTGGTTTTTTTTAAAAGCAATTTTATCCATTTTGTAGAGCCTGTTCTCTCTCTCTCTCTCTCCCCCCCCTTTCCCCTTCCTCCATGAAGTCTGTCTGACTTCACAGGTGGTCTCACTCTTCCCTGAACCCTCATTGACTTTGTCTTCCTTAACTGTCAATTATGCCTTTCTTCCAACTTGCTTTGATGTCTTCAGTGTCCATGGTCCAGGCTGATTATGACAATATGACTGATACTCAAATATGTGTCAAATGATTCAGCTGTCATTTTGCTGACTGTTCTGGAGATTTCCATTCCTTTTGAAAAGAAAGATGTACTTTTCAAACAAGGTTAGAGTTCAGGGAATTATTTTGTTTTGAATTATTTTGTAAGTCCTGAACAAATAAATGACATATACAGAGAGACATTCAGTAGCTTTTATTATTGGTCATCTTTAATGTGTACAATGCTTTGTGCTTGGTGGCTCAAAATTTACCATTCTTAGCATTTATAACTTTTGCCGACATCAGATTTTGAATCTGTCATGCCAGTTACTATATGTTATAAATTGAATCAATAAAAGGCAAGGCTCATTAAGAGATTGTTTGCACTGATTAATGATTCTGGAAGAAAGAAATTCATACTTTTTCTGCATATTTGATCTTAATACTAATGTTCTTTAACTTTACTATAAAAAATTATGTTAATATCTTCATGTGGAGGGCAGGTAGTGTTGCATAGTATTGAAGATCATGGACCTCGGAATCTGCCTGGGTCCTAATCCTTGGTCTGTTTCTCACTGTGTTCTTAGGAAACTTATTTAACCTTTTAAAGCCTCAACTGTAAAACAGGAGTAATACTTATCTCATAAGTTTGCTTTGAGTATTACATGAGACAATGTTGATAAACTTGGCACAGTGTCTGACACATAGTAGTGCTCTGTTAGCTGTTATTATCATTATTATAATGTAGATTTTTTTTCTTAGTAAATTCACGTTATAGAGAATAAATGAAAGAAAGAGAAGGATAGCTGATATTTTTGAAAAGTCTAGAAAGGTGAAAGTGCTGAATGGAGATTACATCTTTTACTCCTTTTGACACTGATCTTCTAATTTTGTTTCTTTTTTCAAAATCTTGTACACTATTGTGATTGCTAGAAAAACATACTCTATTTAGCAAACATTTTTGGTATAAAAGGAGTGATTATTATTACTTGGCTTTTATATCCCCATATTGACTATCTAAGCTGAATTACTGACACTGGCAATATTGGTTATTAGCCAGCTTGTTAACAGTATCAGAAAAGAATTTGGAAGAAGCAGTTTGATAAGTTACAGACCCTTTTGACTTTTATCCTCCGTTTACATCAGACTTGTGAGTGACTCAGAATCAGATTTGGGGCATTGAAAGAAGGTAAACATGTTTGAGAGGAAATAGCCATCAGATTGCAGAGTATATTCCAAAGAGAAGATAAAGAATTTTGTAAGATAGTTGAAAGAAGCAGTGGAGAGACTGGTCTCAGAATCATTGCATGTGGGAAAGCAAAAAAGGCTTCTTGGGCAAGTAACCCTAAAGACAGTGGAATTGATGATATAAATAGATGCAATATACAGTATGTTGCAGAGGATTTAACAAGTACTTTTTGGTGCCATATAGAGGGAGCTGTATTTCATTATTTTAGTATCAGTAGAGGGAGGGCAGGCATAATGAGATCCTAGTTAGGGAACTGAAGGGGTTATTCTGTAAAGGAACCTGGGATATGTGACTTAGAGTTACTGTGAATAATGGGGACAAGCTGGGTCAAAGCCACTTAGAACCAGGTTTTTATTTCTATTGTGTGTGTAGTCATTTCCACAATGTGTGCCTGGGGAAAAATTGGCTTCCAGTTAAAATTTTGAGTGTCTACTCATTTTAAGAACACTAGAATTACTGGCTATTTATGAATCATTTTTTTCTAAAAAAAATCACAAAGTAGCCCCTAATCTGCCAGTTTTGCAGTAGATTTTTGCACATCATAGTTTCTTAATGCATGAGTGGAATATACCTGATTTATGGTTTGAAGGAAAGGAATACTTAAACTATAAAAAAGTAAGTTTTGTTTTTCTATTTTTAATTTTTTTCTAGTTCCAGATATATGTGTATGCTTACTTTCTGTTTTAGAAATAATATGTTTTGTGTGCTTTTAAAAAAAGTTAATGTTTGTAGTTTTTTTACCTTCTCTTGCTCATTTTTAAATTTCAGATCAATAAATGGACTAGGAAAAATTTTGGAAACACAGAGATCAAGGTACTTTTAAAAAGCTATTACTAATACTAGCAACAAGTAATTTTAGTTATTAATAATACAGACTAAATAATTGATAAATATGTTTGATTCTAATATAAGAGAAGATAGTTATATTTAAAAAAGTGGGACCCAAAAATGTTGTTTTGAATGCTCTTTATAAATTAGTTTGGCATATTTAGTTGATACATTTACTACTCTTAAGACTACAGAGCCATGATAACACTATGTAACTGTGCTTTTGCTTAATAAGGAAGAACACATAAGACTTTAAACCACTCAAAAAGGTAACTCAGTCCAGAAATTTGAAAAAGTATACTAAAAAATCTTAATTTGAGGTATTTAAATGGCTTTTTCATATTTTTAAAGCCTTCTTAGTGTTTCATAGTGACCAAAAAATATGTCATGTAAAAATACATGGAATCTTTACCTTTAGGTTCCAGATAAATTTTTTAAATTAAATTTGATTTTCATTTCCTTTAGGTTCTTCTTTCTTTTGTTCTGTTTATATAGATGTGCATTACTTTATAAAATAGATGGTGTTCTCAAAACATCTGTGAAATGTATTTCTGTAGATTGAACTCTATTTTCCATTGAATGCTGTCATGATTTCAGAAAATTTCTCTATGGGGGTATTTTATTAAGCTCATTTTTGGCGAGAAAGGCTCAGCAGCTGATAGACCCAGCAACATGCAGCCAGCAGCTCTGAGGCCTGCAGCTGACAGTCTAGTGCCACCCAGTCCCTAGTTGAGCGATTCTTTCTTCGGAAGTACAGCAGAGGCCTTAGCTGAGTGGCTTGTCTGCTATGGCAGAGATTAGAGGTGCTGACAGACTACAGTAAGTGTTAGGCAGTAACAGCAGCAGCTGCTTATATGCATGTGAACAGCTGGGGAATTAATTTGGTATGCATTCTCAGGAGCCACTCATCTGCTGGCAGAGGTAGCAGAAGAATGCCCTCAGTGTAAGTCCTCCACAGGCATACACCAAATGTGTTCCCTGCATTTCAGATTCCATTGTAGAAAATCTCTGATAATCTAACTCATACCATGAGCCATTCCTCAGTATCTTCTTATGTCTATATTTCCTTCTCCTTAATTTTTCTTTACCAAATAACATGCAGACAACTGTACGATATTTAAACAAGCTTTTAAAAATCATATTCATAAATAGCTGTGGTTCTGTCATAATAGCATTTATTCAGTTCATAGTTACAAATCAATTCTCTTTTGTTTTCATTTTGGAAATACCCATATCCTGAATAAAGACTTTATATTGATTAGTTTATCATGTAATGATTTAGTTTGACATTTCTAACATTTTTAACGTTTGCTCTATTACATTGTAGAACAGTAAACATGCGGTGATTGATTTTTGTTATTTCAAATGGATGAATGAACACATGAATAAAATCTTCTTTCTTCTGTTTCTTCAGTATATGGTGTTTGCTAGTACATCTGAGAATCTAGGGTCTTTCTGAAATAATACTTCCTTGCTATGAAGACTGAAGTTGCATTAGAATCCTTTTCAGTGACGATCAGACATCCATAGTAGAATTCTAACTACTGAGTCATGAATCTTACATTAAATATTTCCCCAAATTCCTTGAGGCATAGCAACTTGAGCTTCTCTGTTTAGAAACTAAGTATTCAGTTCTTAGCAAAATAGTTGAAATCACTATGATAGAAGTTTTGTTTTATTATTATTATTTTTTTAAATTTTAATCCTTTTAGTATTTTGTGGTTAAGTGCTGACAATAGTAAAACTGCTATAAGCATGTGTAGAAAAAGGCTCACCTTGAGTATTTAAGATTAGGGAATAAAAATAGTGTGTGGCATTGTCTTATTTGTAACACTTAAGTTGATTTAGAGGCAAATGAAAGATCTAGTGAACCACATAGACTTCAGAAGTAGCAGTGAAAGAGTAGAAGAGGATTTTTGTCTTCTCTAGACTTTTTCTTAATTTAGAAACTTAAGTCAACTGAACAGAGGAAAACCAAATCCAGTTGGTCAATAATAAGTTAATCAATTCAACGAACTATTTATTGAACATTCTACTGGCTCCTGGGCATTCCATGGCATGTTGAGGATTTAAGCAATGGATAAGACAAAAACTCTTATTTTTAAGGAGATCAGCATTTAGGGGGAAACAGGGAAGTGAATAAACCAAAAGCAACATATTAGATATTATTAATATAGCAGGAGTATTAAATGCACAGGGTCCTATAAGAATGAGAAGATAGAGGAATGACTACCTAACTCTTCTTGTTGAAGAGTCAGGAAAATTTTTTCTGAGAAGGTGCTCATTGACCTTTTAAAGTTTTAAAGAGTGAATAAGAGTTTTCCAGATGGACTAGAGTCCTAGGATGACTATTTCCTTTTCCAAGTATAAGGAAGACTTTGTACTCCAGGGACCTGCGAATATTTTAGGTTGGCCAGTACACATACTATCATGTAGCAGAGAGAAAATGTGGTATGACTGAAGAGATAGAGAATTCACCACGAAGGGTTTTAAATGCTGTGATATGTAGTTTGGGTTTTCTCCTGCAGATAGCAAGAAATTAGTGAAGGAAGATTTTACAAGCAGTATAACTCTTGGGAGGTGGATTCAATGTGGAGCTATTCTCTGAGGTATGGAAAATATAGGAAGGAAGAGCAACTTGGGTGGAGTGGTGGTGGAAGTAGGCTTGGAAAATGTAATTAGTTCAGTTTTGTAAACATTTTTGAGTTTGAGGTGCCACTGGGGAAAGCATTAGGAAATCTAGTTCTAGAGCTCAGGAATGAGCTATTGGACAGTATCTATAATTCGTAGATCTGAGATTGGCTGGTGTACCCTGTTTGTGAGACTCACTGAAGTTTGAAAAGGGGACTGTTAGGCAGTATCCCTAGAGTAGCAGCTGTGGTCCCATCCTCACCTTGGAGAGCTTAAACTCTCTTCCTTTTCATTCCCCTGTCCCTGGTCTTAGACCACTAAAAACAGTCTTTAGACATAAAATTGAAAGTAGCTCTTCATAGGGAAAAGATTAGGTACTCATGGCAGAGGTAGTTCAAGAAAGTAGGAGAAAAATGAACTTTTGAAATTTTTTCTTCCTCCTTTTCATTTACTTCACTCACATATTCAGTTTAAAAATTATGGTAACGGTCTCATTATTATTATTTTTTTCTATTTCAGTGTTCTAGAAAAGATTTGATATTTTTATCTCCAAAGGAGGAAGTTAAATGCATTTGATGCCATGGAAATTAGTTTTCCAGTAGTATGCCTTGAATGAATGAAGAATTTATTTTTCATGGTGGTACTAGATTTGGGGACAGTTCATAGAAACCTTGATCTCTGGTAGCTTAGACTTTTTCTCTTTTACTCTCCATTGAGAATTTGGTGAGAGACATTGATACTTTATTCTCTGTAGAGTGTAATTTGTCATACAGATCTATTATTGATCCTCTGTGCTTTGGAAATATCAAAAGAATCTGGGTATAAAGCAGAATTATCTTTAAATGACATGTATTCTCAAGGACACTGTTATAGTGAAACAGTAGTTCATTTAGAAGCTTGTGTTTCAAAACTGAATTTGATATTCCCCCAATTGGCATGAGTAAACTTTATTAAACTCTAAGCTATTTACTAAGGTGAAGATGATAAACTTGGGGGAAAACTTTATTTATTTGTGACCTGTCAATATAAATATTTGCTCCACTGTGAGGGTGAAAAAGGAAATATGTTTAATGTTAAAAGTTTGGCCCCTTAGTGTAAATTGATATTCAAGAATTTCTTCATGGGACATTTACTTTTTTGCTTGATCATTTTCCCAATTCTGCACATCCAGGATGTCCAGAATTTGAAGTATTGTTACAGTCTAATAACATAGAACTTTGGGGTATTCTTCTTTTAATAAGATGGGAATTTGTCTGTCTCGTGCCAAGATAAGCATTCATAATCCAACAGAGTATGGTTGCCACAGTATGAGTATGTAGTAGACTGCTGAGAATGAACAAAGCAGGCACAGCTGGTCAGGCCCAAGTTAAAGGAGATATTTTATCTTACATGTTTGTGCATTAAAAAAAAATATTGAATCTAAAAAATGAAGTTTTGTTTCCCTTGAGAGAAAATTTAATAAATTTAAAAAGCTCCTGGAGTCTAATTTTGAAATTTAATTATACTTTTGTCATTTTCTTTAAACATTCCTTAATTTTAGCTTTGAATATGGAGAAATCACTGTTCTGTGCTGTTTTATGGGCTTATGTTAAAATTAGAACTCAATCACCAGTCTTTATAAATTTACTTGTATGTATTTAAACCAAACCCAATGCTGGTTGTGATATGCTATTCTCATTTGATTTGAATTGTTGCATTCCCAGTAAGGTTTAATTACCACTAAGTAATTCGGACAGAAATAATGTCTGTTCAAAGAGCACTAACTGGGAAGTTTCTTTCTATATGCAACCCCATGCTGAATGAATGAAATCAAACTACATGTTGGTAAAGGTCCTAGAGTGACTTCATATTTATACATTGGTTGTTTGACTCCTCATATTTTTATATTACATGTAATATCATGAGAGGGAGAGTAAAAGAAATACAGAAATTCCAGAGATATTTGAATCCACCTATACTACTATGTTATTTCCGTTTGTCATTTCTTTTGTTTCATCTTTTAAGTAATGAGCTGCTTGAAAAAGTTTCAGTTCTTTAGCTGATTTTTTTTTTTTGCTATAAAAATGGATTTGAAAAGCTCATAAATTTCAGGATGGAAAAGATAATTAAAAGTTAGAAGCAAACAAACAAAAACCACTAGAGCTTGTTGAAGCAATAACCAAGTAATTATCTGCCTTGATGTTATACTTAATGAATTTTATGTATACAAGGTTTTGAGTCAAGAATTTTCTTGATTAATTGGATGTATTTTACAGAATTTCCAACTGTTCACATTGGTTTTCTTTTAGAGTTGATCTGTCTAATGTATTAGATCTTCATGCTTTTGACAGTCTGTCTGGAATAAGGTATGTCTTCTGTATTTTTGTCACTTTTATTGTAATGTACCTTTTATTCCACAGTTACAGGAATGATTTAC
Source organism: Propithecus coquereli (assembly GCF_000956105.1). Taxonomy (NCBI): domain Eukaryota; kingdom Metazoa; phylum Chordata; class Mammalia; order Primates; family Indriidae; genus Propithecus; species Propithecus coquereli. The sequence continues at coordinate 4,784,644 of NW_012141191.1, read as the reverse complement.
ACAATTGCACCCTTGATTTAAGCTTACTGTCCATTCCTTTGGCATACAAGACCATTCTTAGTGAGGTATGTTCTTGAAAGTTTGTTAATTGGTTGTTTGGAAATCATAATGTATTTTCCTATAGAAATTATAGTATAAATGATAGTTAACTTTAGAGACTAATTGCTAATATTTCTGTACCAACCACTATGTATAATATTCTTTCTGTGGGAAAATGCATGAAATATGTAGAAAATTTTAGCTTAAAGTATTCACACAAGTAACTCTCTTCCCATTAATGAAGGATCAATTTTCTCTTTCTGGGGGAATCTTTTAATTGTGGTAAGAATATTTAATGTGATATCTACTCCCTTAATTTTTTAAGTGTACAATATAGTATTTTTAACTATAAACATTATGATGTTCAGACAGCAGATCTCTAGAACTTACTGATCTTATGTAACTAAAACTTTATACTTGTTGAATATCAACTCCCCATTTCTCCCTGCCCCCACCCCCTGGCAACCACCGTTCTACCCTCTGCTTCTATGAGTTTGACTATTTAATTACCTGATGTAAGTGGAATTATGCATTATTCATCCTTTTGTGACTGGCTTATTTTACTTAGCACAGTGTCCTCAGGGTTCCTCCACATTGTCATGTATATCAGGGTTTCCTTCTTTTTTAAGGCTGGATAATATTCCATGTTGTGTATATACCACGTTTACTTTATCCATTTATCTGTCGGTGGACATTTAGTTTGTTTCCACATCTTGGCTCTTACAAATAATGCTGCAACGAGTATCTTTTCAAGTTTGATATATGTCCATACAAACTCATGAAAATGGACACCTCTCTGGGTATTCTGAATTGGTGAAGCAGTTTTGCTTAAGAGTTGGCATGGTGAGTGGTTGTATACTTGAGACTTCTAATTCCCATTCATATGTATAATTCTAATTTTGCCTTAGCCATGCCTTTAAAAACTAATTCTATTTCAACTGGTTTTTTCCTCCTCATTCTTTAGTATTGTTCACATTTGAAAAATAGCATCTAAAGTAACTTGCGAGAATAGGGCATGATAGTGTTTTATTTGACCTCTTTTATGTTGTAAATTGGAGAGTTTAAATTCACATTTAGTTTATAAAAAAATTGTTAGAGATTATTTCAGCACCTAGAGGTATGGATAGGCAGGGCAGTTATCTCCTCCTTCGCAGTTTGAAACTTAGAGTGAATTTGTGAGTGACAGAGTCATTCTATAATACAAGCCAAGTCTTCAGTTGAGAACTGTTCATTTCACCTGTGGCCTCTGGTGTTGGAGCAGTACCTTTTTAGAGTAAATGAATAACAAGTTGAAATT
>NW_012141191.1:4777010-4779203 GCF_000956105.1 Propithecus coquereli | reverse complement strand
TCACCCTTGCTGAAATGTATTAAAGCAAATCCCAGACATTATGTCATTTCACCAGTAAATAGGGCATGTCTCTATTTTTTTAAGCTCTGGGAGATTCTGATGCACTTTCCTGCTTCAGTTTATAAACTTAGGGCAAAATGTATCATAGACAAAGGGCTACGGGATTCAGAGACATGAACTGTCTCATTTGTTTTAGTGGATCTGAGGTGTAGAGGAGGAAATATATCTTTTTCTTACCCATCAGTAGATTCATGGCTAAGGTCCCTATAATGGCAGATTAACAAGAGAAAAGCATACAAATTTATTAAGTTTTTACATGACACAGTAACCTTCATAAGGAAGTGAAGACCTGACGCAATGGGTAAACCTGTATATTTTTACGCTAGCTATGATGTAGAAGTGGAGAGTTGTGGAGAAGTATAATTGGATAAAAAAGTATGATCTAATGATGATAAACTGGGGGGAACTTAGCAAGGCCTGTTTGTTCAGATTCTTCTCTGTGACCCTTTGTCTTCAGAGATAAGAATTTTCCTTTCTTCTGGGTGTAGGGAAGGCACCTCTTGAATGAGGGTCTTATAAGTTGCATTAGGGGAAGGTCAGAAAATCCTTCCTAGGTTTTATTACTTGCTTCAGGGGAGGGGAGTGGGTTGGGAGGTTGGGGGAGGTGAGAGTGACCTTTCTGCTTCCGCTGTTTTCTCAAATACCGAGGTACCATATTTTGGGCTATCATGTCCTGATCCCCATCAGAGGCTTCATGAAAGACAGTATTTTTTTTTTTTTCACACACAGTAAAGCATACAAGTTTTTAGTATACAATGCAACATATCTTTACATATACTTGTACCTATATATCTATCCATGTGCACATACAAACACATATCCTTGTAATTCCCACTCAGATAAAAATAAAAAAGACTTCCAGAATTGTAGAGAGTTCCCTTCTGCCCCTTCCCAGTCAAAGAAGGTGTAACTGCTATTCTAACTTATATGCCAAAATGTAGCCTTGAACTGGTAGGATTTTCCTGATAGGAAGAAGTAAGGGAAAGAACAATTCAGGTGTTTAGAAGTGAGAATCTTCCAGAAGAGCAGGTCTTTAATGCAGAAGTGTTAGTGGATGGTTGGTATTGGAATCCCGGTCTAAGGTATTAGATTTTAATTTACTAGGCAAAGAGAACTCATGCTATGCTATCTGGCAGTGTTTCATAAACTGGATTGGACATCGGAGTCAGGAGACCAAGCAGGAAGCTACCAGGTGATGAGGGCCTGAACTATGTTAGTTACAGTGAAACTAGAAATGGGATAAATCAAGAGCTGTTTCATAGGTAGACTTACCTGAATCTCCTGTCTTGAGTATGGATCAGTAAGAAGAGGGAGGATTGATGGGAAACAAGCCTAGATTGACTAGAGGAACCTAGAATTAGAGAAATTTGGAAGGTGAAGTGATTTGGATGAAAATGCCATATATGCAGCTTTGTTCCTGGTGACAGGATATCATAGTAGAGATTTTACACAGGCAAAAAGGAACAGAGGGCCAGAATGTGGAGAAACAGACTTTACAGAGTTTAAACATATTAGTTGGCTTCATGTTCCAGTTGAAGAAAACATGTAGAGGTTATTGCACGTTAGGTGTTGTTTGCAAAAGAATAGAAAACTGAGAAATAACCTGGTGGATTAAAAAAAAAAACAAAAACAGACCAAATAAACCTGAGTTATTCCTAAATTTTATTTTAGAGGCATTTCCTTATTTTGCTTTAGTTTTCTGAATTACTGCCTCACTTTTCTGTTTCTTTTTCTGTCTGCACACATGGGAACAAGAGAATTAATTTTAGATTCAAAGCAAAAATAAACTGGAAAAAGTCTGAAATGGGTAATACCTAGGGCATAATATGTATGTGTCATTGAAGTTTCATCCCTGAATATTTCATGCAGTTCTCTACTTTTCATGGATTCCTTGTTCACTCCCCACAAGGAAGACCTGGAGTTGGAGAGTGGGAAGGTAGAAGAGAAAACCCAAGTAACAATCTACATTTAATTTATTATTAGATCCCATTATGAATTAGGAGTTATGACACTCATGTACTACACTGGGAATTTACAGATTTCCTCTTTTTCAGGGTTTTTCTAATATGAGAAAGAATTCATTGGTTTAGAAATAAATTTGATTCCAAAATATAGATTCTGTCTTTGAGCCCC
>NW_012141191.1:4775229-4776960 GCF_000956105.1 Propithecus coquereli | reverse complement strand
TCTTGGAATTATAAAGAAATCTGTTGACATATTGAACCACACAAAATAGGGTTGCTAAAAGATTAGTTTTTCTCTTTATTGTATGTATATGTATGTGTGTGCATTTGCAAGAAATTTTTAAACTTAGTCTTCTAGGTTTTCTCTATTAGAATATGTGAACAAAATGTAAAATTGGAACTGTGGAATAGATTCAATTATGGAAAATCTCTTATTTAGCTTTGTGTTGCTAAGTAATGTATAGAGTTAAATCAGAAGTGTATGGATCTGTGAATTTATAATCAGTTGTTCTTAGTTTGCAGAAAAAACTTCAACATGTGCCAGCAACACAACCTCACCTTGATCAGGTAAAAAAAAAAAAAAATTTTTAAATGTTTCTAAAGTATTCTCTTTAACTAAGTTGGCTATGTTTAGGACTGTTTTATTGGAGCTCTTTCTAAAATGGTATTTTTGAACTGTGTTGATAGTTTTCAGAATTTTGAATGCTTTTGAGATCATCTGATCCAGCTTCTTAACACATAATAGGAATTCATCAAACCAGAGTTGCTTAGACTCTTAGGAAATCATGATTTCTAGCTTCTTCATTCTGTAGGTCACTCAGCATATTTTGATCAGTTCTTCTGATGGGAATTACTATTTAAAAGCAGCCTGGCGGTCTGTTTTTAACTGTGTTTAACTAACTGATTAAGGAAAAGTCTGATATAAGCATGGCTTATTTAAATAAAAATGGACTTTCAGTTTCACCTTCAGGTAGCACTGTAAATTTGAACTCCTTAAGGTGTCTTTCAAGTTCTAAAATTCTGATCTCTGAGGTAAATATTTAAGGCACTAAGAACAAACTAGATATATTTTCATTGTACCCGTGTTTCTGTTAAGTAGGTCATAGATGACCGAGCTTTAGGAACTTCTTTGTTCCGTTTAAAACCTGGGGCTAGGGGATGTGTGAGTGAGCAGTGTACCTAGTCTTTCTAGATAACAGCAGCCACTTGTTCATTTGTCTTCATTTTGGCTCATATTTATGGGGAGCTATACTACCATGTTTTGGGCACCTTTCTCTGAGAAACTTATGTTAATAGGATATTCATCTTCACTTATCTTTAAAATGAGTGAATGAGAGAAATACAAGTCCTTGGAGGTAGAACTTTTTGGGAAAACCAGCTGTTTATGATACTCAGTATCAGTCATAAAGATGAACTTGAAACACATTCTTAATGATCTTCTGAGTGAAGGACGTCATAGTAGGAGTCACAGGGGTTAAAAGATGAAGAAAATGTAGTACTCACAAGAACATTGTCTGCACCCCTAGTATCTTGAATGTACCCCTATCATGGCATTTATAATGCCTTATGGTTTGGGTTGAAATGCTTTTCCCTTGCATTAGTTTATAAATTCCTTAGGTATAAATTCTTTACTGCTTAGCACAGGGATTGGTATATGGTAGGTGCTCAGTGAATATTTGTTAAAAGAATGAAAAGCTGTGATTCTCAAAGCAGGGTGTAAATCAATCACTTGTGGAGCTTTTTGTAAAAAAAATTGTATACTCAGTAGTTCCTACCCTTTAGTCTCCAGGATTGGGGCTTGGGTGTGTGCATATTGATGTGTATGTATTTTTAACATTTTATTATGGAAAATTTCAAAGATATACAAAAGTGAAGAGAATAGTAAAATGAGCTCCTTGTATGCATCATCTGGTTTAAATGATATCTACGTTTTGCCAATTTTGTTTCATCAATC
>NW_012141191.1:4761405-4762854 GCF_000956105.1 Propithecus coquereli | reverse complement strand
ATTTACAGAGTATTGTTACAGTCACATTTGAAGTACCAGGAAATGCAAAGGAAGAAAGTCTAAATGTATTTATTCAGGTGAAAGCAATTTTTAACTGATTAATGATTTATCAACTGTTTTGTTACATACTTGTTGCTATTAGCAATGGTTGGTCTTATTAAAATATGTCACTTGATGCAGAATCTCCTGTGGGAAAAGAATGTGAGAAACAAGGACGATCACTGCATGGAGGTCATACGGTTAAAGGTGCAGTATGCAGTTTACTGTTGTAGACTTTTGGACAAAATCCTCGTCTTGGCTATTATACTGAATATAAAAACCATATTTGGCTTTAAATAGGAACACAAGTTTTAACACAAATAACCTTTATCAACTTCCATTTTTCTTTATCATTTCCATCGCTGAAAAGGAAGTTTGGAAAACATTGCATAAAGTATGATTTATATACACAACTTCATTTAGTGTTGTAGCTAAAACAACTTGTGCACTTTGAAATGGTTCCCCTGCTCTCTACTCCTCTGGCTGATGAGCTTGACTCCATTGAAATTCTTCTCCTCTTGGCACACAGATTGGTCACTTAGGGAAAATTATTTTTCCAAGAGCGCTTCATTAAGCGAAAAATAATGTTGAAAATCCTGCTGCTGAACATTATGCTTTTGATGCATTTAATAGACACTAAACATTTGTTAGACAGTAAATAAAGTTACAAAGGACTAGAAGAGTTCTCGATCTGTGTTTGGAAACCCATTCATATTATTTGACATTTGGGTATTTATGTAGTGAAAGGTGTTTTCTCCAGGAGGCAGTGTTTCTGGATATGTGCTTAACCAATCAGCAGTAATTAGAGTGTCTACTCTTGTGTGTCCAAAGTGCACATAAAGTTTTTGTTATTACTGTTTATTATTATTACTGTTAGTAGATTCTCTCTCCAATTAGCAACTGACTTCTTAGGGTCACTAGAATAACAGGTTGAGACTATCAGGAAACTATTAACATTTAGATTCTTCACTCCCTGTCCTGGCTATACCTGGGATCAGCTCTGCAGAGCAACACAGGTGGATCTAAGTGCACATAAAGTTTTTGTTATTACTGTTTATTATTATTACTGTTAGTAGATTCTCTCTCCAATTAGCAACTGACTTCCTAGGGTCACTAGAATAACAGGTTGAGACTATCAGGAAACTATTAACATTAAGTTTCTTCACTCCCTGTCCTGGCTATACCTGGGATCAGCTCTGCAGAGCAACACAGGTGGATCTAAGTCTACTTCCAAATCCCTCCCACTCAGAGGAACTGAGCCAGATCCTGCTGCTGCTTTATGACTGTAACAGCATCTGCATCCCATGATATACAGAGCATGTTCTGTAACTGTTTTGATCCCCTAGTAGTGAACGGAAGCTGGTTATGTAGAAAGGCAGCACTTTGGGCATTTACGCTAAAGCTGCCACA
>NW_012141191.1:4759128-4760035 GCF_000956105.1 Propithecus coquereli | reverse complement strand
GTTTGCAGGCAGAAATTTAGATAAGGATATCCTTAAACAGCTATTTATAGCTACTGTGACAGAAACAGAAAAGCAGTGGACAACACATTTCAAAGAAGATCAAGTTTGTCCATAATGCTAGAAGCATTTTTTATCAAATGAATGAATGATAAAAATGAGAATAAGTTTCCTACTGGGAGTATTTCAAGCATCTGTTCTTTTCATTACTTCTATTGTGAATTCCAACAGAAGTATGCTTTAAAAATAGTATTTATTTTACAGAATACATAAAATTTAGTAAATTTGTACTGTAAAACATTTTACATTCATGCAATAAAATATTAATATAATAGCCTCTGAAGTTTTTTTTTGAGACAGATGTTTCACAAAAATATCTTTCAAAACTGGCTTTGGAGTGTACATATGCTGAATTTCTCACCCATGAAAGTTATTTATAATAATAATGTAAAACTTTCTTCAGCGTTGTCATTTTCTCTTATAACTTCAGCCGATTGCAGAGATACAATGATTATATTGTTGTTAACAAAAATTTTTAAAAACAAGTAAATGTCACCATTTTTATTAAATGAAATAAAAGGTTTTGTTGTAGCTAGAGACATTATAGCAGAAGAAATCTGAGTCAAAGAAATTAAACTCTCTCTTAATCAATGCTAAGGCTTATTGGAAGTCAGTGTAATGAAACTTTAGCCATTTATTTTGTAATATATTTAAAAGATTCCAATTGTAGAGCTTTTAGTTTTAAGTAGATTTTACTAGTGGTATTAAATTCATCTTGTTTTTTCCTGAACTTTTTTAGTTTTCAATGTAAGCTAAAAGTGATGAGGTATGAAACTTCAGCTATAACTACAGATAACTTTTTATAGTTTAACAATCTTTACATAAATGATTGGTGTGTAGGTATACAATG
>NW_012141191.1:4756446-4756798 GCF_000956105.1 Propithecus coquereli | reverse complement strand
GGTACATTGTACTGTTCTTTATTCTCACTTTCCCAAAATGAAGTATTTTTCAATCATCAGTACCTGTACCTTTAAACTGTACCTTCTGGAGACTTTGGAACTTGCTATAGATATCCTAAAGAGAAGGTTTTATTTTTATAATGTAATAATAATGATGTGGGCCATTATTCTGCTTGCTATAGAAGACTTACAGGGTATTATGATGATAATGATGATGAAGGTTCATCTAAAACTTTTATTGTGTACTGAGGAACACCGGATAAATTACTAAATCTTTCTGAGCCTCTGCCTCCTCATTCATGAAATGGAGATAACGATGCAAATCTCTCTGAATTGTTCCAGGGATTAGATT
>NW_012141191.1:4754437-4755440 GCF_000956105.1 Propithecus coquereli | reverse complement strand
CCTGCCATAGATATCTTTAAGGGAAGGTTTTATTTTTATAATGTGCATGTATGTGTTAAAACTTCTTTTTTTATGTATTATAATGCAGTTTGCTTAAAAAAAGAAAACAAACTCAACGATTGGTCTTAGATCTTTCCATGACAGTATATATAAATCTCTTTTATTCTTTGCTGTATAAAAATTCATAGTTTATCATAGAATACATTGATTTAACAAAAATATTTATTGAGAGCTTCCAGTCTGCCTACGTATTAGTACAGAGGCTGACATTGCACACAACAGATGAAGACCAGGTTCTCATATTGCTTACATTCTGGTGGAGAGACACAAATAAATGGAAAATAGGAGGCAACCCTAAGCAGGCTGATTAAAAATAAAGTTGAACTTTAGACTTGAGTGGTCATGGAAGGCCTTTCTGATGAGAACCAAATTAAAAGAAGGAGTCATTCATATAAAGTAGAGAAGAAGTTTCTATATAGATGGAGCAAACAGTGCAAAGGCCCCTTAGGTAGGCACCAGCATGGTGTGTCAGGAGACCAGGAAGAAGGTAACAGAAGGTTAGAAAGCAAGGGTATAAGATGAAATTGGAGTTGTGAGCCAGGTCAGGTTTGTTGCTCCTTGTAGGAGAGAGTAAATGTTTGGATTATTCTTAATATGCTGGGAAGTGACCCCTGAAGAGTTTTAAGCTGGAGAAGGGATGTGAGTGTAATGGCTGCAGCAGATGAACTAGTTTCTGACAGTGCAAACAGTGTGCAGTGCACATCATTGTGCATGCCTCTTTGTTCTTACGTGTCAGTGTTTCTCTAGAACAGACACATGAATGGAATCACTAGCTTCTGGGATTTGCATATTTAAAATTTTTAGTAGATACTGATAAACTGCCCTTCCAAATGACTGTATTGTTTGCCTTCATACAGTAGTGTGTGAAAATACCCATCTTCCCAAACCTAACACATTTTAACTTGTGCCAATCTAGATCTCACTGTTTTATTTTAGATTTTAA
>NW_012141191.1:4717945-4754057 GCF_000956105.1 Propithecus coquereli | reverse complement strand
GGATAAATTACTAAATCTTTCTGAGCCTCTGCCTCCTCATTCATGAAATGGAGATAACGATGCAAATCTCTCTGAATTGTTCCAGGGATTAGATTTAAAGCACCCTGAATACAGAGTCTCAACATGTGTGAATTTGGGTTTTCCAGCAAGGCTTGATATACAATTTAAGGTTCCGCACACCTTAAAACAAATGATTGTTTCTGAGACTTTCTCCAGCTGTGAGTGAAAGGGGCAAGAAATTTGGTAGTGAGTTAAAGTTACCTGTAGAAAGTGTTAGCACAAGTTGTGAGGGTAGAGCAGGTAACTGAGAAAGGTCAACTTGGTAAAAGAGCTTGATGCCTTTGGTTTTTCTCTTGGTGGCTATCAATAATGTATGAATTAGAAAAGACCCTCCAAAGAGCTCATTTCCTCTTGTTACACTCCTAAGCAGATTTGCACTTGAGGGGATTTTAATTATCTTCCTTCCGTGCTACCCAGAGTTCTTTTTCTGATTGTTTGCTTCAGACAGGTATACAATATCTTGATTTTTAAAAAGTCTTCTTACGGACTTAGGTAGAGGTTGAGAATAAAAAAATATCTTTCTTCCTAGAGGCTGTAGGAATTCACAATTCTAGATTGTGAATTTTATGAGGCAATAATAAAGCTAAACGCTTTTAAAACGATGATGAGTACTTCGGAACATTATGGACTGACTTGGTTGCTTTCTATGAATTGAAGAATTGTTTTCTTTGGACTAGTGGTATAGGTGGGAAAACTTTAGATTGCTTTGAAATGACTTTCCCAGCTCTAAAATTAGTAGAGGTGATGTGGAAAGAAGTGAATTCTGCTGTTGAATACGTGGCAACTCACTCTACTTTGATGAGAAAGAAGGATATGCTGGAGTTCTTTCCTCAGAATTAGTCTTTATATTAGAATCAGCCTTACCTTTAACTCTGTTGATGATCAATTGCCTTTAATTTTTAGGTTGAAACAAAGAGAAACCAGACATCACCATCCTTCCTGTACATTAGTTTAGAAAGGTTTGTTTTTCAAACCAGGATGGATCTTATGGTGCCAGTTGATGAGCCCCTGATACTTCTGTTCTGGGGGAAAAAATCCCAACAAACAAACAAACAAAAACAAATTATTCAGCCTTAGGAAAGAAGTAATCACCAAACATTACTGAACACCCACTGTGCACGGAGGCCCCATGTTAAATGTCGCAGGAGCTACAAAGTAAGACTTGATTCTTAAGGCAACACTACGGAATAGATGGGATGAGGCAGTAAGAGTTCCATTCTTTTTCTTTTTTCTCATTTAGAGTGAGGTGCCATTATGGAGTCTTTCCAAAGCATTCAATCTAGTTTTCATTGCCAGAGCTCTTTGTCTTTACATTGATATATTTGGTATAAAAACTTTATTTAGATATAATTCACTACCATAAAATTTACCCTTTTTAAAAGTGTACAATTCATGGTTTTTAGTATATCCATAGTTAGACAACTATTATCAGTATTTAATTCCAGAACATTTTCATCACCTTAAAAAAGCCTATATCCATTAACAGTTACTTCCCATTTCCCCCTGGCCCCACCCCCCCAATCTACTTTCCGTCTTTATAGATTTGCTTGTTTAGACTCCTTTCACATAGTGTAATATTTTCAAGGTTCACCCATGTATCAGTGCTTCATTCCTTTTTATTGCTGAATAGTATTTCATTGTATGGATATATCACATTTTGGTTATCTACTTATCAATTGTTGGACATTTGAGTTTCCACTTTTTGACTTTTGGCCCTTTTTTCCCCTATGTTTAATTTTTTAAATTAATAGAATGTATTTTTTAGAACAGTTTTAGATTTACAGAGTTCCCATAGCCCCCACACTAACTAACATCTTATAATAGCATGGTATAATTGTTATAATTAGTGAACCAATATTGATATGTTATTAGTTTATTCAGATATCCTTAGTTTTTAACTAATATTCTTTTTCTTTTCCAGAATCCCATCCAGGGTACCACATTACATTTAGTATTCATTTTCCTTAGATTCCTCTTGGCTGTGACAGTTTCTTAGACTTTTCTTGTTTTGATGACCTTGACCATTTTGAGGAGTACTGGGCAGGTACACAGATGTTTCTTTATTAGAATTTTTCTGATGTTTTTCTTATGATTAGACTGGGGGTTTTGGGAGGACAATCACAGAGTGTCATTTTCATCACATCAAGGGTATATAATATCAACACAATTTATGCCTGTTGATGTTGACCTTGATCACCTGATCACCTGTCTGAAGTAGTGTTTGTCAGGTTTTTCCACTGTAAAGTTACTCTTCTGTACCCTTTTCATACTGTACTCTTGCAAGGAAATCACTATGCACAGCCTGCACTAAAGGATTGGGGAGTTATGCTCTACCTCCTTGAGGGTGGAGTATCTACATTATTTATTTGGAATTCTTCAAAGGATTTTATGTATTTCCTTCTGTTTATTGACCCAATCATTTATGTTTATCTGTGAAGACACAGACATTTTATACCTTGGGTTATAATCCAATACTGCTTTATTTTGCTCAAATTGCCCCAGCTTTGGCCACTGGGAACTCTCAGTTGTCTCCCGTGGCCCCTTTGACATGCCTCCATCAATGTGAGGATTTCTTGGTTTTGTTTTTGAGCACTTTTCTCCTTTCATTTTTAAATAACCCAAATCCCTATAGAAGTTACTCTAGGAAAACTAACAATACTCCCTTTCCCAGGTAATTGGATTCCTAAACTGATGGAAGATGTGCCTCACCTGCAGGGGGTTTGGGGGAGGCATCTGGGATTATAAGGCTGAATGAGACACCTGTCCCGGGCCGTCCTGGAGCTTCCTTTAATAGATCACACAAGTAGTTATTGGTAAATTTGGAATTCAAACACAAATCTGTTAGGCTTAAAACCTGGTATTTGTCCTCCAAGCTATATACAAACTAGGGAGCCGTGGAGAGTAAAAATCTCAGGAGTAGCGAGGATAAGATTTAAGAAAAGATTTGCAAGAAAGCTGTTTTCCAAATTTTATCCTGAAACCACTAGCTACTTTAAACGACTTTTTGTTTTATTTCGCCCATGTGGTTGGTTTCTGATTTCTCACTGCAAATTCATTATCATTTTATAAACACTATGTGACTGACAATCAATGGCTTAATACAATGTTCTTTTATGCTGCATTTTTATTAGATGCCAGCTCAAATTTTTCCCAAGTAGGTGGGTTTTAAGTTATGACTATATACTGTGGCTTAGTATTTAGTTATATTTATATAACATTAAATTATATTTCACTATAATGTTACTTTGGTCTCTGAGCTAATTTAAATGAAGCCAATCTAAAAATCTTGTTACTAAATAAATAAATAAAAATCTCGTTACGTTTAAAATGCTTTCTCTGGCCCAGGAAGTGTTTCAAAGGCCACTCAGGTGAGTGAGTTAAACATCTGTTGTCATACTGCTGCTCTCCAGTGTGGATACTGAATGATGACCCAGTGATTTAAAGCCATTGACACTAGCCCATCCTTTGCCTCAAGGAAGTTCCAAATTTTATTATTACAGTAAAAATGCTTAATGCTGGCATTTCTGAAAAGAAGGAAGGAAGGGGGGGCGGGGGGGGGGCCCCCTTCCTGGCTTGGTTTTTTCCTTCTTATGTGGGGCCCCTTTGTGAAAACAGGATTTTTCAAACTGGGCCCATACTGGTTAGTATGTGGTTAAATCAGCTTACTTGGTTGTGGCCATTTATAAAAAGGAAAAGGAATAGCAGTGATCCCTGTAGTGTAAGTATATTGTTGTGTGGAATCCATTTGAGTACATATATGTGCAAGATCGTTGTATAAAATGTATTTCTTATTGTGGTTAAATGTTCAAAAAATTTGGAGAATCACTGCTGTAAGGAGCTGGAAGATTCCTCTTTAGCCCTCCTGCCTTCCCTCCACCCTGAACTTCCACGATTTAATGCTAGGACATTTCAGGCTTTTCTTAAAATTTGAGTCAGGGAGACCATTTTGGGGAGGAGGGTGGTAGTGACAATGCAACACCTCCCTGACACCCGCCTTGAGCTCGGGGATATAGTCAAAACATTAAAAATAATTCAGCCCACCATTCTCAAAGAGGGCAGAATTTACCAATGAAAGTGGGTAATGGACCAGCTATGAAACACGAAAACATACGTTTACTGTTACACATTCTTTTACAAACGCAGTATACATTTCAGTGCCCCCCTCCATTTCTATTCTCCAGGAGAGAGCGCCGCATGTCGAGGTGGCCATAGATTATTGAGTATCGTATTTTCCCACCTCGTTTTAATTTCTGTGGTTTTAAAAGAGCATTAACAGAGCCCATGCAGAGACGGGGCAACTGACTGGCTAAGCCCGAAGAGCGGAGCATCTTCCTTGGTGGCGGGTGGGTGCGAGGAGGGGCTGAGGGCTCTTCCCGGGTCGGGTGTTTGCGCAGCTGACCCTCATCACTGGATGCGTCAGGGGGAAGTGGCACCGCTCCGGAGGTAGGGTGAGAAGAGGTATAAAGGGGGCAGTCCACCACACAGCGTCTCGAAGAGTCTTTAATAAAAGGCAAAGTACGCCTTTGCCGGACAGTGTTGGAAAGGAGGAGGAGGCCGCAGAAGAAAACATCTAGAAGGGTAGCCGCCAGCGTTCCTGCGTCTCATCCCAGGCTTCTTCCCCGCCCGCCCCAAGCCAGGTGAGCGGCCGCCACCTCCCCTGCGTCTGCGGGACCTGCTCCTCCATGAACTTGCCAAGAGCCGGGCGTCCTCGCTCCACCCGGCCGCGCAGCCTCTGGGACTGCGACGGAGAAGACGGTAAGATCGATGTTCTGGGAGAGGAGGAAGATGAAGGGGAGGAGGAGGACGAGGAGGCAGAGGCGAGCCAGCAGTTCCTAGAGCAGCCGCGCCAGCCCGGGCCGCAGGGGGCGCGGCGGGGCGCGGGCGCGCTTCGGGGAGAGCGCACCGGGGGCGGCGGCGACCCGAGCGACCCCTCTGAGTTTGGCACCAATTTCAAGGCACCGACGATGCCTGCGGCGTGCTCTGGGGACGCCCCTCCGCTGGCGAAGCCGCCGTACTCGTACATCGCGCTCATCACCATGGCCATCCTGCAGAGCCCGCACAAGCGCCTCACGCTCAGCGGCATCTGCGCCTTCATCAGCGGCCGCTTCCCTTACTACCGCCGCAAGTTCCCCGCCTGGCAGAACAGCATCCGCCACAACCTCTCGCTTAACGACTGCTTCGTCAAGATCCCCCGCGAGCCGGGCCACCCGGGCAAGGGCAACTACTGGAGCCTGGACCCCGCCTCCCAGGACATGTTCGACAACGGCAGCTTTCTCCGGCGCAGGAAGCGTTTCAAGCGGCACCACCCGCCCCCGGGAGCCCACCTGCACCACCCCTTCCCTCTGCCCGCTGCGCCCGCCGTCCTGCACGGCCCCCAGCCGGGCCTCTTGCTTGGACCCCCGGCCCCGCGGGTCCCGGGGGCTTACCCTATTGCCACCCCGGGTAGCCGCACATCCGCGCTGCTGCACCCGCATCCCCTCCGCTACCTGCTGCTCTCAGCCCCAGCCTACGCGGAGGCTCGGAGGAAATCGGAAGGAGCAGACCTGGCGACGCCCGGCGCCCTCCTGGCGCTGCAGCCCTCGCTGGGCTCCCAGCCCTGGGAGGAGGGCAAGGGTCTGGCTTCGCGACCGGAAGGCGGATGCGCCTCCTTTAGCATCGAGAGTATCATGCAAGGGGTCAGGAGAGGGGGTACAGAGGCCGCGCATAGTCTGCCCCCGGCCCCGTGGGGCTACTGCCACCTGCTGCAGCGTCCGTCCTGCCTGTTGCATCCCCAGGCCACTGCCCCCTTGCTGCACGTGTCCGCCGCCGCGGCTCGAACGCTTCTGCAGCAGCAGCAGCAGGACTGTGCCAGAAGCTGCGCTCCCAGCAAGGGAGGGCTACTGGGCCGGCACTTGTCCGCCGCTGCGGCGCTGCTGAAGTACCAGACCTCGGCAGAGGGCTCTGGGCTGACGTCTCTGGCCGCCCCTTCGGGCGGAGAGGGAACCTCGCCAGCCTTTTGAGTAGCACCCACACCCAGTTACCTGGCCGACTCCGCAGGGTGCACCTGGAGCCTGGTGGGAGGGCGGAGCGACTGCCCTCGCACACTGCATCTGGCATAGCGGGACTGCGCGAGTGCATCAGAATCCCACCGCGGAGCAACCACTAATTTTTGTTCGCTGCAAAATAGTTACAAAGGAACAGCTGCATCCCGTTCCTTTTAAGGCAACCTAAACGCGAACTTCGGAGGGCGTCTAGACGCCTTGTCTTTGCTTGCCTTCAGGTGTGGCCTCCATGGCTTTTCTGATTTGCACATTTCCCGAGGAACTATGAACGTGAGTGGGGTATTTTTATTCTGGTCTTAAAAGAAAAACAAAGAAAACAGTCTCTAAGGCAAAACACGTTCCCCCTTCTTCACTCCCTAGGAACTGCAAGTATTACTGACATGTCGAGTGCAAAATGCTTACACCCTCTGCGTCTTCTCGATAGCGACATGTAATAAAAGTAGAATTTTAATTTGAGAACATTTATATTTCTTATTTGTGTCTAACGTGCCATTTTTGATGGAGAGGTGTTAAAATTAAGCCTAGCTATATAGACGAAATAAAATGCTAAGTCACTGCACTACATCGTTTATTTTCTATTATGCCTTATAAATAGAACTTCTTTTAAAACTTACTTTCTTTTCTCCCAATTAAACAATTTATTTTTACAATTCATATTTGTTATAGATACCAGAAACATTCCATTTTTAATATGGCTTTTAAAAATTCTGAATATTTGGGGTTGAAAAAGTCCTGGCCTTTAAAATAAGAGATTTAGTATTTACGTCTAGAAGAAAAAGAATCAGAAAAAATGTAAATATATTCTCCGTTTCTTTTCTATCTTTCTAAAGACATTGATTCTTTCTCCCCCAATAAGATGGAGAACCACTTGAGATCAATTTGGAATGAAGTGGCCAACATATTCAGGGAAAATAAAAGGCAATATATGTTTTTTAAAGCACTAGAATTTTCAAAACACTTTTTTTTCTTAAAAAATTTCTGAAAGCACTTTGCAACCAGGAAGGTTTAGCTGTTACTTGGCTTCAGGTGACCGAGTGGGAAGGAAACAAGGCAAGCGAGGACGCCCATCACGAAATACTCCCCCTAAGAAAAACAAATGCGTAGAGACCGGGCCATTTTCCCAGTCCTGAGCAGGGTTCACGTCTAAAAAGAATTGCAGTTTGTGCAGCTTTGAGGGAAGCCACTCTGTGAATGTGGGAATGTTCCCCCGATCTAGCGCCAGCCCAGCTATGCAGGTCTCGTTTCGGGAGGTAGGGAAAACACGGAGACACCAATTTTTACAGTAGTTTAATGAGGCTGGTTTCTTACTCCAGCTTCTCTTCTCCAAGCCATCACTTGGAACTTCTTTGGCACGCCCTACCTGAGATCCCCTACCAGAGATCTCCTTGCCGCTCGCGCAGTTCCGAGAATCTTCTGGAAAGTTCCCAAGCCCCACCCTTGGTAGCTGCCCCGTCGCGAGCTACCAATTCTTCTCTCCCTTTTACACTGCAGTCTTCACCTGCATAGCACCCGCGGGGTCCTAAATAGACCACTTTTAGCAAATTTGGCAGGTCTGGAGGATCGGTCTGACAGTTTGGAAACAAACCAAGAATAGAGGGGTCCTATTTAATGCCAAGTTCTCCCCCGTTCATGCTCCAACGCTCTTTGCTCTTAGTCTGAAAACATCTCCAGGCCTACCTTCGTTCAATTATTCAGTCAACAAACGTTCTGGGAGAGCCGGCCACAGTCGGCCACCGAACGCAAAAGGGTCCTCTTGACGCTCTTCGAATTTTCTTCCTTCCCTTGCCCGAGGCCAGACCAGCACAGCAACGAGTATGGAGAATTAGGGGTCAGAGCCCGATCCAGGCCGGCTCCAAGCTCCTAAATTTTATCTAATGAAACCATATTGAATGATGGATTTTTTTAAAAAAACATCGACTCAGTGGTGGAGTAAATTAAACGTTGCTCTCCAATCGAACATGGCTCTTCGAGCCCACTTGGCCGGAAGCACCACGACCGCGCGGAGAGGTCGGGCCTTCGGGTGGGACCCGCTTGGAGGGACCCCCGCGCCGCTCGCCCAAGGTTGGTCTCCTGGGGCCGCGAACACCAAACCCGCCACCAACGCCAGGCACTGGCCGGGGCCTTACTGCTCGCCCGGCTGGCGCGGCCCGGGCGTTGTGGCGGCGCCGCGGCCCCTGCAAATATTCGGAGGGCGCGTCGCCGGAGCGCGTCGTGCTCGGTGCGGTGACCAGGCCCGGCCGCCGTCTGGCTCGCGCAGAGAACGGGCCACAGCTCCAGATGCCAGGCCGGGTCCCCGTGGTTCTGGGCAGGGGAGTCCCCGGCTTCTGTCAACCTTGCGGCTGGTAAAGACCATGTCGCTGCCGAGTAGCTCGAAGGATCAAGGGTCGAGGGTCGTCTTGGACCTTCGGGCTCGTCGTCTTTAGGATTGGCTGACTGGATGAACCCAGAGCTCGCCGGGGAGCCGAGCCAAAGGCTGGGGCGGAGTGCGAAGGGCCGGGAGGCGCAGAGAGGCTGGGGCAAGGGCAGAAGGGAAACTGGCAGAAAGTGACTGTCCCCTCGTGAATAATAACACAAATAATAGCACCCATAGCGGCTAAGATACTCCCCTGCTCCCTGTGTGCCAGGCACCGGATCCCCCTTTAACACTCCCAGCACTCACTGAAGAACACACTAGAGCATTCCCCATTTTACAGATAAGAAACTTGCAACTAGGAGAAATTAAAAAATTCGCCTGCGGACCCTCAGGCAGTATCACCGGACCCAGTCTGGTTTTCGAACAATTAACCCCCTGCCTTCCTGCGACCTTTTCCTGCGTAGCCCTCTAATGTGTCGCAGTGGGCGAGGCCTGACAAGGGCCAGGGCCCCAGATTCTTCCTCTGGGCCTGTGTCCCACGGGCCCCTCCGCCAGGAGGCGCATTTCTCTCCCAGGGCCCCAGGCGCGCCCGACGCTCCGAAGGACGCGCGCGCTGCCAGGTCCCCAGCCCTGCGCCCCGGGCTCTGCGCTGCCTTAGGAGGCGCTCGGCGAGCGGTGGGAAGGTCACATGCTGGGCCACGCCCTACTAGAGCGCGCCACTTAACGGAACATAGCCAGTGAGGAGTCAGAGGAAAGCCCTGTGCCTTCTTCCTCCCCGGCGTGATACTCCTTCTTCCTCCCCTCGTGGTCCCCAAGAACTCAGGAACCCCTTGTCTCAGGTGGCATGGTACTGCGAAGGCCTCTCCCGGGCCCCCGCCGCCTCCTCCCGGCCGCGCTCCCTAGGCCGTGGAGTGGACAGCTCCTTGCCCTGCGCTGCCCCGCGAAGCTAGAATTCCTCTCCCGAATCTTGATTTCGCTCTTCCGTTCGCGCCCCGCGCTGGGTCCCGCCAGCATGAAACGTGCCCGAGCAGCTGGGTGGCCCGGGCCTGGGGGCGGAGCTCTGAAAGGGGTACGGGACGCAGAGCTCAGGAAGGGACTAGCCCGCAGTTCACCTTCGAGTCGGAAGGCCCGGGTCTACACGAGTGGCGGCGGAGGTGGTGGCCCCTGCAGAGAAGAGCCCAGGTGCCCGTCGGTGGCCAGCACGTCCCACGCAGGCGGCTTCTGGCAGTCACGTTCTACGCGCCCTGATACCGTGTACACTGAGTATTCGAAATGCCTAACACCTGCCTGTACGTTGGAATGGAGCTTATGATTCGGGAACCTCTCGTTTCCAGACCGCTTGAATCCGGCGCGCCGGCTCCTTTCATTTTGACGTGGCTTCAGTAACAGACGGTAGAAAATCTGGAGAAACAGCAGAAACTACCAAAAAAATAATAGAATAAAACGGCGAAAGAACTAACAAGACGTGGCAGTGAGACTTAGCAAATGGTGTCTTCCAAGATTTTGCACCCGTCCTTCACTATGTTTTATAGGAAGTGCGGGGGACTTTTAGCTCTCATCCCCCAGCACCCAGGAAAAATGTTCAGAGATTTCTTTCCACATTAACATCTGATTACCGTCTAAAGAGTAACCTTAGTCTAATTGTTAATGTCACCTTCCTGCAATTTCTACAAAAATAGTTTGGTCTTCATAGCTTTTTTTTTTTTTCATATCATCATTGAAATTATTTACATGGGTTTTAAGCATTCATTTATTCCATATATACCACTAGCTGCCAGGAACTACACAGGCGACAGCTAACAGTACCAAAATTTGCTCCCCTAAAAGAAAAATTAGGAGTAGGAAAAGAAAGGATTTGGAGATGCAGTATAAAATTCAGTTCAACATTAGTTTTCTGTTACTCAGCTACCTTAACATAATCAAGGTTTACCTGGATGTGAACTTCATTTTTTAATTTATTCCTAGGATGCAGGAATATGTTTACTGAAATCAGTAATTAAGAATATTTTGGGACAGTTATGACTGAGTCAGTGAAGCAGTTTCTATTCCCAAATCCAGGCAAAGAGAACAATGAGATTAAATGAAGCATAAGAGATTTCCTTTTCCTCAGACATTATGATTTTGCTGTGTATAGAATGTCTATTTTTAAAGACATATTTATGACTAATGGTTCTAAAATTAAGTTAACTATTATTGTGTTATCCAAGGTACCTGTTGTATAATATATATTGTGCTGTATTTCAAACAGTGTTTATATTTTCTTTAATTTTTAAAACATTTTAAAAAAGGAAAACTTCCAAACATATACAAAGATAGAGAGATTAGTATAATTAACCTCTACATATCCCTTGTATGGGCCTATCTTGTTTCATCTTTGTCTTCTCCATTGTATTATTTTGTGTCAAATCCCAGATAGCCTATCATTTCATCCATAAATAGTTTTCAATATTTCTCTAAAAGACAAGAATTCCATCAATGTAACCACGATACAATTGTCACACCTAAATAATCCAATAATCACATCAATTTATGCAGGCAATATTTAAATATCCTCAAGTGTCTCAAAACATTTTGTTGAGTTGGTTGGTTTGAATTAGAATGCAAATAAGGGTCAGGCATTGCATTTGGTTGATGTGGTCTCTTATGTCTCATTAGGGTTTTCTCAATCCTCTTTTTCTCTTTGCATTTTTGTTGAAGACACTGGACTGTTTGTCCTGAAGAATTTGACATTCTGGACTTTGTAGCTACAGGCAATATTTTTATGGCAAGACATTCCCAGGGATAAAATTATGTGTGCAGATTTTGAATAGCAACAAATGATAATATTGTTTGTAGAGGGGCAGGGAGTAGTCAAAATACCTTGAAGAGTCAACTATTGAGAAAACAAATTTTTATCAGAGCAAGCATGGATCTGGGAAAGCTTATGTGAAATTTTCCTAAATGTAAATGCAACATATTCTTACAGTTTTAAAAAATAGATTGTTGTTTTCCATATATTTATAGAAATATAAAACTATCAATCAAATATTTCACCTAAAAATTTAAATCTAGTTTATTTTGTTGAGAATAGATCTCTTTATACCTTTAAAATTTTCAGTGAAGATCCAAAGACATTTTATGTTAAAATTTTATGTTTTATATTGTTTTGTATTTTAGAACATAAAAGCTAAAATGTAGTAACATTCAGCAAGGGTCAGAGGTAGTGGTAGCACAAATTCTGTGTCATGAAAAGATATTCATTTTAGGACAACTCAATTAAAGGGACTCAGAATATGAACAGTATTAGATTGGACAGAAAAAATTTCACTTGAATGTAAGAAGTAAGTAATGAAAATCAAAGGTAGCTAACTTACTTTGACTTCTTATTAGTTTAATGAGTATGCATACTAAATAAAATTTCCATTTTCATTTCCATTCTTCCATTGTACATTGGACTTCTGTGGTTTCATTTGTCTCACTCTGCAGTTATTTGCACAGATTTCTGTGTCCACCACTATCTGGAATCTCTTGGAAGATAAAAACCAGATCTTATTTGTCTTTATATCTCAAACAATTCCCAGCACATTATCAAAAATACCTGGGCAAATTAAAATCTATTGCATCTATAATATTGGTAAGTGTGTAAAGGGGTAGTATATATATTGGGCTCTAATTTAAAATTAGACTGATCTAAATATTATTAAAATTGCTGCCATTATTGTTTAAAAAATATTATTTACCTACAGCAGAGATTTTAAGTAAGACTAGATTTGTAATACTTTAGTTAACAGATCACACTCCTTGACCATTTAGTACCTCTTTGGTAGGCAGCTGATGTTTTATAAAATGATGTTGGGTATTTTTTATTTGCTTGTATTTTCTGATTTACTGCATCCAGCACTTAATCAATGTTAGATCATATCTGCATATAATATATACAAATATATTTATGTATATCATGTTTGACATTTAGTAGCTTTGAAACTTTAATCCTGGAATAGATTTTAAATTTTTATTAAAATGATTTAAGTACCTACCATAAGGAAACAGCTTTTGTTTGTTCAAATAAAACTTAAACTCATACGTTTTCCCAGGAACAAGTCCAATTTCCTAGGATAGTTGGTGGTGAGGAGCTGGGTCTTTGGATGAAATCAGTGTTCGTTTGCATTCCAGTTCTGCTTCTTACAGCGCTGTGATCTTGAGTAAATAACCTCTCCAAGCCTCAATTTCCCCATCTATATAATTGTGATAATTACAGGTTTCACTTTAGAGGGTCGTTGTGGGGATTACCTGAAATATTGCATGTGAATTGCTTGGCATAGTGCCTGGCACGTGCTCAGTGCTCTGTACATGTCAGCTGTCACTTGATGATGATAATAACCATGTTGTGTCCCTAAATGTTGGTGGAATCTTGCTTGACATCCCTCTCTCTCTGGTCAGTTTTCACATGGTGGCATCCTTTATTTCCTGCCACACATGGCTGGTGGACAGGGCATGCTTCTTCTTTCTTGCCAGAAGTTTCCCGACGCAGCTCTCCTGCTGGTTTAGTTCAGCCTTCTGGTGTGAGGAACAAGCCCTGTGACCATCGCTTCCCAGGACCAGCAGGACTTTCCGGAGAGCTCTCCCAGCTGACACAGAGAATTGCCCTTGCCTGCCACTGAAGCCTGGCAGAATAACATGAAATAACCACAACGTCTTTAAATTAGAATTCGCAATCGTAGAATAACAGGCATGTCCTTCTCTTATACGAATTACCTGCATCGTTTCAGCCCAGCTTAATTTTCACTCGATGTATAAATTTACTTGTCATTCATCCATTTGGAAAATGTTCACTGAGCAGTCACTCTGTGTTAGTACTGTGCTCGGAGCAAGGGATGCAGTGATGAAGACAGATGCAGCCTCCACCTCCAGCGCTCGGAGTCCAGCCTCAGAAACAGACAAGGAAGCAGGCAATGATGAGATTGGGTGATAAATGCTATGCTGGGTAGACTGATGTTATTATGAGGGCATTTAAGGAGGGCGGGGATAGGGGAGGACATCCTGGAGGAATAGGTGCTTAAGCAGAGTCCTGAAGGCTTAGCACGAATTAGCAGGTCAAAGAGAGGAGGGACTAATGACCAGACACCTAAATTGTAGGGCATGGCTAGCTGGCTGGATTGTCTGCTGTGACACTGCATTTTTCTAAGAATAGCTGAGTATTTCTTATGGAACACAAAGAAACCTCAGCAAGACAGCCATGTGGTTTCTTTCACGTCCTGCCCAATATAGCACCTGGAGGAGAAAGGGTACCTTAGCAGAAAGAAGCTGGAGGTGGCCCACCAGATGCCCAAGGGCTGTGGAAGGAGGGGCAAGCGACCAGCTGGAATAGAAATTCATTTGCCCATTCAGGGGAACTGCAGGTAAGACTTTCCTGGCAACTGAGGGGGTATTTATAAAGAACCCACAGCAGTATCCATGAGAGAGGGAACCTGCCAGATGTGGAAACACCAGTGCTAGATAGAGCTGTAATAAAACCAGTGAAGTAAGAACGTTATGTTCCCCTTGCTTCATCTGGGGTGATCTATGGCCCTGGTATGCCTGGGACTGGGATAGGAGACTTTCAGTACTAAAACCATGACAGTCCCAGGAAAATGGGGTAGTTGGTCATCCTAGGAGCCATCTCTTTACCCCACCCTGACTTGTAAAGGGGTCAGAAACCTCCTTAGTAAGATGGAGTAGGAGACCTAGGTGAGCAGAGAGAGAAGCCCTCACACTCTTTATCCCCAAAGTCAGATTCTCAACTGCAACAGGCCCAAGTCCCCGAGGGAGAATTCTCAACTCTAACACCAAATTGAAGTCTTGGATATTATTTAAGATTGACATTTTAATTTTACTAAATTGAGAGTATGTTGTATGACATGAAATAGCCAAAGGACTTTTTTTGTGTGTCATAGAAAGCACAGAACATAAAATTTTCCCTAGTATCCATTTTTTTTTGAGACAGAGTCTCACTCTGTTGCCAGGCTAGAGTGCCGTGGCGTCAGCTTAGCTCACAGCAACCTCAAACTCCTGGGCTCAAGCGATCCTGATCCTCTTGCCTCAGCCTCCCAGGTAGCTGGGACTACAGGCATGTGCCACCATGCCCGGCTAATTTTTTCTATTTTTAGTTGTCCAGCATTTCTTTCTATTTTTAGTAGAGACAGGGTGTTGCTCTTGCTCAGGCTGGTCTCAAACTCCTGAGCTCAAGCAATCCTCCCGCCTCGGCCTCCCAGAGTGCTAGGATTACAGGCGTGAGCCACCGCGCCTGGCCCCTAGTATCCATTTTTAAGCACACAGTCTGGTAGTAAATACATTCATATTGTTTTGCAACACAGCTCCAGAACTTTTTCATCTTGCAAAACTGAAACTCTATACCCGTTAAATAACAACTCCCCTCTGTTCTCCACCCTTCACCCTGCCCCCAGTTCCTGGTAACACCACCTACAGCCAAAGAACATTTATGTTTCCCAGCAGTAACCAGAAAGGCATGGGTGGGGAGTGGTGGGTGGGTGTGTGTGTCCTGCTTGAGTTTCTGGGGATGGTGGAATAAGAGCTGCAGAGAGTTGATTTAAGAACACAGTGAGAGACAATAGAGTTGCCTATTTAATCTGATGGTTAAAGTCGTTTACAAGTCTGTTTTCTCCACTGGGGCAGGGTTTTGTCTCTGTTATTGTCATATCCGCAGTGCTGAGCACGGAGCCTGTGAGCAGGTGTTCAATAGAGATCTGTAATCTGTTACATGAATGAGTGGATTTTATGTAACAGACTTGTTTTGCAAAAATGTTTATAATATGTTTTAAAAATGTTCTAGAGGATAGAATATGAAATAGAATACTTGGGGTCAGTATAACTCGAAGTCAATGGATCATGTCAGGAGGAACTTGGGAAAGAGTGAAAAAGATGAGAGAGAAAACAGAATAGGGTGACATCCTTGTCGTTTCTTGCACCCTGTTTCTCTCCTTCATTTCTTTGTCCAATGTCTTTAAGGAGGGGAGACTTATTTCCTTGCTGTTTTTATTTCAATGTTCCTGTTTACACATTTTTGTGACTCCTTGTTGCTAACCCGGCCTGCTGTGAATGCCCCTTCAAGTGTCAAGTGTCATGTCCCCAATGCTGAGACAGGTGAACCCTCTGCAAACCTTCCACGTGTGGCTGGCTGGCACTGTGCACAGCATCCCTGGCTGTTTAGGTGGCTCTATGCTGCACTGCCACTTGGGAGACCCCTCCTCTGCAGCCCTCCCCAGCTGTAGCATGGACATGCTTTTGTTGGGACCCAGGACTCAAAGGGGAAACTTCTTTCATTTCCTGTATCCTCAAGAGATTTAGAAAACAAAAACAAAAACATGAGCACAGGCTGCCTGATTCACCATGGACATTCAATACATACATTCATTTCTGTTTTCCCCTCTCCCAGAGAACTGCCTCTGAGCTGCTCGCCTTCCAGCGGCCCTGCGCTGCATTCATCTTCTCCAAACGTGCTTTCACAATGCTGCCCAGAAATAACAGTGGCAAGAATGGTTTCCACGGCATAGCCTTTGAAATTCTGCCTCCAGCCCTGCTCTGTCCTCAAGCCAGTCTCCTCCCTGTCCTGGCACAAGCCGTGCTGACTCCTAATTGTTTTGTCAGCCTCCGGACGCCCACCCTACTCCATCTCTGCCCACATCCCGGCCCTTTCCCCAGCCTGGTTCACGCCCCGCAGGCCCTAAGACATCTTTCCCGGTCTTTGCCATCTCACTAATCTCCCCGTCCTGTACATTTCTGTAGCATTTGGATCCAGAATTTTCCCATATATCATTCAGTTGTGTTTTATTTTATATTATTCCCTATTACAATTGCTAGCCTTTTCTCCCTATAGTGGCTTTGCATTATCCCTGTTTAGCTAAACCAGAACCAGGTCCCCAGAATCCTGGTTTCTGTGTGGTTCCAGATTAAGGTTGGCCCCCAGAGACATCTGTGCAAGAATGGGAAGGCACACGCAAAGCAGCAGCTGTGATGCGGGAACGTTGCTGTCGGGCACCGCCGTGGCTCCGTGTCCCGCGTTGGGTGTGTGGGTCAGCAGGGGGCCGTGTGGCTCCTGGAGCACCGCCCAGGGAGCAGCCTTCTTGCTCCGTCATTCCCATCAACCGAATTGGAGGTGATGAGAGACAGACATGGATTCTACTTCGTCTCTGTGGGCTCCAGCTGGTTCTCGTGGGCTTCGGTTTGTCCTTGCTTTCCCCTGCTTCATGTGCAGCTTCTCTTCCTGACTGATGGCCGCCCGAGACACAAAGGCATCAGCCTTCCGTAGACTTCGTCATTAGCTCCCACAATTGCATAGTCTAATTGGTATAATATCACTCATAGTGGTTCTGCTTCTCTGAGTCCTAAAAGATACATTCTCCATTAGGTTATAAACCACTTGAGGAGATGAACCGTATGATGTCCTTTTTCCCCTGGAGTCTAGACCAGGGGTCAGCAAAGTCTCATTTTAGGCTTCGTGGGTCAGGTATAGTTTCTGTTGCTTCTCCTGGTCCTGTTCCCCTTCCCCCTCCTCCTCCTCCTTCTATTACTTTACTACCACTTCTTCTTGTTCTCTACTTCTGTGTCTCCTCCTCTTCCATTTTCTTCTTCTCCTTCTGTCCTTCCCCCACTTCTTTCTCCTCCTTTACAATCATTTAAAAATGTAAAGCCATTCTTAGCTCACAGGCCATATAAAAGCAGGCTATAGCTTGCCGACCCCTGGCCTATCCTAGACCAGTGGTTCTCAAAGAAGTGACACTATGCTCTAGGGAGTAATTTTTGTTTTGGGGGCACAATGGTTGGGAGGCATTACTGACATTTATTGGGTGAGGTCTAGGGGTAATGAACATCCCAGAGTAATAACAGACAGTCCTTGCCCCCTAACCCGGGAAGAAACCACAGATGATATTCAAATTTGAATCAGCAGAATAATACCTCCTGCAGTGGTCTGCATGAGCAGGTGTCGCTTTCAAGGTGATTTATGCATTTACATGTAAGCATCTGACGACTTCATTGTCTTGTAGGTTCCTTTTGCCTGAGCACTCGGACAATTTTCGGCCCTTATTTCTTTAAGTATTTTTCTGTTCCTCCTCCTCCCAGAGACTTCAAATAGACTTAAGTTAGGTGGCTTAAAGTCATCCCACAGCTTGATGATACTCTATTATTTTTTTTTCAGTATTTTTTTCTCTCTGTGTTTTATTTTCGATCATTCTATTGCTATGTTTTAAATTCACTTATCTTTTATTCTACCATGTCTAATCTGCTATTAATCCATCCAATGTATTTTTCATCTCATGCCTTGTAATGTTCATCTCTGGAAGTTCAATTTGGGTCTTTTTCTTTGTCTTCCAAAGTTAAAATGCTCAATCTTTACTCTAGCTTCTGAAACATATGAAATACAATTACATTAACTCTAAAAATGTACTTATCTACTAATTCTATCATTCTGTCACTGATTTTTTTCCTCGTTGTGTTTCATATTTTCTTGATTCTTCACATCCCTGATAATTTTTGATTGGATGGCAGACATTGTCAATTTTACCTCATTGGATGCTTGAGTATTTTTGTATTTCTATAAATATTCTTGAGCTTTGTTCTCTCGCACAGTTAAGTTACTTGGAAAAAGTTTGACATTTTCAGATCTTGCTTATAAGCTTTGTTGGGAGATAAGGACAGTATTTGGTCTAGGGTTGTTTTGATTACTACTGAGGCAAAACCCTTCTGAGTAGCCTATCTTCACAAATTACAAGGTTTTCCGTCATGGCTGATGGCAACATGGACTGTCCCTGGCACCGTGTGAGCTCTGGGTACCCTTTAATCCCTTTAATGTTTGTGGATGGTTCCTTCTCCAGGCTCAGGTAGTTTTTTCACCTACATACTCCGATCACTCTTCTCTCAAGTATTCTTTTCAGAGTTCCAGAGCTGTGTGTGTGGTGCTCTCCCGCCCACTGCTCTGCCCTGTTCTGACTTCTCAATTTAGGGAGATCTCTGGGCTTCATCCGCCCTTTTCCTTCCTGTGCCGTGGCCTGGAAACTCTCACAAGGCGGTGAGCTAGGTGAATTGTGGGGTGAGCCTCCTTGGTTTCTCATCTCATTGGGGTCACTGCCCTTCATTGCTTGATTCCAGTGTCTTGAAGATCACAGTTTCAAATGTTACATTCAGTGTTTGTCTGGTTGTTTCAAGCGAGAGGATAATTTTGGTCTCTGTTACTCCATCTTGACTGGAAGTATAAGTCACTTATACATCAAAATACTGTCCATATAATTCTATTTTAAGCTACTTTCATTTCAAATCTTCTTTATTTTTCATTTAGCATTGCATTTGGGATATACATTGATTATTTGGAAATTCTGTCATTGGCAGTCTCTATATCTATCAATTCCATTTAAGGATAGTGCGTAGGGTATGTAGGGCATTCTAAAACAGTTGTTAAACAAAGGGAAAATTGGCCTGATAAGGTGAGAATCACAGCTCTAATACCTAGAGTGACCTTATAATTTATTATCCAAAGGAGATACTTTTGACAGTGAAAGAGGATGCTGTTTATAATTGTATCCCAACTGTGGCCTAAACCAGGACTGTCCCAGGTAGCCTGGGACATATTTGTACCCCATCTCTATTCTATGTCCTTATACAATTCATTACTTGATTCTACCAGCCTTTATTGAGCCTGCTTTCCTTGTCCAGCCGAGTGCCAGGTGCTGACATTGCCAAGATCAATAAGGCAAAGCTCTTGCTGGAATGATTGACAGAGAGACAGAAGACAGTTAATTGCAATCCTGTGTGATCTGTGCTCTAATAGAGGTGAGCACAAGGAACTTACGAGGGCGCAGTGACAAGCACGTCTGACTCCAGCGGAGTGGTGCTTGGGTACCTTCATAGAGAAGATGAGTCTTGAAGTGTTTTCTTTGGGTGCTTGGGAAGAGAGAGAAGGGAAAAGGTATTCCACACAGTGTAGGTCAAGGCCAAGAGCCAGGGGAACACAGAATGTGGTTAGAGAGCATTCCGATTGGCTGCAAATCAATGTACATGTGGAGCTGGGAGGTAAGGAGGGGGACAGGTGGCACTTACAACAGTAACAGTTAATATTTAGGGCCCACTTACCACATGCTGTACACACTTCCGGGTACTGTAAACATATTAGCTCGTTTAAGTACTACAACAACCCCATGAGGGAGGTACTGTTATTATCCCCATATTACAGGGGAGGAATCTGAGGCACTGAGAGGGTAAGTACCCTGCCCAAGGCCACATGACAAGAATGTGGTAGATACTGGAGTTGAATCCAGAGTTCCTTCACTCTATACTCCTGAGAGTCAGATGCCAAGAGGCCTCATCATTCCAAGTGGAGGAGTTCTAAGGACATTGTCCTGTAGGAAACCAGGAGCTTGGGAAGCAGGGGAATGACTTAAAAGGAGGTGGTATAAGAAAGCTCCCTGAGAGCAGCATTAAAGTAGGGTGTAGTGAAGGTGTCTCCCAGTCACAGAGGTGGTGAGAGGCTGCACTTAGGCAGCAGCAGCAGGGACAGAGAGGAAGGGATGTACTCCCCAAACCCTCACTTGTGCCCCTGTGTGGATGCAGAGCCTCTCGTGGACACATGGGTTACAGGAGGAGAAGCAGGCCTATTTGGGACGGGGGATTCTGGATGATGACTTCCACTTTAGCCATGTCATCTTTGAGGTGCTGGTACAGATTCTTGGTGGACATTCAAACTAGAACTCAGGAGAGAGGCTTGGGCTGAAGGGCTCGGGGCGTCGTCAGCATGGCGGTGGTGGGAGAGCTGGTGTTTGGATGAGACTGCAGCGGAGCAGGAACAGTGTGGGAAGTGGTGGGGATGAGCCCAGGGACACCACTGCATGGTTGAGAGCTGTGGGGTTAGGAAGCAGAGAGGAGGCTGAGAAGGATGTGGCAGAAGGAGCATCAACAAAGAATAAATAAGAAGCATGTGCCCCAGAAGGGTCAAAGAAAATAAAGACTGGATTTGCCTCTAGCAGGTCATATATGGAAGAATCTTGGAACCAGAGGAAAATTGTGGTGACTTAAGGGGTGTATTCATTTCCTAGGTCTGCTGTAAAAAAGTACCAAAACTGGGTGGCTTAAAACAACAGACATTTCTTGTCTCACAGTTTTAGAGGCCAGAAGTCCAAAACCAAGGTGTTGGCAGCGCCTCGCTGTCTCTAAAGGCGCTAGAGAAGAATCCGTTCCCTGCCTTCCCCTCAGCTTCTGTTGTTGCCTGCAAGCCGTGGCGTTCCTCAACTTGTGGATGCATCATTTCAACCTCTGTCTCCATCATCACGTGGTGTTCTTTCTGTGTACATGTCTGTGCTACTTCTCCTCTTCTTATAAGGACACCAGTCGTTGCAGATTAAGGGCCTACACTTAACTCATTACAACTGCAACAACCCTATTTCCAAATAAAGTTGCATTCTGGGGTTCTTAGGAAGGACATGAATTTTAGGGGGACACTGCTTAACCTAGCAGATAGGGTAAATAAGTGGCAAGATAAATTACAAGATAAATTATTTTGATGTAAGAAGTACATCTTGGAGATGTACTTGTAACCCTCTTGGAGATAGAGGATTAAAGGCAGGGTTGATGGGAGAAGCTTAAACATGTTACCATGCTGAATAAATGGAAGAGGCCTAGGGATGGGGAGGTTACAGATTCTGGACCAAGAGCAAGGAATTGATAGTGTGAGCTCCCAAGGGGCTGGGGGCTGGATCAACCGTGGGCAGAACTGGGAGTGGGAGGGGTCTGCACATGCAGATGTGTTTGAGGGTAGGGGGACGAGAAGCCGAATGGGGAGAAGCGTGACAGCGCAGCTCCGTGCATACTAGAGGTGTTCGGCAAGTAAATCGAGAGCAGATGTTGACACCAGCAGCTGAAATAACAGCTTGTGAAATCAGCCTTACTCTGTGGGTAGAGAATTAGTTAAGGATTCTAGCCATGGGAACCAAGGAGAGGAGGCTAATCTGCTCATGCCTATTATGGGGCTTTGGGGGAGCAGTTTCCGTGTTAACCTGGAGAATGTTGTAGAAGGCCAGAGAGAGAAGCCCTGCAATCAAACTTTGAGATGAGGTGTTCACACAGCAGTAATATTGCCCTCTATGGAATGGTCCCAGACTGTGGCAGCCTGGAGGACTCATCATGGAAAAGGGCTGGGGTAAGCGTGTAGCCTCAGCGTTGAGATATAAAGAGGATTCTCTGAGATGAGGTGGGCAGGGTGGTGGCGGGGGTGCAGGGGGATGGAAGAAGCCCTCTGCTGCTTCGGTGCCAGCATGGAATTCAGTTCACCAAGGGCAGAGCCAGTCACCATCTGGGCCCCCGTGTAAGCCTTAATTTATTCCTAATGCTTGAAGAATACTCCTCATGGCATAACCTACCTCTTCTTCAGGAAGGGACTGCGGCAGGTTTGGGCTGGGTGGTCCCTCAGCTCTCCCCATTTTTTTGCTTCAACGCATTTTAAGTCTGGGCCCCTTAGCCTTACAGTCTGTGTGAGGAGCCAGTAGGTTTCAGTGCCCCAGGCGGCGTCCCTACCAGCAGGAGCTCCCCAGGCTTCGTTCCTACCAACTGGGGAAGCTGCAGCCTGGGTGTGCTGCCCACGAGATTCATTCTGCAGCTTCATGTCTTGCTGTTAAACTGGCCTCTGTCCTGCTTCCAGATTTTGCCTTTTTTCTTCTTTGGAGCCTTTTTTACTTTGCCTGCTTCTTCTTGAGAAGAAGAAGACCCAACTCTTCTTTTGGTCTTGATGTTGTCTCCTTCCGCTGGCCTCTGTATGCTCAGATAATCTGAGGCAACGGTGCCTGGGCAACATGACTTCATGCCATGACTTCATGATTTTGGCTAAAAGGCTCTTACGTTAAACTGTTGGCCACTTGTCAGAAAGTGATGTAGCAGCAGCGATGCTGAGACTCAGGTGATTCTGTTCGAAAGAAACCAAATATCTAAATGACTAAATCCTTATACTCCATCCAATAGGTCACTGTAAAATAAGATCCTGGTGGTTTTTCATTCTGGCTGTACACTAGGGTCACCGGAGAGCCCTTAAAAATGTTCCTTACTTCAAGCAATTCTAAATTAATTATTTGGGTTTTTTTTGTGTGTGTGTGTGTGTGTGCAACCAGGATTGAGAATTGCTGGTTTATCCCTTCAGTCCGAGCATATTTTGCAAGGAACTCACCCTGGTTGGTCCCATGAAGATATTAACCTTAGAGATCAGAGACCCTGTGTTGGGAAGGAGCTGATTGGTAACTCCTGCTCTTACGACTTTTTTTTCTCTCTTTTTCGATTACAGAGCCCAGAATTGTGGAGCCTCCTCAATTAAATCAAAATCTTAGTCAAGCATATAAGATGATTTTAAGGCATTTTTTGAGGAAAATCTTGACCCAACCATGGGCGCTCTTGAGACCCATTTCCAGCTGAAAGTGAAATGAGTATTTGCCTCAGTGAGAATAAAATGACTATCCATCACTTCCAGAGGGCTACTGTGTCATTAGCATCGCACTGAAAATTTTTACGTATCTTATTTAAAATTCTGGACACAACCATGAAAGGTCAGTATTATTATTGCCTCAATTTTGCAGCCGAGGAAATTGAGGTCTGGAGAAATGAAGCAAGATCACACAGGTAATTTATAGATTCGGGCTTCAAACCCATATCCATACAGTCAAAACTCTTGGCCTTTTTATTACCATGCACTGGAAACTCGGGGCAATTCAGTACAAGTTGGAGTCAAGACTTTGTCCCCCGAATGTAAGTTCTGATTTCTAGAAATCTGGAGCAAAATGTTCATGCTTCTTGGTCAGTTTGCAGTGCCCTTGGGCCCTCTGACAGGCAATCAAGCCTCAGCAAAGACTCTCTTGAGGCTGTGGGTGTTTGAGAAAGACTGTCTAATGGCTATATTAACCATCTGGGCCTCTAGCTTCCCTGACCCTGTCTATGCTAAATTATATCCCTGCAGGCATATCTCTGGCCATGCTCTATAACTTAACTCCAGAAAAGCCTCCACAAAATTTAATATTACTGTTAAGCCCTCCACCTGCAGTGAGAGCCAGCCCCCTCCCCAGATGCAGTGATTGCTCAGAGCAGGCGTGGGGATGATTTTTACCGAGGGAAGGGGGCTAACCTGAGGCAGAATACCAAGAAGTAAGAACTAGTAGCTGAGACCCCAGATGTCACTCCAGAATTTGTACAGATGAGAGAGGGTGGTTTGGCGTGAAGGGTTGGACGGTTGGGGATTGTCTTGGAGCTGTGCTTACATATCAAGCACACCATTTTCACCTTCATCGTGCATTTATTTGGGGTGACTTTGGCGGTTGGCTGCTGGAGTTTAAGGGGTTTAAAGCACTTCAGTTACCCCGAGGCACCACCGTTGTGAGATACGGACTCAGAGGAAGGTGGAGTCTTGGTGATGACATCAAGATGTTTTGGTTGGGCCGGGCGCGGTGGCTCATGCCTGTAATCCTAGCACTCTGGGAGGCTGAGGCGGGCGGATTGTTTGAGCTCAGGAGTTCGAAACCAGCCTGAGCAAGAGCGAGACCCCGTCTCTACTAAAAAAAATAGAAAGAAATTAATCGGACAACTAAAAATACATAGAAAAAATTAAAATTAGCCGGGCATGGTGGCACATGCCTGTAGTCCCAGCTACTCGGGAAGCTGAGGCAGAAGGATCACTTGAGCCCAGGAGTTTGAGGTTGCTGTGAGCTAGGATGACGCCACGGCACTCTAGCCCGGGCAACACAATGATACTCTGTCTCAAAAAAAAAAAAAAAAAAAAAGATGTTTTGGTTGAATGGGTGAAAGGGAAGTTGCTTTGATAACACATATCTGAACAAAGTTTCTCTAACTTTGAGAACATACAGTGTTTATAAGTCCCCTGTTACAGGTCCCATGTAATAAGGTCCTCTTTTAGCTCCTGTTCTCTGGTTGACTAGGACAGGTACTGCTCATCCATTTTCAGCATCGAAAATTTTGTTGACTTCTCTGCTGATGATTCTCCTCCAATTTTCTTTGTACTTATGTGTTTATGTCATTAAAAAAAAGCTTCCTTTATGGTTTTGGGAGGAAGTTGAGAC
Source organism: Propithecus coquereli (assembly GCF_000956105.1). Taxonomy (NCBI): domain Eukaryota; kingdom Metazoa; phylum Chordata; class Mammalia; order Primates; family Indriidae; genus Propithecus; species Propithecus coquereli. The sequence continues at coordinate 4,729,533 of NW_012141191.1, read as the reverse complement.
AATTCCACATTTCTCAGTAGGATTTGGGGCATCTTTCATGGTCTCACACTGTGTCTGGATGTTTGTGTATTTCTCTTCTTCAGCAGAAATGCTGATCTCCTGGGCCTGCCCATGGGGAGTGTTCCTGACATCAGGATGGATTTAACCAGGCGCGTTATCTGGAGCAGCTGAAAGAGGACGTGTTCTGAGGGGTGAGTGCACATTGTAGGAAGAGGAGCGTCCAAATCAGATCAGGCATCTGGAGTAAGGAAGCTTGCAAGGGAGACACAGGAAGAGGTCACGGACAGGTCAGGAATGGATGCCTGAGGAGGGATGAGGCCAAAGACTAGAACCCAATCAGGGACCGCAGAAACACACTCTTACAGGCCATAAGGTATAGCATGATCTAAAGGCTTCAGGCCAGGCCAGGCTGGTTTTAAGCCTCAGGGCTACTGTACTGATGACTGGGACCCAAACTTCCATGCAGGGGGATTCCAGGAGAACCACAACATCCAGATTTCTCAAAGGATCAACCCTAGCAGCCTTTGAAAGAGCCTGAAAAAGCTAGCATTGAATTCATTTTTTGGTGAAAAATATTTGTCAGAATGGAACCAAGTGTTGCCAGTTGACTGCCTCTGCTGTAGAAGCAGCTTGGTAGGCAGCCACCAGGGGTCACCTGATTGTGACCAGTGTCATTTCCTGGAGTTGATTTTGCAGTAACGTGCACCTCCATGTGGCCAAACAGGCAGACTCGCTTAGATTTGAGTCATAGGACATTAAAGTTGAAAGGAATCTTAAAAATCTGCTAGTCAAGGAATGGCAAATTAGGTTCATCATGATGGTCATCTCTGACCCATGGGTAGTGGCTGGTAAGAGCATTAGGCTGGGAAAGATGCTGAAGTCTTGTCTAGAGAGAAAGAGAGCCATGGTCCATTAGAGAGTCTAAGGAACACGGAAAGGGTGAGTGGTCATGCCTGCAGCAGGGTTTTACCAGCCCCAGTTCTAATCCAGCACTTTTATATCTGAGGCTCAGAGACATGAGTGATTGATAGAGGTCACTCCCTTACCGCTTTTGTGTCACCACATCTAGAGCTTAGGTCTCCTTCCTCCAATAGGCATCCGTTACCATGTAACACAACTGGGTTTCCCAAGTCATCCATACAATGAGTATTTATTGAGGGCCTGCTTGGTTTTCCAGCACTGAAATAGGACCCGAACCTAGAGCAGTGAATAAATAGACCTAGTTCCTGTTCTCATCAGCCTTACATTTTAGGGAGGAGATGGATTAGTAATTATTAGGAGGAAGCAGGAAACTTCTGCTTTGGGGGGAGGGTAGGATACCAAAAGGTAAATCACAATAAAAGGAAAATTTGGGACAAATCCCTTGCATAGATGTATTTTAGGATGGCTGGGGCCATGTGGTGGAGGGCGTGGGATCTCTGGAGCAGTGAAAGGGCACCAGGAACCTCATCTCCTGAGAATTTTACCCATTCTAAGCCACACTTGCTGCCCTCATTCAGGCCAAGCTCACTTCTTCATCAGAGCATTTGTGCTTGCCGACCCTCTGCCTGGAATATTCTTTCCCTAGATAGCCAATGGCTCGTGCCCTCACTTTCTTCAAATCTCTGTCAAACATCACCTTAACAGAGAGGCCTTCTCTGGCCTCCGTAGTACAAAGTAGCACATTTCCCACCCACTTAGCCTGCTTCATCCTTCTACAGCTCCCATCACCACATGCTGTGTTATTTGATTGTTTGTTTTTCGAGACAGGGTCTCGCTCTGTCTCCTGGGCTAGAGTGCCGTGGCGTCAGCCTAGCTCACAGCAACCTCAAACTCCTGGGCTCAAGCAATCCTCCTGCCTCAGCCTCCCGAGTAGCTGGGACTACAGGTGTGTGACATCACACCCGGCTAATTTTTCTGTTTTTTTTTTTTTAGAGGCAGGGTCTTGCTCTTGCTCGGGCTAGTCTCAAAATTCTGGCCTCAAATGATCCTCCTGCCTTGGCCTCCCAAAGTGCTAGGATTATAGGCACGAGCCACAACACCCGGCCTATTTATTTGTTTATTGTTCATTGTTCTCTCTAGAATGTAATATCTATGAGAGCAAGAACCTGTCTGCTCATTGATGTGTTTCCAGATTCTAGAAAAATGGCCCATAGTAGGTACTTAGTCAAAAATTTTTGAATGAAAGGTGGGAAAAAATAAGAGGAAGCAGACCCATGAAGAAAAGCGGTGGGTTGGGAGAAGGAGAGAACCATGTATCTGGGCCCTGAGGGGGCTCACCGTCCAATCAGGAAGTCCAAAGAGGGCCACGTGGCTTCCTTTGTTCAGGTGACGTGGAGCTGCCGACATCCCCGCAAGCTGGGAGCTGGTGCACGTTCTGATCCAACTGGGTCTAAAGACGGAAGGAGGCTCATGAACGTCCACCTTTTGAGCCACGAGGTCACTTCAGTCCTCCTTGTTTATTTCCAAGTCCCCTAGAGTATCATGCTCATTTCCTCTGCTCCCCCGCCTCTTCTGCACCCCTAGCTGCTGCATCGACTTACAGCTTACTTAGATGTGGGAAGCAGGGTTTTATGAATATACATATATACATAATTAAATTATGTTTTCCCCCATGTGAGAATCATCTCTTTATTGGAAGAAAACTCAAATATTAAAATTCTCAATAAAGGTTGGTCATGGTGGTGGCTCACACCTGTATTCCCAGCACAGAGACCGAGGCTGGAGGATTGCTCGAGGCCAGGAGTTTGAGATCAGCTTGGGCAACATAGAGACCTCATCTCTACAAAAAATAAAAAATAAAAAATTAGCTGGGTGTGGTGGTGCACGCCTGTAGTTCTAGCTACTCAGGATACTGAGGAGGAAAGATTGCTTGAGCTCAGGAGTTTGAGGCTACAGTGAGCTGTGACAGGCCACTGCACTCCAGTCTGGGCAATAGAGTGAGAACCCATCTCTAAGGAAACAGAAAAGAAAAAAAAAAACCTCAATAAAGCAAAGTAAGAAAGTTTGCACCTTCCACCATTAAAACATTTTTCAAATGTTGAAGGATGAAATGTGTATTTTTCCTTGGGATGAAAACTGTTATGACATCACAGTCATCTCAAATTTTACCAACTATACACATCTCTCTTTTTATACTCCATCCAGTTCTTTTCTTAACGACTGGTTCTTCTCTAGAAGCTTGTTGAAGTAATATTTTCTCATCGGCTTTCTTGTACTTTTTAAATTTCTGGTTGCGTTTTGGAAAAGTGACATACATTATGATTTTGAAAACCGGAGACCAAGTTTGGCCATTAAAGTGTCCTCCGTGAAGTCAAGAAGAGTCCAACACTTCATCAAAGAGCAAATCCAATCAAAAGAGTGCCCTTCAAAAGGAACACGAGGTCTTGATTACCTGTTAATATTCTAAAGCACTGTGGCCCTGGAAGTTAATTTTTAAATAGACAGTCTGGAGCTGCCTTTGCATTCTTTAAAAAACACGATCCATTCTGCACCCATTCCTTATGTAACTGCTTGATATCAGTGTAGGTTTCTGTGCTCCAGGGATAGAAAAATAAATTTAATAATAACAACAGTACTAACAACTAACGTTTTATTGATTTAACATGCATCGGATACTATATTAAACCTTAAAATATAAGTTAAGCATAATTTTTATTAAAACATATTATGTATGTATTTGTATATATTATTTTATTGAACGCTTACAATAACCGTTTGAGGCTAGTGCTAGTATGAGCTCTTTTTTACAGATGACTCTGAGACTTGGTCACATTAAGTAGCCTAAGGTGACTGAGTTAGTAAGAGGGGGATGCGAAGTTGAATCCAGCTGTCGGGCTCCAGATCCGGAGACTAATCTGCCTCTGGAACTTCCAGGACAATGGCCGAGGCACGCACACATTCAGGGCCCCACGACTACATAGATGTCACAAATTCTATCATGGAGCTCTCGAGAGCTACGGCGTGGGAATGGTTTTTAACTGGGACAGTACTTGGGGGATCGAAGGATTTTTGAGCTGAGCCAGCGCCTTGGCGGGCAGATATTGGAGAGGGACATTTCTGGCAGAGAGATCAGCTTTGCTAAGGCATAGATGCTCCTATGGGCCTGTTGCAGGGAAAGGCTGAGAGGCCTGCAGAGTGTTCCACAGGGTGAGGAGGCAGAGAGAAGCCCGAGGGCACAGAGCGGAGGTCTTTGAGTGCCAGATGGAAGAGTTCCGAGTTTGTTCTTTGTTGAGAGGACCTACGCAGGAATGATACACCTAGAAGGGATACTAGAGATAAATCTTGTTCCTGGTCCTTGTTTTCTGCAGGAGGACACAGAGGTCCAGGTTCCCACAGCTAATAAATGGCCAACACAGGAAAATCCTGTCACAGGCAGAGTTTGAGGGGTGGGCAAGCACTCGTGAAAACCCCACAGGTGGGCAGGAGCTGAGGCTCTGTGGGTGGGGAAGGGGACTCACCCTCAGATACAGGCCCCAGTCTGGGGCTGGAGGGGCTCAGGGGATGCCAGTTAGGACTAAGGGAAGAGGCCGAGGCAGAAGCTGTGCTTTGCCCCCACATGTGAGCACGGCAAAGGAAGAGGAGTTGGCAGAGCAGCTCAGAGACACGAAAAGAGACAGAGGAGATGGAAAGCACAGAGCGCCAGAGAAGTCAAATCAAGGCAGGGAATTTAAAGGGGGAGATGGTGGCCAAGGGTTCAAAGTGATTCAAAGTTTGAGTTGGTTATGGACCCAGGAAGCGCCTTGTGTTTCACTGCTGTGAGAGGCCCTTAGGCTGCACGGAGTTGAGCAGAGAAGGGAGGAGATAACATGGGGAGTGAACATAGCTGGAGCCTTCCAGATGTTGGCTGAGGATGGAAAGGAGGGGAGGACGGGTTCTTGGGGGGAAAATAAGTTAGAGAGAATTTCTTCAGAAGGGAGATAGGAGAGTAGTTTTTGTTTTTTTTTTTTTTTTGGCTTGGGGAAATGAGCTAATCTTGTATAAAGGGATTAAAGTTTTCCTTTCATTTCATCTCTGCATCTTTGGTCTTTCATCTTTAAAACAGGAATAAAAAAATCCATGTTATGGGCTTATGAGGATTAAATGGGAAGCATGAATAATATAATAATACTTACTGCAGTGCCTGGCACATTATAAACACAGGATACACGGTAATTATTTTAAATATTTTATTATTACAAATTGTGTAGTGCTCATATCGAGGCCCAGGAAAGTATTATTTATATTTTAAATCCTGGTATCTTATCAGTTTTTGGGTTATAGTTGATTAAGAAATACCATTTCACATATTTTGAAAGCTTGGGCTGGGAACGTGCCCAAAGAAGCATTCTTTTTATCTCTCACGTCCATGTGGACGTTATACATTTTAATTAAGTGTTATTATATGCGCCAAATTCCCTCCTCTTTGGTGTTGGTGGGAGTTGATCTCTCAGGAGAGAGAATTTGGTTTTGGATTTATTACTTATGTCTGCAAAAGGAGTAAGGACAAGTAAGAACAGGAAACTCTCTGATAAGAAATTCTACTATTTTTTTTCATTTTGATCTGAAACCATCTGTAATCCAAGATAGAGGTAACTTTTCTTGTTTTTATAAAATAATTTTCCGTAGGCTGGAATGATCTTGTTTAAGCAAGGATAAATCATAGATGTTAGAGAGACTGTCGTCTTGGAGGCAACAGTCTGTGCTGTTTGGTGCAAACTCCACGTAAAAGAGCGAGAGAGAGAGAGAGAAAGAGAGAGAGAGAGAGAGAGAGAGAGAGAGAGAGAGAGAGAGAGAGAGAGTGGGAGAGTCAGGAAACCACGGGATGGGATCTTTTTCTTTTTTAGGGAAGACACCTGTGATGCCAGCTAGTGAGCATGGGCAAATGGAGCGGAAAGGAATTCGTTACAGTCCTAAAGAGGGATAAATGCATCTGGTGTCAGATTAACTCCAGTGAACAGCCTTGCTGGGCCTAAACACTCTGACTCAAAAGCATGCAGATTTCAGCGTGAGAAACAGATGTGCAAAGGTGACTTCTCAATAAGTAAAATGTGGCGGGTGCACCTTGCATACGTGTACATAAAGCAACATGCCTAGGTCTTAAAACCATGATGCTGAGTGCAACAATAAAAAGAGGTTCATAATATGATGCCATTATGTAATTTAAAGCCACATATGCAAACAGGATAACGCTGCCTACTTCCACAGAGATACATGCATATTTAAGGACAGATATCGAACAAATTATAGAGGTTGCCTATGGGGTAGGGAGGAAGAATGTGGGGATCACAGATAAGAGGGGGAAAAAGCGAGAGGGGCTTTGCACAGATGGATGATGATAATGTGCTATGAGTTGAGGGGTATGATTTTTAAGAGGAGAAATCTTTTAGTTGTTGGTCTTTTCTTTGTTCTGGCATAATCTGATGCAAAGGCAAAGAACTTTCAGGCAAACATGCTGTCCTAGTGGTGACATCGGTTTCCAGGGACTCCTCGGAGCAGTTTGGGGTGGCTTCCTGAGGGTGAAACAGGGAGCTGTGGCTTCTGCCAAATATCAGAAGCGGGGCCACTGCCTGCAGCCAACCCCCAGGTTACACCTGCCCACCGGGGCTGGAGCCTGGAGGATGGCTCCTTGGGGCTTTTCCAGGGGCTGCTCCCAGGATATTTTTATAATTTATGTTTAGACTTTGTTCTGGTGGAAAAATTATTTTATGAGGACTAAAACAAGGAAGTGGGGGAGCTATCTCATGGCATTTGTACATTGAGAGTGAAAAACAAACAAACAAAACCCTGACAAATAAAGCTAGGGAAACCACGATTATATGCTTAATAACAAAACTCATCACAAAAGGCTACAAAAACCACAAACTTGTACAAACTTTACTCACAAAGATGTCTACACATTGCAACTTTCCACACAAAAATACTTCCGCAAGGATATCTGCCCAACAACTGCCTGCCCAACCTTGGACTAGTATCACCCTTGTTATTGATCTTTGTAACCAGAAATAATTATTTCAAAGCAATAACGTACTCCTCCTCATTTTTTCCTTTAAAAACTTTTGTCTTCCTTTACCGTCCTGAATCTGCACATAGTTTACTATGGCGTGTGTATTCCCACTGCAATACTCTATTCTCAAATATATCTTTTGCTTTTAGAGAGCCCCTCTCTGTTTGCTATTTAGGTTGATGAGAGAAATGGAAACATATGAGAGCACAGATGAAATATCTTAAATATTTCAGAATTAAACTTTTTACACTCTTAAGATGCTTACTTCAACTACAGCTTGCAGATGGGCCTAGAAAAGTTCTTGGGATGGATTTGAGCTTTGATCTTCTGTGGTCCATCTAGCAGGGGTTCTCAAAGAGTGGTCCCTGGGCCAGCAGCACCAGCATCACCTGGAAGCTGTTAGAAGTGCAAATCATCGGGCCCCATCTGAGACCTCCTGATAACTCTGGGGGCGGGGCAGGCCCTCAATGGTTTAACAAACCATCCAGGTGATTCTAATGCATCTTACCTTCTAGAACCATTGATATAGATCCTTGGTTCTTAAGTTTGGCCGCACAGGCCTCCCTAGCTTGTAACCTGCCAGCTTTTATTAAGCTGAGGAGTTTTTAAAAAATCCCTAGGCCCAAACAAAATGCCAGACACTTAAATCCAACTCTGTGGGGGGTGGAGCCCACGCATCAGTATTTTTTAAGTCTCTCCAGATGGTTCTAATGTGCTGCTAATTAGAGAACCATTGATCTAGACCAGGGTTTCTCAAACTGTGAAGTGCAGATGAATTAACTGGATCTTGTTAAAATGCAGTTCAGATTGAGTAGAACTGGGGCAGGGCCTGTCTCTGCATTTTTAACAAGCCTCTAGGGCAGTGGTCCCCAACCCTTTTGGAACCAGAGACCTGTTTCATGGAAGACAATGAGAATTTTCCCCTGAAGGGGTGGGAAGTGGGGAAGGGTGAGGGATGCGGTTGGGAGGCAGAGCTCAGGCGGTGATGTGGGCGATGGGGAGTGGCTGTAAATACAGATGAAGCTTAGCTAACTCATTAGCCCACGCTCACCTCCACCTCCTGCTGTGCACCCTGGTTCTTAAGTTTCATGGAAGACAATTTCTCATGGGGGTGGGGGAGGCGGAGCTTAGGCGGTGATGCGCTGAGGGGTTCCTAACAGGCCACAGACAGTAGCAGGTACAGCCCAGGGGTTGGGGACAGCACATTTATGGGATATTGCTTCTGGGCTACCAAACATGCTTGCAGATGTAAGGGTCTGGAGAGCAGCGGAAGGAGTGACAGAGTGTTACCAGGGGGTTAGTAGCCTTGGCTTCCAGCCAAAATTCGCCTTTGCTGGGCTGACACCTTACTTGGACTGCCACATCAATTCTTTGAGTCTAAGGTTTGCCCAACCTCATAGGGATGTTGAGAGAATTGAGTGAGTAATGCAGTTTTGTTTCCCAAAATGTGAATTCAGAGAGTATGCGGATATGCATTTTAAAATTTTAATAGTTGTGAATTTATTATTATGAATACTTAGAACAAGTGACATTGGTTTTCAACATAGAGTGGTGATAAAGCTTCCTTTTTAAAGACATGTGAGTTTAGAAAGGGAGGCTATTTAAAGAAAAGTTATAAATAAATAATAGGAGAAGTATTTGACAGAAAAATTACGAAGGCAGGTTGAGAATGACTCAAGTTTGGGAAATGCTGCAAAAGCAGATACAAAAGGGCTATGAGAGCTTCAAAAAAAGGTAGCCCTTGATTTTGACTGGGTGAATGAGATGATATGTTAGATCATTTACGGGGTAGGCATTCTGCAACATTTATATACTGGGTAGCTAGAATCATTATTTATTCAAAAAATATTTATTGAGTACCTACTTAGTACTAAACTTGGGGGAGATGAAGGGGGGACCAAAAAAGTCATTTATTCCCACAAGAAAATTCCAGAAAGATAAGAAGTCATGAGATATTAATAACTCTGCACTTCTAATTTAATATTCTACTATAAAATGTGAAAACAAAGTCTTGCTCACTATCAGCTAGGAAGGCTGTCCTAGCACAATCATTCATTCATGCACAAATCAAAGTCAGGAGGAACCAGAGGCTCAATTCTGACAACTTTGAATGGATGGGCTAAATTTACCAGACATTGGGGAAAGTTGCTGGGCTCTCCTGCCCGTGCGCATTCTTGAACCAGATAAATGGTCTTTGTGTAGCATGATACCAGAGTGCCTTGTCATAGCCCACGAGGACAGAACTCAATGAGCCTGAAAAAAGAGTCACTGACTGGGACTCAAAATAAGGATTTTCTGAGATTTGTAAATAAAGATGCAGGTGTGGCACAATTCAGCCGTAGTTTGTGGTCCTGTGCCTCTGCTTTGAATGTGAGTGAGATTTTCCAGCTGTTATTTTCCTTATTTATTTAAGACATTGGGAACAAACTTCTTGACCTCCTCTGGGCTTCAATACTCCAACCATCAAATTATAGGATTGGGCAGTTGCTAGGCTCTCCTTAGGCATATAATATTTTAGTTTCTGTGATTTTAAATTTGAGAAGGGAGTGGCGACATCACACTTCACAATATTAGGGCAGTCCAGAACATTTCCAAGAAAATCGCCACATCACAGAATTGTGTCTATTAATACCTCACTGCTGACAACCTTGTGCTGAACCTACAGGATGAAGGTTTCACCCGGGGAAGTGACAGCCTCATCGAGGGTAAGAAATGAGCCTGGGAACCAAGAACTCCACACCCTGAGAGCACGTGGATCTGCTTCTTTTCCATTTTGGAGGAGCCAGCTGAGCGTCTAGCCCCCTTGTACCATGTGGTGGCCACATCCGCACCCAGCCTCCCAACCTCTCTTGGATTAAGGAAGAGTGAAGACCAGCCCTTTTTCTGGGGAATGACTTTCTCTCTCCGTGTTGGCCAGGGGTGTTGGACAGTGTGTGATTTCTCAGTGATTTCCTACAATGTTGCTCCTTTTCTCAAGGTTGGGAGGAGGCGACTACCAACCCAGGAATTCTCAATAAAATTTTATTACTTAAGCTGCAAATAATTAAATTTGGAAAGGAGTGTCTAATGGAGACTACATGGGGAAGGATGGGAGACATTGAAAGTGTACTTAGACACCAAATTTTAAGAATTGCATTTTATAGTAACATCTTTGCCCGATCAGGGTTGATGATCTTACCTGATGATAGCACTTTAAGGAATGGCTGCACTGAAAATAAAAATGAAAGGAAACAAGATGTCATTTGGATTTTATTTGAATTTAGCAATAATGCCGATTCCTCTTTTTGATTCGAGGAGGAAAAGCTGTTGCAAATGTGTCTTGAATTGGGTCTACCCAGGCAAGATGAAGATAGGGCCAATGTCTGATGAATTTAAACAATGCGACTGATAAAAAGGGTAATTTAAATTGCCCCCTTTCCACCAACACACGTATACAAGTAGACAAACAAAAAATTTCCATTCTCAACTGTAGGGTTTGGGGAGTGGAAATGCGGGCTGATCTGCATGCATCTCTCCCCTGGGGCTTGCTTGAACATGTGGGGAAGACTTCTGGCGGCAAGCACCCCTCTCCTGTGACTGCCCTCTGGAGACAGATGGCCAAGATTTATCTTACTTTAACCACGAAGAAGGAGCCAAAGAGAGGATGGGGAGGTCTGATGGCTTTGTTGCTTTGTGGAAAAGAAACAGACGGAGTGAATTTGTGTACGATCCCCAAGGAGAAAGTGTCTTTGTGCTGTATTTCTTTTTGACCTGGAGACCCTGAAAGCAAGCTAGTTGGAAGTTGGAAGAGGCAGTTAGTAAAATCTGGATTTGTTTGAGTTTGGGGGTGGGGGCTAGATTGCAAAGGAAGAAGCGTGCAGTTTACGTACACCAGATGTAGCACAGGCTCCCTCGGGCTATTTTTTCAGGTACCCACAGTCTCCGAGGAAAACCACTTGTCTCAATTGGGAGTCATTCCCTGTTATTTAGCAGAGCCTGATATTGACATTTGTTTCCCAATATTTGCTGGAATTTATGTGTTCCCTGCACGCAATGACACACTAATTGCACTGGCTTCCTGTCACTGTCACAAGCTTTCTGCGGAGATGGGGGGGGCGGTGTGTGTGTGAGGGGAGCCAATGAGCCAGGCCCCGGCTGGCTTTGTCTTTGCTGACAGGGTCTGGCTCCGTTGCATTTTTCAGCTCTTGCTGTAAGTGGTGCTGTTGGACCATTTTCTTAGTGTGAACGTCCAATCAGTAATGTAAGTGCATTCAGAGGATGCTCTGTTCGTTTTCAACAGTGGAATCAACTTAGCTTCACAAGATTCTCTCTACCCCCTGAGACACATGGGGGTAGCTCTGGTTCCTTTTAGTTTGCGACCCTGAGATTTCTGTCAGATGCAATAAAAAATCAGATAAAGCATTTTGGGTGGTGCAGCGGCGGTGCCTACTGCATCGTGTTTGTCTGTTCGAAGCTAAAAGGGAAGCTGGTGGCTTTGAGGATGCCCTGCAGCTGTGGGAGCCTCTGGTGTAAACGGACAGTGAGAGATGGGAGGGAGAAAGGGGCCGCAGGGTACAGAATGTGAACTGGTCATTCATATATAAAAGAAGCCAGAAAGGTACAGAACGTGAACTGGTCATTCATA
>NW_012141191.1:4701417-4717895 GCF_000956105.1 Propithecus coquereli | reverse complement strand
GTGAACTGGTCATTCATATATAAAAGAAGCCAGAAAGGTACAGAACGTGAACTGGTCATTCATAGATAAAAGAAGCCAGAATGGTGCAGGAAAAAGGAGAAAGGAAGATTTGCCTTGAGGTTTAAACAGGAGAGGCCATTATGGCCTGATTATTGTGTGAAAGCCATAAGTTGTTTAAAAAATTATATGCATGTATGTATGTGTAGCTCTGTGTATCTGTGTATTATTATTATTATTATTGGTAATCGGCAAATAGATTACTTCCTTTCTTTCATGGGCTCCTTTCCACTGCCCCCTGGCAGCCCTTTTTATTAGTACTTTCTCCTTCATCCCAGAACACCAAAGGACAGCTGAGCTTCATAACCGTGGCTCCGGGAGGGTTATGCAAGTAAACATTGCATCTCTAACGTAGCTCACTGCTTGGAGAAAGTGTGTCACATTTTAAAACTGTGACTCGTTTGTATTTTGCAGTGCTTATTTCAATAAGGGACATTAGGCTTGTTATTATTTTTCATGGAGAAGTGAGCTTAATGGCTGATGTAATTGATAAACTTGTTTTTCCTGCAGTGCCACCAGCCAAGGTCCTGTGGCAAGAATATGAGGAAGACACTGGGCTGGCACCTCCTGCATAGCATATTTGGACCATTTTTTTCCAGAATGCAAATGCAATAGCTTTGGTATGGAACAATGTGGCAAGAGAGGGCTGGTGTACTTGGTTTCCTTCTGTCACACTTTTGGTGAAATGAATTAGACTTTTAAATCAGGAAATTCATCGAGATGAGTTAGATTTTTACACAAGAGAAATGGAGCATTTCCAGCTGGTTGGGGGGAATGAAATGGAAATGTCTTGCTAAATCAGGGTCTGGTGGAATGTTGCTCTCCCAGTAGGCTCATTTCTCGGGGAGCAATCTGTGGGTTGTATATGAATGGAGCAAGCAGGAGACATAACAGTCTTGCTTGTGGGAAGACCCGATGGTTCAGATGTTTGTCGTTAGGAACTGGGCATGGGCTTTTTCAAGTTAAACCAAAGTAGCAGTTCCAGTAGGAAGAGCCTCCCAGATCCATTTCTTCTGTTTCTGGATACTCTTCCTTTGGAAGGCCAGATTTCAGCATTGTTAACGGGGAACTTGGCACAACTGAAACCCTGGAGGAGCAATGAGAAAGATGGAGAAAGAAGAGGTTGTATCATGTACTTCAACGCTTTATTTAGAGGCTGTTGACTTTAGAATAACAAGCCAAGACAAACAAAAATACTCTGGATGAAAATATTATCTTCCCATGTTATTAGAGATAGCTGACCCCTAAGACTCAAACAGAAAATACATTTCCTGACAAAGGACTGATTTTTCTGGTTGTGTAAGTAATATCCAAATTATTATACATATATTTGGCTCAGGAACAAATAATTTTATAGTATATTGAGCTGATCATCAGCTCTTTCCAAGGTGAAGCCTGACCTCTACTTTCCCTTCATCTTGTCATTTTGTTTGTTGGGTATTGGTTCCCCAGATTGGCTCCAATGTAACGGGAATGAAGCTCTTAACATCCTTTCAGACGTAAATCCAACTTAGCTTGTTCCTCAGTCCACGTACAGGTTTTCTTGCCTCTGGATGCTTCTTGCCTCTGAAGCTTTCATGTCAGAAACCTGGATCTTGCTGTATTCAAGATTTTACATGCTGATTTTGTACACCGTAACTTTGTTGAATTCATTTATTCGTTTTTTCGTAGGGTTTTTAGGGTTTTCTATACATAATAAGATCATGTCATCAGCAGAGACAATTTCCCTTATTCCTTTTCTATTAGAATGCCTTTTATTTCTTTCTCTTGCCTAATTGCACCAGCCAGGACTTCTAATACCATGTTGAATAGAAGTGAGGGTAGGCATCCTTGTGTTGTTTCTGATGTGAGAAGAAAAGCTTTCAATTTTTCATCATTGATTATGATGTTAGCTGTGGGTTTTGTCACATATGGCCCTTAGTTTGTTGAGGTATGTTCCCACAATACCTAATTTGTTAACAGTTTTTATCATGAAAGGGTGTTGAATTTTGTCAAGTGCTTTTTCTGTATTGATTGAAATGATCATATAGTTTTTATCCTTTATTCTGTTAATGTGGTATGTCATATGTATTGATTTGCATATGTTAAACCATCCTTGCCTCCCAGGAATAAATCCCACTTGATCATGGTGAATGATTCTTTTAATATGCTGTGGAATTTGGTTTGCTAGTATTTTGTTGAGGGTTTTTGCATCTATGTTCACAGAGCTATTGGCCTGTAATTTTCTTTTCTTGTAGTGTTCTCATCTGGCTTTGGTATGAGGATAATTCTGGCCTTATGAAATGAGTTTGGAAGTATTCCCTCCACTTCAACTTTTGGAAGAGTTTGAAAAGGAGTGGTATTAGTTCTTCTTTAAATGTTTGGTGGAATTCATCTGTGAAGCAATCTGGTTCCGGGCTTTTCTTTGATGGGAGACATTTTATCACTGATTCAATCTCCTGGCTTTGTATTGTTCTGTTCAGGAATTTTAAAATAATTTCTTCATGGTTCAGTATGGTGGGTTGTATGTGTCTGGAAATGTATCTGTTTCTTCTAGATTATCCAGTCTGTTGGTGTATAATTGTACATAATGGTTTCTTATGAGCCTTTGTATTTCTGTGGTAGGGCTGTAATGTTTCCTCTTTCAGTGCTGGTTTGATGCTATATTGAGAACTTGAGCCATGGAGGGAGGGGGTGCTCTCAGGACTCAGGATACAAACTGGAAGGTGATGTTAAGGCAGATGATCCTGGTTAACTCAGAACCTTTGGAGTCCTCTGTGGGAGAATTAACCGCCCATGCTCTGCCTGGTAATGCATGCCCTTGGTCAGAAAAAGTACCAGTTGAGAATGTTAGATGAAGGGACCAAATCAATATTCATCGTACTGAAAACAAGTTGGATTGGCTGTGGTCTTCCGATAGCAGGTCAGTGGCTGAAACTAGTAGAACTAAGTTAAGGCAGGTTCCAGGGAGAATTGCGAGATAGGTATGCTTTGTCCCATTCTATCTTGCCTTTCAGTTTCTTCTCCCCTCTCCTCAAGGACACCCCTGCTCACCCCATATGACCCTCTGTCTCAGTGCCTTGCCTTAACAAGGGAAGCTAACAAATTCTCTAGTGTTAGCATATATTTAGCCTTCCACGATTTTGATTTCTGTTTTAATTAGGGACACTCTAGGGAAAGTGCAGATCACTCTAAACCTCTAAATAAACATCTGAATGGTGGAATTCATGTGCCTAGGGAATACATTGTTTAGCAAGTGGGCTTTCCAGATGAGCCTGGGCATGCAGGTGCTTGCTTCTTCTAAGCCTAAAATATGCTTTAAATGTAGTAGGTTAATTCCTCTTCCTCTTTTTCAAAATTCAGGACAATACATGTAATGATTGAAAGATTCGAATCCAAGTTTCACTGTTTACTAGCTGTGTGACCTTGGGCAAGTCACTTAGTCTTTTCAAGCCTCAATTTCATCATGTAAAATGGAAATACAAACGGTCCCTGAATAAAGATGATTTGCCTTACAATTTTTCAGCTTTAAGATGGTTCAAAAGTGATATACATTCAGTAGACATTGTACTTCAAGTACCCATACAACCATTCTGTTTCTCACTTTTAGTACAGTATGCAATATGTTACATAAGATATTCAACACTTTATTATAAAATAGGCTTTGCGTTAGATGATTTTGCCTGACTGCAGGCTAATGTAAGTATTCTTAGCATGTTTAAGGTAGGCTAGGTTAAGCTGTAATGTTTGATAGGTTAAGTGTAGTAAATGAATTTTCAGTTTAGGATATTTTCGACTAATGATGATTATCAGAATGTAGCCCCATTGTAAATTAAGGAGCATTTATAGTAATGTTTTCTCTCTTCAAAGGGACTTTGTGAGCTTCAAATGGGATAATGCATGCACACACATACCCACACACAAATATACAATCCTTTTTTTTTCTTATATACACAGGATATTCTTTAAGGATATTCAAAAATCTGGAAACAGTTGCCTTTAGGGAGACGCACAGGGGGTAGGTGGGAGACTTTTTGCTATACACCCTTCTGTCCCTTTTGAATTTTGAACCATGTGAATGCATAACCTATGTAAAATATTAAAATGAAAAGAATCCTGAATAAATTATTACAAGTTTGGAAAAGACAAGGAAATGGCATCTGACAGGTGACTTTTTTATTCAGTGCAGATCATTGTGGAGCTCATTTCATTTAATCCTCACAAGTGTGGTATGTAGTAGGTGCTCCAGAGGGATCATGGCTGGAAGAGCAAAGTGAGGAGCTGTTGGCAGCCATGTTCTGTATGTGCAATAACTTTAAAGATATTTTTGTTATAAAATAGTTCAACCATACAGAAAATACAAAGAAGAATTTTTCTATAGTTATTTAAAATATTTTTAAAGGATGGTCATAGAATTTATCATTCAAACTGGGATACTTTTGAGAGAGAAAGGGGGCACTATTAATAATTACGGCGGGATAACAAACAAACTGAACAGCTCCAGGCAAACTGGGTTGTGTGGTTGCCTAGAAATCAAGCATTACTGTAGCTGTTGGGTCCTCTTTGAGCCTCTTCCTGGCCCATCTTCCCTCCGCACCCCCACCCCCAACAAGGCAACCCTGATCTTGATACAGATATTCATTGTATCAAGGCAACCATGGCAACCATGAACTTGATACACTGTGTAAGATTTATGCCCATACTACATACATGGGTATCAGAAACTATACAGAGTATTCCTTTGTATGCTTCTAAATTTTATGTAAATGCTATCATATGTTGTCACTTTTTTAAACCAGAAAAACATTTTTCCTTCTTTTCCTAGAAAATTAAAGGAACTAGGGCCAGGAAATAATAATATATAAGCTAAGGTTCTTTTGATTGAAAGCCACAGAACCTAATTTTGGCTAGCTTAAACAATGGAGGGGTTTAATGAAGAACACTGGAGTATCTTCAGTATCTCATGACTGGGAAAGAGGAGGTTCAGGGCAGCTCTTGGGATATGAGCAACAAGTAGCTGTAGATTCAGTTCTTTGCCTCCATCATCAATGTGACCAAAGCACGATGGCCCCCAGCCTCTGCATGTCTACAGTTCCAGTCTCCAAGTTCCAGAGATAGGAGAGAGTCCAGTTGAGCCAGGCATCCTTCCCTGGGTCACCCTCCCTGTATACAGTCAGGAATGCAGGATTATGTAGTAAGGATGCAGCTGCTAGGGCCCACCTCACAGCACTGGGGCCATTTACAGAGGAGGGGAATTTCTGAGCTGGGCACCTAAGGAGGGGACAAAGTTAAGTAAGCAGAAAAAATCTGCAGATGAGAAGGAAAAAGCTATGTTATAGTTTCTTCCAAAAAGTGAGAAAAGGAAAAATATTTCCAATTGGAAATTCTTTCCTGGCATTTTAATTGTTATAGATTCCTGAATTCTGAATTCTGAGAAAAATCAGTTGAGAAAGCAGGAAAATGGGAAGAAGCATTCTAATTCTCCTGAGAGAATTACAGCTTAGTAGTCAATATAGACCTTACTGGTTTGAAGAAACCCATTGACTTCAAGTTGAAAGCCAGATCAGGAAGCACTGACATGCAGAGTTGAATGTCAAGGTCGACATTCCTGGGAACCTTGACAGGAGCAGTAGAAGAGAAGCCTCAGTTAGACTTTCCTGCGTTTGTTGCTCTGTTATAAGTGTGTGTTCATGGCCCCGTCCGCTGCTAACAGCGAGTCATTCCTACAAATAAAAATTAATAAGTATATTGGCAAAGTATACTTTTTACGAATTCTATGAGAAGTGTTATAAGATATGCCAAGTTTTGGAAACAGAATATGCCCTTAGATTGGCAATTTTGGCATTTGTTTCTGTGTAATGCTGTTAGCTTGCCAATAGATCTGAATATTACATTATTTGAATACTATCGGAGAGGACAATTGAGGCTTTATGGATTTAAAAATTTCATTTAAACAATGATTACTTTTAAGTATTCAGTATTTGTGGTGTTATCTTTCAATTTTAAAATGATTCTTCTTTAGCATTTATTTTGTGATAATGTTTATTTCTTCTTAACGGTTTTTATTATCTTACGTCTGGATCAGGTAGAGATCATTTTTACATGTGATTGAATTTCATAATCTTGTCACATGTTGGTTCATAATAATAAAAAATCATACATTTGTTATTATATCTTTTTTTTTTTTTTTTTTGAGACAAAGTCTCACTGTGTTGCCCGGGCTAAAGTGCCGTGGCGTCATCCTAGCTCACAGCAACCTCAAACTCCTGGGCTCAAGCGATCTTACTGCCTCAGCCTCCCGAGTAGCTGGGACTACAGGCATGTGCCACCATGCCCGGCTAGTTTTTTTTCTATGTATTTTTAGTTGTCCAATTAATTTCTTTCCAATTTTAGTAGAGATGGGGTCTCGCTCTTGCTCAGGCTGGTTTCGAACTCCTGAGCTCAAACAATCCGCCCGCCTCGGCCTCCTAGAGAGAGAGCTAGGATTACAGGAGTGAGCCACCGCGCCCGGCCTTATCATTTTTTAAAAAATGAGATCACTGAAACTTTTCATATGATCCTGTAACAGAAAAAAAGATTCTCTGCTTACTACTATGGTCATGTATTATTTTTCAAAAACATGTAAGTAAAGTGCTATGAAAATTACAGAATAACATATGAATTTGGGAATTCCCAGGAATTCTCAGAAATTCCACTTCCTCATTTCCAAATGCCAATGATTATTATCTGTCAGAAGTGTGGAAACAGTGAAAGGGAATAACATCCCATATTGGATATCCGGTGGGATTAATGAAGAAACATTATTGCTGAGCTCTGAGTGATTCTCACTAATGATGCCACTGAGAAAGTCACATGTGTTGGGAGGAACATGCATGCACAAAGAATTTTGCTACTTTCTACCAGATAAGAATCTCCTGGTCAATTTCAGTTTCTACTGAAAGTTGGAAAATCGATCCCATGATAAATGAAAAGTGATCACTTTGCTGGGAAGTAACTTACTTTCTGGCTTCAGAGGAAATTTAGTAACAGAGTAAAGTGAAATGTGAAAACAAGCAATGAAGATGCTGGTGAGCTTCCCTTTGAAGTTGATAGCCATATTTCAGCAGACGAAACCCCAACCATTGGCGCAACTCTTGGGTTAAGAGACTGTGTCCAGAAAACCCTACGTTAAAATGCAATGTGTTCAGTACATTGTCTCTCTATTAGCTTGAGTTAATCTTCAAATTAGTGTATTCTCCCTCTGCTGTGCTCAGAGGGAGTGACCAAAAGACTGGTAAAATCTGATGGGTTTTACAGGGTACGGAGACTCTTTGGAAAGGGAGATTTCTGCAAAATGGATGAGTAAAACCTGAGCTAGGCTTGGGCTAGGCTGGAGGAACTTGAGGATGGCATCTACTCACAACCCCCAAAACTGGTCCTGATAACACATTATTTCACTCTCAGTCATGCAAATGCACCAAGATTTCACTGCTGAACAAAACCCATTCATAAGGCAATATTGGCTTGTATGTATATATCTGTTATTTAGCTCCATGACAAAGATGGATATAAAATAGCTTTTAAAAAACTACTTTACAGAGGAATGTTACAATATTTATACAGAGATTAGCCATATTGGGTGTACCCTCCTAAAACACAAACATAAAAACCACCAAAGAAATATTCTATGTAGGCTAAGACTGCAAATGACTAATGGAATATAATTTAAGTTAAACATGGAAAATACATTTCCTTTTTAATAAATACCTAAATTATGTTCTTTTTTGAAGTCTTTAGAAACAAAGTTCAACTATTTTAAAAAGTATAGAAACTCCTTTGGAAAAGAAACTTTTTTTGCCTCATTATAAAATAAAGAACCTTGGTGAGAACATTTCTAAAGTTTTTAATAATCTGTTACTTCATATCATTGACATTTCTAGGTACTAGGAAGACACCTGGAAATTGAATCGTCATCCTTGGCAGATCAGAGGCCTATTAGTTTTAGGTAAAACTGAATTAATGTAAAATCTTCTGCTTTTTAAAACACAATTTTTTGCAAGTTAGTCATTAATATTAAATGCTTTTCAAAGTTGGGCCCACTGCATGCAGAAGTTAGGAAATCACACCTATAGGTGGGAAACTTATTAATAGCATTTAATATCCTAGGTTGCCTCTGGTTACCTCCAAAAACACACTACAGAGGAGCTAGTATTTTTTTTTTTCATGTGTTGGGCTGATGGCTTCTTTTGTACAGTTACTAACAAAGCATTTAAGGGTCATTAAAAATATTTTTTCTTCCTTAATAACATCAATTCCTTAATTAGCATGTGATGTCATGCTAGATACTGTGCCAAAAAGGTTAAACAAACGTAATCCATGCCCTCAAAGACAATACTATCTGATACAGAGAATAAGAATTGTTATAGTAATAAAAATAACTGTATTATTTTGGTAATAATATTTTGACAATAACTATGATAGTAGCAATAATTATTATTTTAATAGTAACAGTAATAATCATAATAATCTCATCAAACACTTATTAAGCCCTTGTTATATGCAAGGCACTGTGCAAGAAATTTCCAAGTTAGCTCTTTAAATATGACCCAATGAGGTAGGTAGCATTATGTCCATTTTACAGATTCAGAAACTGAACCTTAGAGAGGGTAAGCAACCTGTCCAAGGCTACACAGGTAGCTATTGATGACAGTGGGAAATGAAGAGTTGAATCCTGAGATGTAAGAACACAGAGACATGCACAAACATTTACAAGATACACATGTGACTTCCACATTTACATTACTTCATTTAGAAGACTTACAGCGAGGGAATTAGAAGAGCAGAAAATTCTGTTGGAATCACCGTATGTTGTTTCATTAGTTGGGAAACAGACTGCTTAGTGGAAGGTGGTATTTTAAAGGTTGCTTGAAATAGATAATTGACTTTCCCTGCCACCAGAAGGTATTTGGGCAGATTAAAAAGGGAACTAGCACTTCCTTAGAGGACTGTCCTGTGACGTTTTCCCACCTACTTTTCTGCCTCTTGTCCTGCACTTTGGCATTTCTTCTGTTTTTAGGTCAATGAGTCAAAAGCGTGTTTTTAGTACCTCCTCTGTGCATAGATGCGGACCCTGACTCAATAGGAGTATATAACTACCAGGGCCAAATAGATGTGTGCTTGACTGACTGCCACCAGGGGAAGGACATGCTTCCTTGAGTCCAGTAGAACTCGCTGCCTCTCTAATCCCTTCACTGTAAGGCCTCTAAATGAATGTTCAAGAAATGTAAAGGTGCATGTCCTATGTGCATCTTACAAATGTCTGTGCATTGTCTCTGTGTCCCTACATCGCAGGCATCACCTCTTTGTTTCATCCATGACTCCCTGTGTGGCCTTGGACAAGTTGCTCTCCCTCTCTAAAGCTCACTTTCTGCATCTGTAAAAAGGACCTAATATCATATATATACACACACATATATATATATGTAAAGTTATATATATTTCATTTTAAGTCTCAAAATCACTTAAGGGCATTTTTTTTTAATTGGGCAATTTTACCTGCTGCCTTTGCACATTCTGATAAGTTCCTAAATAGAAGCCTGATAGAGATTAATCTTTCAATGCCTCATAGGTAAAAAGAGAACACAGAATGATGTAGCTGGAATCTACAGGGATCTAAAGTATTTCATGGAATATTAATGACCTTGATCTGTTTATTGGTGTTCTGGAAAAGGACTCATGGTCAAATAAAAATTGGAAATGCTGAGATAAAGTGAAATAAGTTTCTTTCCTGCAGAATTTCAAAGAGTCTTTATAAGCTAATGTGCTTTGTGAATCTACAAGAAGTAGATGAGGAATAAAGTGTTTCAACACTGATTTTCCCCCAGATTCTCATTTTGGGAAATGCCATCTAGCTGAGGCAGCTAGTACATTCTCCACATGAAGATGGCGGCTGATGCTTTCTGAGAGCAAGGGAGTCCCCAGGGGAAGGAAGGATGTATCAGTTGCTCCCGTTTCATGCCAAGAATTCTTAGTGTGATGCTTTTCTCTAGAGGCTCAGAGAAGGCTAAAAGGTATCTTTGGGCCAACAGGGCTACCATTCATTGTGACCCATGCTGCAGAGAAGCTCTGAGCTTGTTGCAAAGGAGTGACCAGCCCTTAGAATTACAAAGCTAGTCTGATTCTCTTTTGCTAAGAAAACTGGAGGTCCTGTGAGTTTAGGTTGGGAAGCACCAGGTTAAAAAATGTAATTGATGTCTTCTCTCCAAGACATCTTAGAGCTTTTAATATGAAAATATGCTTTCTGCAGCTCCAACAATGGGGTAAGGTGTATAGGATTTTAAAAAGTTACTTGGCCATTAAACTCTTGCTTTGTGCAGGATTTGGGAGGCACTAGCGTTCTGGGAAAAACACTCCGGGAAACACTAATCTAATTCAACCTTCTCATTTTATCAGCAAGCAAGAGTGGGGCCCTCTCAGTTTCCTTTCTCCATCATTGTGACAAATTCTTTGGAATTGACTTGATCAAATTTGGGGGCAGCTTTGAAGAATTTATTTGACAGGTGAACCCTTTTTGTACACAAGGGAAATTTGCTGCATATATTTTGAGTTTCCATAGTCAAAAACTACAGATTAATTCAATCAACTTTTATAGAATATCACCTATACCCAAAGATACTTCAGGTATAATGGTGGTCTACAAAGATATAAACCATAATTCTTGCAATATAGGAGAGTAATAATAATGTTAAATATGATGTATAAACAGCTCACATTTATTGAATGCCTATTTGTCAGGCACTTCACTAAATATTTTAATCCTCCTGACAATTTATGAGGTATGGATTATAATAATCCCATTTCACTGTGAGGACACTGAGGTTAGGAAAGGTTAAGAAATTATTCCAAGGTCACATACAGTTAGGGAAGAGAAGACGTGTATAAACATGCATAGAAAGGTGTATCAGCTGTGAAACGTTACGAGTGATACAAAGTACTATATGAATTCAGAGAAAAGAAAAACAGTTTTCAAAAGACTTGATCAGTGAGTGTGAAGTATGTGCTGGACATTTCTGTTTGGTTACCCAACTCTCCTCCCTTCAGAGGTCAGCACCCCCTTTCTTTGGAGGAATTGTTTTCCTTTCTACTGTGAGGTCCTGGCTATGTGGTTGGGCATGTGGCCTCAAACTGGATTGATCAGAGCCTCTGGGAATTTTGGAATTAGAACCAGGGGAAGAGGATTTCCTCTTGGATGGTAAAACTGCAAACTCTCGTCTGAGATGCGGATGTCTTGTTCCCGGGTTGTGGAAGGAGTGAACTGAGGTAGGGAGAACGATGGGGATGTCGCGAGAAAGGTGGGTGCTAGAAGTGGAGCGATGGAGTCTTGGAGGGATTCTGGTCATCTTGGCTTGGGGGTTGCATCCTTGTCTTTGTTATGGGGCAAAGGACTTACCACACTTACTCTTCTGGGAATGACACTGTCCTGCTTTGCAAAATAAAATGTCATTAGGAAGAGATTAATAAAAACCTCACACCATAGAGATGTGCACAGATCCTTAAATAAAGGAAAACAAACAAACTAAAAACTCCCCAAATCCGCCAACCATTCTTTTTGAGACAGGGTCTCTCTTTAAATTAGCCTGGCTAATTTAATTTTTTTTTTTTTTAATAGAGACGAGGTCTCACTATGTTACTGGGGCTGATCTTGAACTCCTGGGCTCAAGCAGTTCTCTCACCTTGGCCTCCCAAAATGCTAGGATTACAGACCTGAGTTACTGCACTCTGCCCAACCATTCTTTTTTAAAATTGTTAATTGAAGCCGAAAAATTAACCTTGTAGTCCCAGCTACTTGGGAGGCTATTTGGGATCGCTTGAGCCCAAGAGTTTGAGGCTGCACTGAGCTATGATGATGCCACTGCTCTCTGCCCGGGGTGACAGAGTGAGACTCTGTCTCAGTAAAACAAACAAAATTGTTAACTGACAAATTATAATTGCATATATTTATGGGTACAATGTGATGTCACAATACAATGTGAAGTGATTAAATCAAGATAACATATTCATCAGCTCACATATCTATCTTTTTTGTGGTAGGTATTTTGTGTGAACATTTTAAATTTACTGTCTTAGCAATTTTGAAATTTACAATACATTATTATTAACTATAGGTGCCATGCTGTGCAGTAGATCTCAAAAAACATATTCCTCCTCTCTAACTGAAATTGTGTACACCTTGTCCAACATGTCTCCATCCCTCCCACCGCCTCCGAAAAAACCCCATTCTTTGCTGTTGAAGAGAATAGCTAACAAAGTCCCAACAGCTCTGGGTTGATGGCTTCAGTGCTTTCCCCATCACACTTCAATGACATTAATAAAAAGAGGAGGGCAATACAAGAATTTGGACAGGCTGCAAGTGGCATCTTGGCCACTTCCCTGACCTCACAAAAAAAGCCCTCTTTTTCTCATCTGTAAAAATGGGGACAATATGAATACCATTTTTTTTTTTGCCTCTGGAGAAAAAACATGCAAAGCATTTTATCAATTGCAAAACAATATGTAAGTGTGAGCTTTGCTCACAGTTATCTTGCTATGATCAAACACTTTATAACTCTGTGGCAAGTCAGCCTTACTCCCAGGAAGTGGACAGTATTTGGGGAAGAAGCAGCATCAGGAAATTTTAGGACAGCAGCTTTAGTGGGGGCAAAAATGCCTTAAGGGTGATGAGAAATAGAAGCAAAGATAAGAGTCATTTCTTCCTCCATTGGGTTTTATCCTATTAGTCGCTCTCTCTTTATTTCTATTTTCTATGGAGAATTTCTTGGTTTTGGATTTTAAGTGGGGTTTATGGAGAGAAGGCAGAAAATCCCTAGCCCCCGCAGAACGAGAGGATGCATGCAAAGGGACCTGGTACCCATTTCTTGTTTCATTTGGCTTTGTTCATTCCGTTCTGGTTAGGACATTAATAAGGGCTTTTAGTCTCCTCCTATCAAAAGCGATTAATCGGGGAAGAGTTCAGCAGTGTGGACAAATACAGTGTGGGACAAGCCTGTTTCTAAGCAGGAGCTGGGTAGGGAGTGAGAAGAGTAAGAATAAGGAAATATGTGTCGTGTGCATTGCTGCTTTCGGAATCACTACAACAAACAAACAAGCAAAAAAAAAAAAAAGTTTCCATACTACAAAGTGTGCCGCCTTGGGAGAGGCTGGGGAAAGAGGGGGCAAGTGTGGACGGCCAGGGTGGGTCCTTCTGGACTGAAGGGCCTGACAGTGTGTGATTCCCCGCAACAAATGGTCGTGGTGGGAGTGCGTACTCACACAGACACACTCTCAGCGCCCAGCCTCCGATTTCAGCGCTGGCAGAAGATAACAATTCTCAGCTCGCCTTTCCAGGGTTATTTTTGGCTGGGGCTGCTCGCTGATGGCAAAAGTGTTCAGCCCCCTCCCAACTCCCTCCTTGTCCTTGTTCAAAAGAGAAACTTGTGCGCGGAAGCCGCTCACTCCCAGGGAGACCGGGAGAGAGGGCTGCGGTGGGAGGGGAGCGGGGCCGGGGTGCGGGAGAGGAACCCGGACTTGCTCCAACTCTCTCCACTCCCGGGCCATTTGCTGGCGGAGGGTGTGCCTGGGAGAGCAGCGGTCGCCGGGGGAGGCTGGGGTCGGACGCGGGGTCCGGGCAGCTGGTCCTGGCACTGGGCTCCTGGGACACCCCGAAAGTGAGCCCAACTGGGGGAAGAAAGTGAGGGCACCCGGGAGACGCGGCGGCAGAGAAGTTAGGCGGGCGGACACTTGACAGGAAGGTGGAGGCCAAACTCTGCCGAGGCAGCGAGGGGGCGCGCGGCGCGGAGGGGCGGGCGGTGCCGCGCGAGGGCGCAGGGCGCAGGGCGTCGGCGGCTGCGGAGGGGGCCCGGGCGCGAGGCGGAGCCCCGGCGCGCCGCCAGGCTGGTGGGGGGCCCCGGCGGGCCGCAGATTCCCTCCGGCTCCGGGAGCCGCGGCAGGACCGGCCAGCAGGCGCCATGGAGGGCAGCCCCATCCCGGTGCTGACGGTGCCCACGGCGCCCTACGAGGACCAGCGGCCGACCGGCGGCGGGGGGCTGCGGCGCCCCACCGGCCTCTTCGAGGGCCAGCGCAACTACCTGCCCAACTTCATCCAGAGCGTGCTGTCGTCCATCGACCTGCGCGACCGCCAGGGCTGCACCATGGTGGTGGGCAGCGACGGCAGGTACTTCAGCAAGACCGCCACCGAGATCGTGGTGCAGATGGCCGCGGCCAACGGGGTGAGTGGCCTGGACGCCCCTCGCTTCCCACCGCCGCCCCATCCCCTCTCCTCGCCCTTGTCACCCCGCCCCATCTGAGAGTCTTCCCCGGTCCCACGTCCTGTTCCTCCGGCGTCCCTCCCGCCGCCCCCGCGCTCGAAGCCTCCCTGGCGTACCCCGAACGCCGGGGTTCGGTCAGCACCCGCCTCCCGAAAAAGACTTGAGGGGCCCCCGCTCTTCTTTGAGCCCCTCCAGACGCCCTGAACTCTTCCTTGACTCTGCCCACGTCCCACACCTGCTTTTTCTTTTAAGACATTCTCTTCCTTAGCCCTTTTCAGCAGCTCCCGGTTTTAAATATTGTTCCAACTGCGTTCGCTGCCCACCCGCCCCACACAGCCTTCTTTCTTCGGCTCCCAACGTGGTTTTCCCCTCCTTCTCTGTCATTTTTGCAATAATCTTCAAGCCCCCTAAATCTTAGCTCTGTCAAATTTAACGTAGTGTTGTTTCAGAACACACACACACACATACACACACACACACACACGCACTCCAGTTTTGATCCCTGACATATTTGGCAAGAGTGGACCCTGAAGGTTTTAAATATCATTGGTTCCTCGGTGGAATTACTGAATGATTTATTTGATTAGGGTAGGGATGGGGTAAATCAATTTGTTTGATGCTAAACAGCTCGAACTCTCAGTTCCCAGGAGGCATATCTCTAAATGGCCTGAAATGAGATTTGCAGTGGTTTTCTTAAAGCAATTCCCAACTTCTCTCCAAGATGCCTTTTGGCGTTTGACAACATTTCATTCCTCTTCCCCTTTCAGTTTTCATCCTCATTTTCTCTTTCTTCTCCCACGACCTCTGTAGTCTTCTTTTGCAATCTGAATCCTCAGACCTTGGGTTTTTCTCCTGCCCCTTTCCTCCCTATCCTACAAAAGAAGCACCTTTTGGCATATCCCCATATCCCAATTTCCTCTTTCCCAAGTCTGGCAGCATCTCAAGGATGTCTGCAAGAGGGATACCTAATTTCAGGGGTATCTGAATTATCTGTGGGAAACATTGTCTAAAAAAGTAATTTCCACTTTGTCAATGCAAGCAGACCCACACACATAGAACTTTTCATTAAGGGAAATCTCTTTTGCAGATGTATAAATGAGTGCAAACATCTTTAAAAGTAAAACTAAACAATTTCGATTCTCTCCCTCCTTCCCAACACTCTCCTTTTAATTTTCTCATTTCTTATTTAAAAAGAAACTTTAGGATTGTCCATGCTTCACCTTCGTCTGCTATAATTGTTCCTTCTCAGTGTTTCAGGGATGGGGAAAGAGGAGTTTATGAAAAATAACGAAAAGCAATTGGGAGAAATAGGGCTGGTGGTGTTGGGGTGGGTGGTGGAATTGCGATTCTGAACTCTAGCACAGTGATGCTGGAGATATGGGACTAGTATTTCTCTCCAGCTTCTCACTTGAGATTGATGAAAGCTGGCTAGAATCGGGGAGTTGGAGAGAGGTTGACAAATGGTCTTTCCCTGTTGTCTGACAAAGCTGTTCGCGTGGAGTGATGGAGAATAACGAGCCTTGGGAGGGCTGTGGCAGCTTTCATGCTCCTCCCTGGGCCAACTTTTTCAGGGAGTGAGAGAAACATAGCCTGTCCAATATTTATTGTGGGTCGGGATATTTTTGAAGCTATGGTTGTTTACTTGCATGGGCAAATGATTATTATGCCTTATTATTTCTTGGTCCACTTTATCATAAAAAAATACTCTTCAACCTCTTACTTCAATGGATCTTCTATGACTAACACATTTTAATTACTTACTCTAAGACTGAAGTTTATTTTAGGAGATAATTGGCATATATTAATATATACTTAAGATAGAGTCAAATTTAACCTAGCAGTTGTTATGAAGGACAGAATGGCAAACTAAAATTCACATAGAAGCATCAACCCTTAAATAATCTGAAAATACTACTTCTAAGAGGGGTGGACCTGGGTGAAGGGAATGGTACAAAGTTTTCAAAATTTCAAACAGCCAACTTTAACCAGTCTTTTCCTCATTTTGTTCACTTTCTTGGGGGCTTGTGCTAAAGCAAAGTGAGTAGTGAGAAGGCTGGCTTCAGGAGAAAAGTGGTCTAAAAGGACTGGATAATTGGTCTTGAATGATTGAAAATTGAAGGGAATGCACCTGTCTCCCAGTTTGTCTTGAGGAGTTAGACT
>NW_012141191.1:4683714-4700992 GCF_000956105.1 Propithecus coquereli | reverse complement strand
GTGTTTTAAAGTATATTAAAGAAAATCGTATTTTACCCCTTAATTATTCAGTATAAAGCTCTAAAAAATAACATTTTCTATATAGTTACAATATCATTTCAAACAAAATAAAAAATGTCTTTTTTATATCATTTATTACCCAGTCCACATTCAGATTTCCTTAATCATTCTGAACTGTCTTTTATGGTTGGTTTGTGGAAGCTAGTTTCTTCCAATCAAGGAACACACATTGCGTTCGGTTATTTATCTCAAGACTTTTATTTCTCACAGTTCTAGAGGCTGGGAATTCTAAGATCAAGGTACTGGCAGTTTTGGTGTCTAGTGAAAGCCAGCTTCTTGGTTCATAAGATTGGGCTTTCTTGCTGTGACCTCACATAGTGGAAGAAACTAGCTCTCTCTCCAGCATCTCTTTTATAAGGGCACAAGTTTCAATAATGAATGCTCCACCCTCATGACCTAATGACTCCCTAAAAGCCCCACCTCCTAATACCATCACCTTGGGCGATAGGATTTCAATATATGAATTTTGGGAGGACATAAGCATTCATCCAATTAAGCAAGGCTTAATTGGATTCAGGTTCAACTTTTTTCCCCAAGAATTTTTCATAGATGATGGTGTGTATTCATATCCCATAATTAGTGATGCTGAGATGATTGCAGAGTTATGATGGTCCCTTCCTATACCCTCCATTATTTTCTTCCTTGGGTCAAGCCAGTAGCCTGTGGGGTAAACTTTGTACCATGTGCATATTCGGTTCCGTATCAAGTTTACCCAGTTGTTTTGGCAATTATTAGTGATTCTTCCTTGAGTTGATTACTTCATTAGGGGTTTCAAAATGGTGATTTTTTCTAATTCTCTAATTCTATTTACATGTTTTAGCAGGCGTTTTTCTATAAACTGGGCATTTTCCTCACAACTGGGCTAATTGGTTATCTTGAAACATAATTCCTTCTAGAAAGGCAGAATATATGTTTCTTTCTTTCTTTTTTTGATTACCATTTTTTAGAGTAAGGATTTGGTGAATTAGCCAGCTCCACCGGACAAATGAATTTTGTTTTTTTCACTTTCACTTTTTTGAATATCACTATGGATGCTTTGATTTTTATATTTAATTTGAATGGATTAGTGAATAAATGAGAAGATACTTTTTACCTGTTTTTGTAGTTTTTATGTGGATATGGGAACTAATCTAAAAAATCCCCAGAAGTATTTTAATTCCCCTTTAAAGATGCAAACCATGTCATACTATATAGAGCAGAAGACAAATAACTATGTACAAAGAATCAATAGTATCATTTAAATGAATTGTGATTAAGCTGAGTTTGTAACCAATTGGTTTTTGATCCTGTTTCTATTTCCATGTGCTTCAAAGCCTCCTCAGTGGTTTAGATCTTCTATATATCAAATTATTCATGGCTAAAGCAATGCCTTTGCTCTTTTCAGGGTGTGTATACCTAAGAGCAATCTCTCTATTTCTCCTCTTTGTTCTCATCTTTTTTAGTCCTAAACTACCTTCAATAATGGATGAGTGACAGCACTGTACCTGCCTCAAGATGTTTGTGACTTTTTCTAGAATTCTCTTTCTTTGGAAATGGCATTGTATATTAGCACTGTCAAATGGAGCTTTCTCTGGTGATGGAAAAGTTCTATAATCTGCACCAGCCACTAGCCACATGTGGATATTGAATGCTTGAAATGTAGCTAGAGAAACTGAAGAACTGGATTTTGCATTTTCCTTAATTTTAATTAAAATAGAAATTTAAATATTAATGGCTATAAGTTGTTAGTAGCTACCATACTAGATACCACAGATCTATAACTTAAGTGTTTAAAATCTGTTTTCGAAAATGGAGTCAGACTGTTACAACCAAAAACAACCATAGGTTACATTAAAATAAGTCACCAAGTACTATAAATACACGTTAGGCAGATACAAACCAGATTTTTTCATGTGATAATCATGTCCTCTTTTAACTTTAGCCTTGGAGGTGGTGAAGTATGGTAGGAAAAACCCTGTATTGGCAGCTGGAAAGCTTGCCTTCTTTTCCTACCTCTGCCATACAAGTTGGAGGGCAACTGTGTTAGCCTCTTGAAATGCCTAGAAACCACTTGTTTCTTCACCTAAAAATCAGGTATGACAGCATCTCTAAATTATCCTGGAAATCTAATGAAGCAATGCATATGAAAGCACTTTTTGTAACATCTATAGCACTGAGAAATGCAAAGGAGTATTATTTCCTGAAATGTAAAGGAGTATGATCAACTGAATATATCTCAGATAATTATGATTTGACTGTATGCATTGAATAAAGCCCCTTGGCTAACAACTTACAGCTCTGTTGTAAGTTTTAGCCAAGAGAAAATCCATTTATTGACTAGCCATGCACTATACCGGTCACATGATGATTAGCAATAATAATATTAACATACAGTGCCTCTTACAGAATTCAATAACTTCTCAGTGCCTTGTGAAATCTTTCAGAGGGGGAAGCTGAAGTACAGTGGTATGAGGAAGGCTAGGTCAGCAGGGGACTTGGAATGTTCTCCAGATAGATGCCTGCACAGGTTGTATTTGATACCAATTGGCCGTGAAAAGCTGGGTGCTCTAAAGGATGAGAATACACTTGATTTGGCGTTTACTAGAACTGTCTGGGGAACAAATCTTGGTGTGGCCCAAAGACAAGGAACAGAAGTTTGGAAGTGAAGCGGAGTGGGATGAGATGGGTGGTAGGGGCAGTGTGTGTGTGTGGGGGGGGTTGGGGAGTGGGGAGTAGGGAGGGAAGAAAAAGGAAGCAAGAGAGGGAAACCTGTGCTTCAATATCCAGGGCTTCTTTTCTAGAATGGATCTGAAAGCCAGGGGTTGGGTGGCTCAAGCTCCCATCTCTGGAAGGGAAAAAGAACTGGGTGGAGATTGCTCTGTATTTTCTCCTAGTGTTCACTACAGAGTAGGTGAATGGGAAGAGCAACAATAATCCAGACATTAGGGAGGGCAGGTTTGTGATGCATTAGAAAACTCTAACGAGCCTTTCATAACTCTATCTTGCTTCCCTTTCTGAATCACCATCACCAAGTTGTGGAATTAGGAAATCTATCATGTGAGCAATAGCAAACTTGAGGGAGCCCTTGATTTCATTGATCTCCATGTTTGGGTCAGTTCATTCTTGACACTTCTAGCCTCTAGTCTTCATTCACTCTTTTTATGGGGAAGTAAAAGGAGTGGGAGAGGTTGTGAGAACAGCTGGGCCCTCCCAGTTGCTGGAGTGGTTATTTTAAGCTTTGTTTAATGTGTCCAGAGACCCAGATGGCATTTTTAACTAAGCTGCTTTATTAAATCTTGTGATAAAGCATAATGATGTTTATTGAAAAGGCAGACACACATCAGCAACATTATGTATGAAACTTTCCCTAAGAATTTTCTATAAAACATCTGTTCTCTTTGAGCTCTTTGTGAACTCTGGAAATTTGCTAGCTTCTATGCAGACTTGTGGACTAGAAGTTGGAATCCACTTTTGGAGAAGTCCAAGCATAGGTATTGAATTAATCAACCTAAACTCTCAGTTTTGGGGCTCTGGATACTCTTCTGTTGGACAGCAGTAACATAAACAAGTACTGTAATAGAATTTGAACAAGATTGTTTGGGAGTAATAGGCAGGAAAAATAGGCGTGAATTGCCAGGGATGTTTAAATTGAAGGTAAAAAGCTAGGGCTTCAATGTCCTGTGTCAGCCTATAGCCTTGAGAGTTAGTTTGCAAACACTCAAAGGCACCAATGTGTCTTTACTGCTTATACTTGCATAGCCAGAGGGAAATTTCTAGAATATATACAAGACTTGTTAAAATGAAAATCCACATTCTCTGAGTCTTTGAATATCTTTCATCTCTGATATTTTTAGTGACATCAACTTTTGGAGTAATGCCTTTATTTGCATGAAAAGGAAAATTCCAGGAATATTCAACCCCCAAAGAAGTTCTTTTTCTGGGCCTGAAGGCATGGAAGTTTTTAACTTTCTCTTTCCCTTTCCAAGTCTGTATTAATAGGTATTTTGTATAAATATAATATGTAATTATTGCCTTTCTATTGTTTTCCTCTAATAAGAGTCCTAGTTTTTAGCTAGGGGTATCTAGTTTTGTATTTAGGAATTTATAATGGAAACAGAAAGGATCTGAAATCAGAGGGCAAGAGTTTATTCTATTTGACAAGAGACCTACAAAATACTGTGAGAAGAGTTTTATAACAAATGACTAAAATCTATCATATATAAAAAGTTCTTCAAAATCAATAAGAAAATTCAAACAGTTCAATACAAACATTGTCAACAACAAATACATGAAAAGGTGATCAATCTTAAATCATAAGCAGAGAAATATAAATAAAAACAGTCCATCTATTTATAAAAAAAAAAAAGTTGAAAATACCCAGAGTTGGTGTAGGTGTTAAAAAATTATCATGTTTGTACACTATTGGTGGAAATTAAACTGATATATCTTTTGGTCAGGCAATTTGGCAGTATATATCTAAATTCATAGAGTAGTTGTCTAATAATGTAGGGATCCCTTAATCTGAGAATCTATCATGTAGATTTTCTAGAGCAACTCTGTACAAGAATACTCACTGCAGCATTTTGTTAAGGAAAACCTTGGAAACAATCTATATATTCAATACTAGAAAACAGGTACATAATTTATGACACAACCACCCAATAGATACCATTAAAATCTATAAACAAAGGATATGGATCTATATGTAATAAGAAAACGATATGAATGATAGCTTGTTAGGTGAAAAAAAGTGATTACCAGAGTATTGTGTATAGCGTGATCCCACTTTTGTGCATATAACATACGCATAAAAAATAGGGGTGGAAGACCATACTCCAAAGAGTCAATAGCAGAGACATCTGGAGGGTTTGTGTTTACCGTGGGGAGAGGAGAATCCTTTCCCTTTTTGCTTTGTAGATGTCTCAATTAAAATATATATATTTATGTGTATTACTTTCATAATTAAAATGCATCCATAAAGAATAATTAAGAAAAAAGGAAAAGGCCTGGATTTGAATCACGGTACTACCATTTGCAACTTGTATTACCTGGGGAAGTCACCTGACATCCTGGGGTTTATTTCCTCATTTGTAAAACGAGGGGAAGTAATAATACTTGCTCCATATCCTCCTGGGCATTGGAAGCATTTAATGTAGGATGGATTACAGTATTATGAATTATTTTATTTGTTCATATAACAATTATTACCAAAATATTTTGCTTGGTTTAAAATAAAAGAAGGACACGTGTGTGTGTGTGTGTTTTGTAGTCCCAGTAGCTTTGCTAATCGGAAGACACCTGCTGATGTGGTGATCACAGTTGCTCCGGTACAGCTTCCTCTTGATTTTTGGCATTCCCCCAGGCCACTGGCTAAGGCCAGGGTGGTGACTGGGGAAGGCCCGATGCCCTCTCTCCTCCCAGCATGCAGGCGTGCACCCACACACACACTTACGCACACACAGATACGCTACCACAGTACATGAAGTGGCAGCAGCTGCTCCGGCACAGACTTCCACTCAACGTAAAGGACTTTTTTGGTGTGGTCTCTGTCTTCCTGCTAAGAATGAGCTGAGTCGATGCCATGCTTTTCCATCTTAAACCTTTCTGAGGCTCAGGCTGCCCCCTTGCCCACCCCGCTGCCCCCGACTGAGGCTAGATCTTAATCTGCTCATTTCATGAGGATTTTCAATCCTAATGGAGTGGGCCATGTGACAGATTACTGGAAGGAACAGACCAAGCAGAGGCTAAGAGACTCCACGCTAATCTGTTGAGTAGTCTGAAAATGCACAGCTGCGGGAGCTTGCGATGCTTTAAAGTATTTTGGCAGGATGTTTGTCAGGGGGCCTGTTCCTGCGGCTCTGCTGAATGTTTGGGTAGGAGGCATAATCTTTTCTTGGACAGGATCTCCCAAATGTAAAGTGATAGAAGCTAATGTGGAATATAATACAGAAGATCCAGCTTGGCTGTCATAAATAACAGTAAATTGTTTAATCTTGCTGAGTTGTAAATCTGTGATTGCCAGAGGTCCTTAGTTCACTGGAACAGAGCGTAAGGGGTGGGGGCGCTTAGCAAATGGGCAGTTATTTTCTAGCCAGACAGACACTGGTCTGGTGGAATTTATTTAAAAATCCATACAAATTTATTTTAATTGATCGTGACAATCACTCGGAGAAAGCACATGGCTCTAAGAGAAGCGAGTTCTTGTTTTGTTCTGTTCTACCTATAAAGAATATATATATATATATGTAGATATATATAAAAGTGTGTGTGTGTATATAATATATATATTCTATCTATATATAAATGTGCCAGAGATACTGAGTTCTTTGTTCAGGGGATATATATATATATATTTAATTTCTGTCTACCTATGAAGGTGCCAGCTATAAAGTGTTCTTAAACATTTTGATAGTTTATCATGTAGCATATGATTGTGCATGTGTGCACAGACCCCCTGCCCATAAAGCTATGTCTTCTTCCCTGGATATATTTAAGAAGAAGATAAAACAGAGTCTAAAATGTTTGAAGACTTCACAGAAATGAAGGAATTACCTAAATGTTCCCAAATGACCTATGTTTATTTCTATGACGATGAATAGAACTTGTGCTGGAGCAGGATGGACCAAGAGTAAGAAATATAAGCGGCATTTGTCTGACTGTTCTAGGAAGAAATCACTTTTGGAAGGGCACCTTTGTGCAGCGACCTCAATGACATTGATAAATTAGCAGCCCAGCCTGGTACGTACAAATGGGCAGGGCTAATCAGAGGCACAGATGGGGAAAATCAAAGAAGGTCCAGGTCAGGACAAGGACACAGACCCGGGCCTGCCACTGCCTCCTGTGGACATCAGCAGCTTCTCAGTGAGCAGATTTATGGTTAAAGAAGAAAGACATTGCAGTTATGTTAGCATGTTACAACTCATTTGTTGCTTACTTATTGGCAAACTACATCCAGTTTAATTTATATCATTGTGTGGGTTTAGTCCTCAAACATGTTTTCTATGTATAAAAATTTGAGGTAGAAGAACACTTTTATATTGGTCAATAAACAATAGTACATTTAAATAATAGAAGACTATACAGCCATTAAAATCATATCATGGAAGAATGTTATTAATAAGTGACATGGAAAGACAGACTCAAGGGAAGGGTTAGATACAGTAAGTAAATGACAATGATCCCTTTTGTAAAAATACATAAGTGAAATAGAGATAGAGACCGAGACACATAGACAAAGTCTACATACAAAATGTTAATGGTGGTTATTTTTACGTGGTAAGACTACAGGTGATTTTTATTTTTATTTTCTTCTTGTTTAAGTATACTTCACAAATGTTCAAAATAAAAATATTCCAGGTTAGTAAGACAGCAACAACAACAAATTTATTCAATTACTATTAAGAAATGACACTAGCAAGGAAGGCAAGTGAACTGTATCGAGAGTCTGTTGGTGCCGGATGCTGTGAGCTGGAGCTTGGTTACGTCACTTCCTTTCACCCTCCATCATATGGTCTTTTAGATCTTCTAGATAACAAAACCGAGATACAGAAGGATTTAGCATCTTGCCCAGAGTCACATAGGCAATAGGGAGCAAAGTCAGTTTTTACAGCCTTTCCTGCTGAACACCAAAATCTCGGCTTTTCCCAGGGTACTCAACTCGGCTTTCTTGACCTGCGTAAACCCAGTGGACACTTGCACTTCTTATCCTGGTGTCCAGGTGGGGCAACCACCTGATAAAACAGCAGCAAGCAGAGCCCTTTTTTGTTTTAGTGAGTCAGACCCTTTACCTTAAAGGTAAAGATTTCAGAGTATTTTCCATGTACTGAATTGCCTAATTACAAGGAGAAATATATTTCCTATTTTCACCACCCCATTTTGCAGCCGAGGAAAATGAGATTTCCTGGTCTTTTCAACAAAATCTTGAGAATTGGGTGGGCTGATCGAGGAACAAAACTTGGGTTATACTTCTAGATGCCTATGACTTTTCTGTGCTTGTTCAGATGTTAGGAATTGAAGGTGAAATCCATGTTGGTTTGGTCCTAATGAACTCTCAGCCCTCCCTCCAGCCCTCCTGTGTGTGTGTAAAGACTTCCAGGGTACAGGAAGCTGAGGAGGAGCTTTCTGGCTCCCATCTGGTCTCCATGTAATGAAGCCTATAACTGCACAATTATCCATGTGCAAATGAAGAAGTCCCTTGATGTTTGGAAAACCACAACATCCGTGCCTTTGTTATTTCTTGCAATTCCACTTAGCCATCTCCTGCTTACTCATACGCAGCAGTACGCAAGGGTTGGCGTTCTGCAATCCATGGCAGCTTGGCTTTGGGCTTTGTTCATGTGGGTTTCTGGTTTTTGTTTTTTGTAACTGAGAAGACAGGCAACAGGCATCTTTGTGTATATGGCTCTCCACAGCACTTGGCAGATGAAACTGGTGGTGGCTGTGTGGTCTTGTAGAGCACTTTCTCTGTGAAGCACCAAGGAAGTTTGTGTTTATTGTGCTCCTCACTCTCTCTAGTTCACTTTGAGAATCTCAGGGATATCACACAGTGAGCAGAGGATATTGAGGACAGTCACACACATTTTTTCTTTTCCCTTTTTCCTTAAGTGACTTATTTAAAGTGAGAAGGGAATCATAACAGGCAAGTCTAATTTAAGAGAGTTCACACAGAAAAACAATCCTGTTTTCATTAGTGTTATGTTGCTGGAGAAAACACATTTAGAATCAAAATTCTGCATCTACTGTAAGATTTTAGCCAGAAGGTTTAAATTGTACAACCCTGCTCTCTCTAGGACTTTAATTTGAGCTAATTAGAAACTATAGTCATACTAAATCTAATTTGGAAGAGTGGTTGTTAACATTTTGAAAAAAAAGTTGTCAGAAATAAAATCATTAAAAAAATTTGTATATGGCACATGATGTGAAGAAATAGAAGTGCTGGGGAAGAGCTTTCATGTAATAAATTTTTCTCTTTCTCAGGATACTGGTCCAAGGCATGTGGAGGGGCATATTAATTACCTTGGTCCCAGATATGCCCATTTGTGAGTGGAGACAACATGATACAATCTAGGTGAGATTTAAGGCTTGATGGGAGGCATTGACATCAAGTTAGAAGAATAGACTCAGAGAGAGTCTAAGTAACTTCACTGCAGGAAATGAGGCAATTGCACATGGCTACCTACTGCGTCTTCCTATCCCCAAGCATTTAGAAGTCACAACTGGGTAGGAACAAGTTCATCCTGCATCTGTCTTTCTATCTGTGTGTCTGAGAAAGTCTGTGCCTTGCAGATGTGTCTGCAGGGCCTGTGTGATAATGCGCATATATCTACCTATGGATCCTGGGAGTTGTGTCTGTGTGCCTCCGATGTGTGTAAGTGACAGTGGACTAGGATCTACCCTTACCCCTTTGCACGTAGGAGCTTAAGGAGGTGTTTCTTAGTGGCAATAATGTCCATCAGGTTGAGTGCACCTTCTGGAGGGTGGGGTTGGGTTTCCTTTCTTCCAGCCAAAGCCAAACCCCATAGTATAGGAGCTTTAGCAAGGGGGCAGTGGGATGCCACATCTTGGTCCTCCTTGGGCTGTAGCCTGGGTTTCACTTGGAATAAAAGTCAAATGTTGCCTGCTTCGATGCTGTAAACAAAACCAAAGCCAATTATGCAGACCATCTTTTCCTTGCAGGCTAGCAGTCTGCTACATTGACAGAGGGTATTTCTAGGACTTTTTCAGAGAGTGAAATGATAGTTTAAGGGATAATCTTCTATTTGAAAATGAACTTTAAATGTTGGAGGGGGATGTGGGATTTGGGGAAGACAATAGCGTGATCTGTGCCATGTTTAATTTTACAGAGAGTTTTTCTTTGTAGAATCTCATCTTAAGTGGATTTTTCGTCTTGGCTTTGCAGATAAAGATATTGGGCCTCAGAGAAGTTAAATGATTCACCCTATGTCAGGGGTAGAGCCAAGATTCATATCTAGGTCTTTGAAATTCAAGTTGAGAGCTTTTTCTTTTGGAGACAACAGGGTCTCCAAAAATTGTATTTCTTTTTATCAATTACTAGATCTTGAAAGCCATAACTTTTCGGAGAACATCTGTCTTGGCCTAATTGGGAAAAGAAGAGTACCTAGAAGAGGGAAAGACATAGATATATGGAGGAGAAAGTGACATGAAGACAGAGACAGAGATTGGAGTGATGCGGATGCAAGCCCAGGAATGCGTGCAGCCTTCAGAGAGTGGAAGAGGCAAGGGAGGACCCTCCCCTAGAGCCTCAGAGGAAGCGTGGCCCTGCCTACACCTTGCCTTTGGACTTTTGGCCTCTAGGACTATGAGAGAATAAATTTCTATTTTTTTTTAGCCACCAAGTTTATGGCGATTCGTTACAGTGACCTTAGAAAACTAATATAAATTTTGTACTAGTTTACAGATTTTATATTGATTTCTCAGAGCTCCTGAAACAAATGGCCACAAATTTGATGGTTTAAAACAACTGAAATTTATTCTTTCAGTTGTTTCTTCTCCTGTGCATGTGTCTTCTCTTCTGTATGTCTGTTCTAGGGAGTACAAAGTACTGCCCCTTCCATGATGGAAGTGGTCCAAATGAATCAACCTGCCACCAGGTGTCTGGCTGATCACCCTGAGGATGGTGCCATGTGGGGCCTCAGTGTGGTCTCTGCTGCTGGCAGTTTGGGCAGTCAGCAGTGGCCATAGCCAGGTTGGCCTTGGTGAGTGGAAGTCCATGTTGTTGAGCCCATGCATAACCTCCCTGTCTGTCATCATGGCCACTTGTTCATAAGCCCATTGGATAACGACAGAAGTGGCTGGAGAAAGAGGCTGACTGGTGTCCACAGAACTGGTCATCCTATCTGCTTGATTATCCAAATAGTCCTCTGCTGAAGTCACCCTTTGCTGAGTGTTCACATGGGACACAAATATCTTCATGATTTTCTGTGTTTTACCTTAGAAGCCCCATTACTTGCTCTCCTACAGCCCCTGAGTGCCTGTCACCCCCCCAGATGCCCCTCAACCAGACTGATAGACAGTGGCCAGCACTTCCTCCTTTCCCTGGTATTGCTGGATTAATGAGTGAGTCTCATGTAGGTAAAATTTCCAGTTATCTAGAATTTAATCTTCTGTTAATACTCCAATTGTAACTAAAATATTTCAGGTTAAAATTTTACTCAAGTTTAATTACTCACTTTAACCTTCTTAAACAGAATGGATATTACCTTTTGAAAAAATTGAAATTTCATAAGATAAAGACTCTATTTGTAATCTCTCCTACTTAACAAACAAACTGCACAGCACACATTTATTTCTGTATTTTTTACAAGTCCTTGCCCCCAAAGTATACATAATTTTACATTGTTGTAATAGCATAAAAATAATTTGGTATTCTACATTTTTTATTTAGCATTAAAACATTGTCTATATTCCTTTTTCTGCCACTTAAGAAAATGCAGGTTGTTGTAAAAAAATAAATGTGAAATGTAGGCAATTTTTATTGCCTTAAATACAATAGGAAGTTATTTCTCACTCATGTAATAGTCTAATGTGGATGTTCCTGGTGGGCAAAGACTCTTGTCTATTCAGCGGGACAGGGACCCAGGTTCCTTCCATCTTGTGGCTCCGGCATCTCCTAGAGCCACATGGGCACCTGTACTGGGCCTGTAGATGAGGAAAGAGGCAGTGTAGAGAAAACATATCTGCTTCCTAGGATCCTCAGCCCAGAAGAAACACAGATTACTTTTGTTCTCATTCTTGTACTAGTTTATCACCCATTGTCCAAATGTGTCATGTGGCCACACTTAGATGCCAGGGTGGGCTGGAAAATGCAGTTCTGGCTGGGCAGCTGTTCCTCCACAACAACTCTGTGCTATGGGAGGGGGATCACGCATTTTTGTGACTTCTCTCCAGGTCTATATACTTTTCATAATTTTCCTTTTAAATGTCTGAACAATATTCCATAAGTTGATACATCACACTTTAACAGGTTCTTCATTATTAGACATTTATGAA
Source organism: Propithecus coquereli (assembly GCF_000956105.1). Classification (NCBI taxonomy): domain Eukaryota; kingdom Metazoa; phylum Chordata; class Mammalia; order Primates; family Indriidae; genus Propithecus; species Propithecus coquereli. The sequence goes on along the minus strand of NW_012141191.1, from coordinate 4,688,944 downwards.
GATTGTTTTTAAATTTTAATTTTTTAGTAAATGGCACTGCAGGAAGTATCTACATGTATATACCTTTCTCCTTTTAAAAGGTTATGTCTTTGAGAATAATTCTGAAAAATGGGAGAAAGAGAAAATTATTAACAAAAGTTACTAATATTTTTCAGATTCTTGACTCTCCAGGCTTATTACTTGAGGGCAGTGACTAAGTTGTGATCATTTATCGGTAGGGTCTTCTACATTGCTGTTGAGTATGGTAGGTACTCAATAAAAAGAGTTGAATGACTACATGCATTTGATAATAAGAGCATGTGGAAAACAATTTATCATGGCTCTGGATAATAATATGAGTGCAATTATTGTCCTTTGCCTTTCCTGTTTTGATTAGTGGCACCACTATCCATCACGATATTCCAGGTATAAAGCTGAGAGTTATTCTCCATTCCTTCCTCATTGCTTCTATATTAGCTATTTATTGCTGTCGCGGCCCGGATTGCAGAACGGGGGATGGACACAGAAAGAAACACACAGACACACACACAAGACGTATAAGACTGCAGTACCCGATTTGTACCAGTCGTTTTATTTATATACTTTTTCTATGTCCGGCAGCTACTTCCTGGCACGTGACTACCTTGGGCACCTTGAGGAAAACACATTTTCATTCCTTCCAGACGATTGCTCAATGGAAGCAGATGTTTGCATCTTAACTTCTTGTATCTTAACTTCTTTATCTCATTACCATATGTAGGACAATGAGTCACCTTGGCTTGTTTGCAAGACCCCAGGCGCTTGGTTATCTGTCATAAAGCCGTCCGTCATGAGGAATAGTTCTGTTTGTCCAACAGGCCGTGTCCGGACCTATTGTGGTCTGGCCCCAAGGAGAGCACATCCAGTTTCGCTGACTCTGGGCTTAAGCCAATTTTTGCCCAGGGACGGTTCCTACAATTGCTGTGTAAGAAATTACCACAGAATTTAGTGGCTTTAAGCAGCAACACATATGTATTGATTCACAGATTCTGTGAGACAGGAGATGAGTTGTTCTGGCTTGGGAACTCTCATGAGGTCATAGTCACATGTTGATAGGGTTTTTGTCTTATGAAGGCTTGAAGGGGCTGGAGGATTCACTACAAGATGGCTCAGTCACATGGTTGGCAAGGTGGTGCTGGCTGTTGGCGGGAGGCCTTGGTTTGTCTCCACAGGGTTCCTTGAGTGTCTTCATGACATGGTGTCTGCCCTGTTCCAGAATGAGCAGTCTAAGAGAGCAGGGCAGAAGTGTCCATGTCATTTGTGACCTCACCTTGGAAGCCACACACTATCACTTCTGCAGTATTATACTGGTCGCCCAGATCTGTGCTATTGAGTGTGGGAGGGGACTGCACAAAGGCACAAATGCCAGAAGGCAATGGTTGGGGCCATTTTGGAAGCTGGCCACCACAGCTCCTCTCTTTCGTATATTCCAGTCCATCTCATGTTCAGCTCATTCTCCTTCCAAAAATCTCTGTGAGATCGAATAACTCCTCTTCATTTCTGCTGCCTCTAGCCTGGTCCAAGATACTATCAACGTTCCACTGGGATAGCCTCCCATCTGATCTTCCTCCTTCTCATCTTGCTACTTTTCTATATATTTTTCACATAGCAGTCATTCATCATTCATTTATTTTTTTTATTAATTTATCCAGCAAATATTTATTGTACACTTACCACATGCCAGATTTGTTCTAGGTTTTTGGGATATTGCAGTAAAACAATCCTTGGGGCTTGTATACAGTGGGGAAATAAATAATGTGGAAAATCTTAGGTGGTAATACGTGTGATACAGGAAATTGTAGCAGGTAAGGGAAATAGAGAACAATAGGGAAGTTATGGATTTATGGGTACTGCATTATATAGGGCTGTCAAGGGTGCTATTGTTGCTTAGGCAACACTGGAACAGAAACCTCTTGCACAGAACATGGGGAGCAAGTATGTGAATACCTGGGAAGGAGTCTTCTAAGCTGAGGGAAGAGAAAATGCAAAGGCCCTGAGGCAGGATCATGTTTGGTGTGTTTGAAGAAGAAACAGCAAGCTGTTACCATGGCTGGACAGAGGGAGGGTGGGAAATGGAGAGTGGTAGGGGATGGGGTTAAGATCGTGTAGGGCTTCGTTGACTCTGATGAAGTCTTTGGTGTGTTTATTTGCTTATAATCTGTCTCCTCTACTTGGAACTACACATTCTGTGGATGTTGTGGTGTGTGTGTCTTTCCATACTAAATCATCCCAAGACTGCCCTGCTTTGGAGTTTTCATGTTTGCTCTTTTTGTCTCTCCTGTATCTCTTTCCCTCTGTGTCTTTTCTCATTATTATATCTGGTCAGTGACTGACCTCTAGCAATGTTGGTGCCAGGGTAACTTTGCTGTTGGACTGGATGCTAGAGCTTGCTTTGGCTTGTGGGCTACATCAATATTTCTCAAATGAATTATCTGGGAAGATAGGAGGGGATCCTGTTAAAATGAAGATTCTTATTTGGTAGGTCTGCGGTGGGCTTTGAAGTTCTGCATTTCTGTCAAGCTTGCAGGTGATGCCCATGCTGCCGGTCCTTTGAGTAACAAGGGAGCTTGGTTGCCAAGCTTGGCTGAACACTGGAATCACCTATGAAGCTTTAAAAACTACTAATGTCTGGATCTTGCCCCCAGAGATTGCTATATAATTAGTCTGGAATATAGTTTGAGTACTGGGATTTTTAAAAGCTTCATAATTGATTCTAACTTGTAGAAACATTTGAAGACTACTGGATTGGATGATATTGAACGCTATTTTAAAACAAAGTGTAGTGAGTAATGTTCTTCAGGGCTGTGTTGCTAACTTTCTAAAAAGTCAGTTTTGTAGCTACAGGAGTCTGTCCACACCCATGGATGACCTCCAGATCTTGGCTTAGCATGACTGGATAGTTTCTCCAATGTCCTTAGCACTTGCTGTCACTTAGCAGCAGAAATAGAATTTCTGCCTTCAGGAGAGTGGTAGTTCCTGAAAAGTCCAGTTAAAGTGTGCCTGCTGACGATGAGTTGTAGTAAACCAGGTCCCCTGCTCTGTGAACTTGTTCCCAGGTCAAGAGAGCAGGGGAAGCAGAAAAGCACTCCTTTCTTTATTCTTTTAATTTCTAGCATGTTCACGTGCATAGTTTCTGAGTCAGTACCCAACTAAGAACATTTTGTGTGGTTCAAGCTAACCCCTTGGTCATCAAAAGCAGATGTTTCAAACTGCTGAAGATCATTGAGGCATATCCTATTTATAGATTAATCACTGACTACTAGAGGGGGGTTCCCCAAATGGTGTTAGAGACATTGGGCAGGAGAGAGAATGCAAGAGCTCTTCCTACCCCTCCTCCCCTAAACTAAAGCCCATTCATTTCATTTTGCCAAGTGATTGTGTGTTAACAGAACCTGGGACACTTTCCTGTTGAAATGCTTTCAATCCCTTGCAACTGGATTTACATTTTTTTTCCTGTTGGTCTAGATTGGACGACTGATTATTGGACAGAATGGCATCTTGTCAACACCTGCAGTTTCCTGCATTATCAGGAAGATCAAGGCAGCTGGTGGAATCATCCTAACAGCCAGCCATTGCCCTGGAGGACCAGGGGGAGAGTTTGGAGTGAAGTTTAATGTTGCCAATGGAGGTATGTGGTTTAGAATATGCCTTAATAATCATGATTTCTTTCCTCTTATATCATCATAGTCTTACAATGACCCTCTGGTGGTAGACAAGCAAGGTGGAGAGGAAATGGCTCAGAAAAATCCAATGAGGTGCCTGTGGTGACTTGACAAGAAAGTGGCCTAATGGGCTCTTGAACTCATTTGGTCGGTCTCTTGTAGTCCTGCACTCCTCAGCACAGTGAAGTAGTTGAATAGTTGATACTTATCTGATATGAAAGGACTCTGGGTTCTAAAGTTGAAATATACCCTGAAGGTCACTTAGACTGTTCTCCTCATTTTACAGATAAACAAATTGAAGCTCTAAGAGGCCAAGTTATTGCCAAAGGCCACATGGTCATGCACGGTCAGACAAATGATTTTTAGCTTAAGTTCAGGCCTCTTGCTTTCTCACAGCATTAACTTTCTGTCACTGAAATGCATAGAATTATTTAACTTTTTATTATATTTGTAGCAGTTTACAACTTGGAGGTCCTCATGGGGGGTGGAATATATGTATAGAAATGAATTTCTTAAAAAAATTGAACATACATAAAAGGAAGGGTAATAACAGGCACCATGTATCCATTCCCTAGTTTTCCATTTTTCTTATCATGTTTTTTCTGAAGAATTTTAAGGCAAATTACAGCATGAGAACATTTCACACCTATTGTTTTTATGCATCTCTTAAAAATAAAGACATAATCCTGCATAACTATATTAACATACCTAACAAAAATAATAATTCTCTAATATCATGTGAAACCTAATCTATAGTCAAATTTTCCCAGTGATCCAAAAAATGTTATTTACAGCTGTTTTATTCAAATCAGGAGGCATCTCAGAACCATGTATTTGGTTGTTCAGTCTCTTAAATCTTTTAAAAATCTAAAACATTGAGTCTGTTTGTGTATGTGGGTGGGAGCTGAATTTTAACCAATAACAATTACTATTATGAATTATTTCTGGTTCCAGGCAAAACAGTGCCTTCTAAAGGGAAATTTTATTATCCCTCCCTCCTTGCAGCCACTTTATATATTATCCAAAAAAAATAAGCTTTATTGATGTTGAGTGTTTTAAAACAAGAACCACCATAATCACAAAACAAAAAACTATAGCAGATACACAAATAAGAAAGAGAAAGGAATCAAACTTTGCACTACAGAAAATCACCAAATCACAAAGGTAGACAATGAGAGAGCAAGAAAGGAACAAATGGTCTATAAAGCAACCAGAAAACAGTTAACAAAATGGCAGGAGTAAATTATTACCTATCAATAATAACCTTGAATGTAAGTGGATTAAACTCTCCAATAAAAGACTTAGAATGGCTGAGTGGATAAAAACAAAAGATCCAACTATGTGCTGTCTATAAGAGACCTGTTTTAGTTTTAAGAACACATAGAGGCTGAAAGTTAAGAGATGGAAGAAGGTATTTCATGTAAAGAGTAATCAAAAGAAAGCATAAGTGGCTATACTTATGTCAGGTAAAATAGATTTCAAGTCAAAAACTGTTACAAGAGACAAAGAAGGTCATTATTTAATGATAAAGGGGTCAATTCATCAAGAAG
>NW_012141191.1:4674816-4682264 GCF_000956105.1 Propithecus coquereli | reverse complement strand
GACTAGATAGCTTCACGGCTGAATTCTACCAAACATTCAAAGAAGAATTAATACCAATACTTCTTAAACTCTTCCCAAAAATAGAACTAGAGGGAATACTTCCAAATACATTTTAAGAGGCCAGCATTACCTTGATACCTAAGCTAGACAAAGACACTGCAAAAAAAGAAAACTACATGCAAATGTCTCTGATGAACATTGATGCAAAAATCCTCAATAAAATATTAGCAAACCAAATTCAACAGCACATCGACAAGATTATACATCATGACCAAGTGGGAATTATACCTGGCATGCAGGGCTGGGTTAACATATACAAATCAATCACTGTGATACATCACATTAACAGAATGCAAGATAAAAACCACATAATCATCTCAGTTGATGCAGGAAAAGCATTTGGCAAAGTTCAGCATCTTTTCTTGATAAAAACTCTTAGCAGTTTAGGTATACAAAAAACATTCCTCAACATATTCATAATAAATATCATTTATGAAAAACCCACAGCTAACATTATAATCAGTGGGGAACAACTGAAAGCTTTTCCACTAAGATCTGGTACAAGGCAGGAATACCCACTCACCACTTCTATTCAACATAGTACTGGAAGTACTAGCAAAAGCAATTAGACAAGAAAAAGAAATAAAAGTCATCTGAATTGGAAAGGAAGAAGTAAAATTATCTTTATTAGCTTTTTCTACATAAAGGATTATGTCATCCTCCATAATCCTCTGTGTAGAAAACCCTAAAGATTCCCCCACAAAACTGTTAGAAATGATAAATGAATTCAGTAAGTTGCGGGATACAAAATCAACTATAAAATCAGTAGCATTTCTATACACAAATGATGACCTAAGCTGAAAAAGAAATCAAGAAAAGAATCCCATTTATGATAGATAGCATAAAAAATACTTAGGAATAAATTTAACCAAGGAGACAAAAAATTTGTACATCAAAAACTATAAAACATTGATGAAAGAAATTTAAGAAGACACAAATAAATAGAAAGATATCCTGTGTTCATGGTTCAGAAGAATTAATTGTTTAAATGTCCGTGCCACTCAAAGCAATATATAGATTTAGTACAATACCTATCAAAATTCCAGTAACATTCTTCATATGGAACTACAAAAATCCCCAAATAACCAAAGCAATACTGAGGAAAGAAAAAGTTGAAAGCATCACACTTCCTGATTTAAAATTATATTACAAAGCTATAGTAACCAAAACAGTATGGCACTGGCATAGAAACAGAAACAGGGATGACTAGAACAGAAGAGAGCCCCAGAAATAAATCCAAACATATATGGTCAACTATTTTTGGCAAGGGCACCAAGAAGACACAATGGGAAAAGGATGGTTTCTTCAACAAATGAGGCTGGGAAAAGAATGAAATTGTGCCCTTATCTTAGACCACACACAAAAATCAACTCTAACTGGATACAAAAACTAAATGTAAGACCCAAAACTCCTTGAAGAGAACATCGGAGAAAATATCCTTGACATTGTCCTTGGCAATGATTTTTTGGATATTATAACAAAACCTCAGGCTACAAAAGCAAAAATAAATAAATGAGACTACATCAAACTAAAAAGCTTAGGCACAGCAAAGGAAACAGTTAACAAAGTGAAAAAGCTACAAACCTACAAACTGGGAAAAAATATATGCAAACTACATATCTGATAAGGGATTAATATCCAAAATTTATAAATAACTCTTACAACTCAATAGCACACCCATATTCACTGCAGCATTATTCACAATAGCCAAGGTATGGAAACAACTTTGGTGTCTGTTGAAGGACAAATAGATAAAGAAAGTGTGGTGTATATATATTTTATCTATCTATCTATCTATCTATATATATACACACACATACATATACACAATGGAATATTATTCAGCCTTTAAAAAGGAAGGAAATCTTACCCTTTGCAACACAAATGGACCTGGAGGACATTATGCCAAGTGAAATAAGCCAGACACAAATAAAAATATTATATGATCTCACTTATATGTGGAATCTAAAAAAAAAAAGTCAAATATACAGAGATAGAGAGTAGAACAGTGGTTACCAAGGATGGAGGGCGGAGGGAGAGGAAATGAGATGTAGGTCAAACGAAGCAAAATAGCAGATGTGTAGGATGAACAAGTCTAGAGATCTAATGTGTAACATGAGGACTGTAGTTAATAAAATTGTATTGTATTTGAGAGTTTTGTTAAATAAGTAGATTTTAGCTGCTTATCACAAAAAATAACTGTGAGATGATAGATATGTTAATCTGCTTTACCATAGTAACCATTTTACTATCTGTATGTATTCCATAACATCACGTTGTAAACCTCAAATATACATGTATTCACAATGGAATTTATTTTAAAAAACACCCTATAAGTGTCCTATCTTTGAAGGTATGATTAGAGATGTGCTGCTTCACTAGAGAAGCGCATCTAGGATCTACATCTAGTCTTGCAGCAGCTACTGAAGATTTCAGGAAAAAAATACACAATTTTCAGATATTCTATATACTGATAACATGGGAAATTGAATGGGCTTAGAAAATGGTAGTTTGTAGAGAAATGTAATATAGCTGTATATATAAATTACCAAACTAAATGGATTTCAAGTAAGCATTTAAAATTAATATCTGGTTTCATATCTTGCAACAGCATCTCCGTTATCTCTATGATATCCTGTAAGACATAAGGGAAGAAGAGTATAATTTCTGTACCCATTCTGTGGACAAAATCTCAGGAGGTTATGAGACCTACTCAGCCATAACCTTGAGTGGGGGGTGGGAGTTAAACTCATCACTCAGCCTTGACTATGTGGAAAATCCTTCCTCTAACATTTAATTCTTCATGTTTGCAACATCTTGGCACCTTTAATGAAATTAAAATTCCTAATGGCACGCAGAAAGATTCAATTGATTTCTTCCTGCTAAAAGTAGAATACGTTTTGCCATAACATCCTTCCGAAAGTGCAGGCATTCATCTCTTCTGATTGTGTGTCATACATCTGATCGTGTGTCCACAGGTACATCTTATGGAATGAGTTAAAGGACTAAGTGTCCGTAGAAGTGGGCACACCCAGGGAAATGGGGCACATTTGGAGTTATGTTGCTCTTTAAATATATTTACAGAACATGACCATTCTGAGCATGTTTTTAATTAGAGGGGAAGATGATAGTGACGGGGAGAAATGGAAACAAAGATAAATAAACTGATGTTTTGAATACTTGCAATGTGCTAGGACCCTGCGCAGCACTTTTCATACATTACCCCATAATGTATGGGGTAACAACTCGGTGATGTAACTGAGGAATAAAATGGTTAAAAAAGCTTGACCAGTATCACACAGTGAGTAAGTTGTGGGGCTAATTTAGACTCTAGATGGAAGGGGGCAGAACTTCTGAGTAAAAAGGCAAAGATGTGTAAAGAAGCAACTTTGAGGAGTGTAGAATAGAAGTTTAGGGAAATAGTTGCCTGTATCTGTTAAAATATGAAGATATGGGACAAGAAGAGAGAAGGTACTTGGGATAAACGGAAATGATTTGTAAAAGGCACTCTGGGAAATTCATTGAGGATTCTTGAGAAGTTGTGAGGACCAAGGTGAAGTTGAGGATCTTCATTCTTAGGGGGAGCCGGTTTGTGTGATTTCATGACTGCCCCCGTCAATGCATGGCAGTGTGGGGACAGCAGCCCTAAGAGCAGATGATGGTGGTGTCCTGAGATTGGCGAGTCTCAGCGTGGGCATAACAGGGCGTCCAGAGGGCTAGTGATTGTTAAAGAGTGTTCAAGCTGACATCAGACTGTTAGGATTCACACCCAGCCTCTGTGGTGTGACCTTGGGTAAGGTACTCCATCTCTTCCAGTTTCAGTTTCTCCATTTGGGAAATGAGAGTAATAATTCCATATAAAGTGTGCAATGTGGTATATGTAAGTTTCAACAAATATTGGCTTGTGTTATTGTGCTAACAAAGGCATGGCTCGAATGGTGGGCCACAGGGTCCTTTCTGGGATAAGAGACCAATGAAACTGAAATAGCCCGATGGCCTGATATGAATTAAGTGAGGCAGGCATCAGGATAGGAGTGAGAAGCAAGTTCAGAGTCAGCTTGATGGAAGGGAAGGAATTTGTGGACTAAGGAGGCTCACATTTGATATTTTTGAAAGATGGATTTTAAAGGCCAATAATATTTAAGGTATGACTGTGCCAGGTACTAGTTAAAGTGAAATAAAGAGGAATGTTGTTGGAGTGGAAGATGTCAAGGACCTTGGATGTTGTCAAGTAATTCAGACGTTGTTGATGAACTCCGAGGTTATCGGCCTGTATGCTTGAGTGGCATCATGGACAGTGATCTAGAGTGCTAGAACAGGCTTTACTTTTGGAAACCAGTGTGCATTGGTGTTAAAATTCGGATAGAGACTTCTTGAAAATGATGGACACAGCCAAGAACATAGTGCGGTGCCTGGGTGTAGGGGATATAGGGGGATATTTGTCATTCTCTGATCTGACAAGCATAAAAAACACAAAAACTAAACAAAATGATTTACTTTTTAAGTTTTGTGAAAGGTAGAAAAGGTAAGATGTTAAGGAAAGGGCTGTATTTATTTCTTTGAGGTCTTTACTTTTCCTATACAACAAGAGAATTGTTGGTAAGATCTACCAGGCAGTCTTGCCCACCTACTGGAATGGGGCTATTGCTATTCCTTTTAGTGGCACACAGTGATGGTGCTATATTCTAAGGCAGCATTGTCCAGTAGAAATATATTATGAGTCACATATATAATTTAAAATTTTTTAATAGCCACATTACAAAAGTAAAAAAAGTAAAATTAATAATATATTTTATTAAACCTACTATATCCAAAATATTATCATTTTAACATGTTATCAGCATAAACATCATTAATGCAATCTATTATGTTTTTCTTCTAACTCTCCAAAATTTGGTGTGCATTTTACAATTATAGCACATCTCAATTTGACTAGCTACATTTCAAGTACTCAACAGCCAAATGTGACTCGTGGCTATTGAATTCGACAGTGCAGCTCTAAGGATTGGAATATAAAATAAATCAAGAAATGATTTTTGTTCAGTAGAAAGTTACAATGTAGTTGGCAAGTAAGATTCATGCACAAAGCTATCTATCTATCCTTTATATTTTAGATCTTTCAATCTACTTATTTATTTGATTCCCAAGCTTGTTGCAAAAAAATATCTAAAGTGGCTCAATATATACACATTAAAAAGAAAAAAAAGAAAAAAGAAAAGGAGAAGAAGTATTGATTTCATGTTCAATTCATGTTCAATTTTTAGTTAAGCTTCATTTTAAAACTTTGGGAGTCACGAGAGATTGTGAGTTGGGGAAAATAATTAATTTACCCTGTTAAACTCGCATATCAATGAAGCAGCAGAGCTGGGAGTAGAAATCATATTTGATTTCTCTAGGTGCACTTGGGAGGCTGCAGTGTAAATCTGGGATCTCTCACTTCTGTCAAATGCATATCCTGTTTGTGTCTCATGTCCCGAATAAAGCTGATTACATAACCGGGTCTCCCTGGCAGGTGTGAAACTATTTTTAGGGAAGACGTAGCATTGCTTAGAAGTGGATTAAAACAAACAACGATGTTGGTTGCCAGTCTGCATAGAGCAGGTGAGGCTGACCAAAATTCCTGCACAGTGGATGACAGCATAAGAAATAGCAAGGGTAATTGAACTATGAACCGTTGCTCATTGTTTAGAGAATAAGTGAATCTCTCATGCGTGGTGGGAGAGGATGGTAACATTTCTCTGGTTGAAACTCCTGAGACTTTTTAAAAAATGCATTTTTTTTTTGTGTTCAAATTTTAGGTCCTGCACCAGATGTTGTCTCAGACAAAATCTATCAGATCAGCAAAACAATCGAGGAATATGCCATATGTCCTGATCTTCGAATCGATTTATCTCGACTAGGAAGACAAGAATTTGATTTGGAGAACAAATTCAAACCGTTCAGAGGTAATAGAGGAATTCTATTTTGAAGAAGTCAGAGTAACTCCATCGACAGGGGTGATTGTAGTTTCTGCAGGGAAGCGTATTCGTGAAAATGATTGAATTATCAGTCTCGGGAAGACTTTTGATAAATATGTGGACACTGAATGTGGTGCAGAGAGAAATGAGAGTAGCCAAGATATTCGGAACTAGAGACTTTCAAAAACCACTTCTCAAACTCTATATAATTTTCAACATAGGAAAAATTTCATGGTTGACTCCATTATAGCATTGCAAGAATAGGCTGTGAATTGTGAAAACTTGTCTTTGATTTTCTAAGCAATGAAGGTGAAGATGCTGGAATACTTAGATAGTTAAGAAGAGACCTAGCAAGTCAATGGGGTTATTAAATTTCTCATAGAAGGTAGGAAATTCTTTTCTAAGCCAGAACCATGCAGATCAGCTTAATTTAATGCACAATCTATTGATCACTTGCTTTATACCAGCACTGTTAGGAGATTTTACAAAGGAATTCAGTAACTACCAAATGTATTTTACTCAGATGAATCAAAAAGTAAAGAACCAAAATGAGATTGCCAAAAATATTACATTGCAGAGTGAATACAACTTCTAAAGTAGACAGAACATAACTTTTTATATTATAGATTAATTTCAAATCATACAGTAACAACATTAATACCATGTATGTACACATCATTCATCCCCTCTATTTTATCCTGTTGCTTTTTCCTAGAAGGCATGCAAGTAGCAATAGAACTAACATGTTTTACTCTGTTAGTGCCCCTATAAGCTTGAATACAATATTGTGCTAAGATGGTATTATTTTATAAGAAATTTAACTTAGCTAAAAAGATACCTGGTTCATGGCCACATGGTATTTTAGGGGCAGAGAAAAGTTTAAAATGGACTGTTCAGGGGTCTTAATGTTGGACCGATGCTACCAAATCTTTCTTGAAAAGTTTTGAGTCAATTGTTTGCTTAGCTAGTGTGCAGAAATTTATTGAAAGTCATGTGATGCTCACTGGAAGCAATAGTGACTGCTTTTATTAATCTAGCTGAAAGCATGCACATGCATATGCATGCACACATATGGAATGGCTAGACAGTGGAAGGCAAGGGATATGTTTTATAAACAAAATGATTTGAGTATGCCTGATTACATATGTTTGGAAGGACTGCGCTATAAGATGACAGAAAAATCAGGCATTGCCATCAGGAAGTTGTTTTCTTTCTTTCTCGCTTGCTTGCTTTCTTGCTTTCATCTTCACGATTTTTATAGTTGTCCAAGAGAACCAAATCTTTGGTGAGCTCAGATTCAGGCCCATTGCTGCAGCCACATTGCTAGTTGGATGAATTTTCTAAACTGTTACCAATACCAGGAAGTGGGTGGAGGGATTCCCTGGATCTCGAGAAACAATTTGGAGATAGTCATTTGGGATAATTTATGTG
>NW_012141191.1:4672582-4673101 GCF_000956105.1 Propithecus coquereli | reverse complement strand
TGGGTTTTTGAAATTATGGGGAAGGTAGGATTCATAGATAGTCACACATGTGTATGTTCAGATATTTAGAATGTTCTGGAAAACTTCAGGACTCTGATTTCTGTCTTATGATGTGAATGAAAACAAAAGTTCAACAAATGAGTTTGAGGCTATTCCTGTTTGAGTGTGGAGTGGATGGAGTAACACTGTAGTTATTTATTTATTTGATCGTGGTACATGCCATAGTTTAAACAGTCAAATAGCTCAAGGTTTATTATGAAAAAAGTCTATCCTGAACTCCTTTCTTCCCTCCAATTTCTTACTTTCCAGAGTCAACATTTTTCAACTCTTGTAGCTATTATTCTTTTAGTATTTATATCCTTGTGACTCAATACTGTGACTATACAGCTCCTTGTTGATTTTTCACCTTTGCGCTTTATAGACTTCACACTGTGGAAGGGGAGTTTGTAGTTATTTTTCACCCTCTCCACCCACCAAATTTAAGCACACTTCCCTAATTTAATTATATCGCCAGTTTGG
>NW_012141191.1:4652404-4671747 GCF_000956105.1 Propithecus coquereli | reverse complement strand
TGGGAGATTTCCTCCTCTTTATCTTCCAGTCCTTCCATTAGGTTTTTCAGTTCTACTATCACATTTTTAAATTTCTCTCCTTTTTTTTGTTTTCCAACTATTTTCTCATTTAAAAATAGCATCCTAGTCACATTCTGTGGATGCCATATATTTTTAAAGTCAGGTTTACCGAGGTATAATTGATATATGGTAAAACTCACATAAAACTCACTCGTTGCGAGTGTATAGTTTGATAAGTTTTGACATACATATACAGTCATGTAACCACTATCACAATCAAGATATAGAATATTTCCATCACTCCAAAAAGTTGCCTTATGGCCCTTTGTAGTCAAGCCCTTATTCCTACCTCCAGCCCCTGGCAACCGCTCATCTGTTTTCTGTCCCCATAGTTTTGCCTTCTCCAGAAAGCCACATAAATGCAAGCATACACTATGTAGCCTTTTGCTTCAGGCTTCTTCCCTTCAGCATAGTGTTTTTGAAATGCATTCATGGTGTTGCATGGATTAGTGGTTGTTCATTGTTACTGCTGAGTAGTATTTCATTGTATTGATGTACCACAGTCTGTTTATCCATTCACTGATTGATGAAGATTACAGGTTTCTGCCTAGTTTTTGCTTATTGTAAATGAAACTGCTATAAACATTCATGAACAAGTCTTTATGGGAACATATGTTTTCATTTATCTTGGGTAAGTACCTAGGAGTGGGATTACTGAATCATATGATAAGTGTATGCTTAACTTTATAAGAAACTGCCAAATTGTTTTCCAAAATAGTTGTACCATTTATACCACTAGCAGTGTATTAGGGCTCCTGTTCGTCTGTATCCTTACCAACACTTGGTATTGTTAGTCTTTTTAATTTTAGCCATTCTACTCTATCTTGTTAATATCTATTAAGATATTGCTGATATATTTTAAAAAGCTTTCTTCTCCCAGTATCATTTCTGTTTCCTCCATGTTTCTCTTTACTCTTTGTTTTTTTTAAGTCTCATCTTAAGTACATTCCTCAAAATTTTGGTGATCCTTGGCTGTCTGGCATGTTTAATAGCCCTCTGAGCTGATTGTGGGTTTTATACTCTATGGGCTTTACTCTAAGGGCTTTTGGCTGGGCTGTTCTGTTTTTTCCTGTTGGGCTGATCATATTCACCAGAAAATGATCTTTCAGGTTCTTGCCTTAGCATTATATGGCCTGAAGGGAATACAGCTTCTATTTCCAAATAGTTTGAGCAATATTTCTGGGTTTGAAACTGAACAAGCCTGGTTTGTACTATATGTCTATCTTTGAATCAATTACTCTGGCTGGGGGATGGAGCACCCTGATTGGGCAGGCCTAGGTTACTTTTTACCTTTTCTGCTTTGGGGGAAGTGGGATTTAGCCATACCCAGACCACATGAACTGAGATGGGGAAGGGAGTGGTTCTTCCAAGGAAACCCCAAATGCTGCATCTAGAGGAAGGGGAATGGGTGCTGGGCAGGCAAAGTCAAGAGATGTTCACTATTGGAGGATTGTGTTGTACTGGTGGACAGTAAGTAGGAAGCAATACTTCACATACATGTTAGCTAGCAAGATTACATGCTGGTCCCCAAATGTGCCGTATGTTCTAACCTATTCCTTTGCTCATAATGTTCCTTCCATCTGGGTGGTTTCCCACTCCTAACCCCTGTCAAATTTATATTCTTCTTTCAAGTTCCCTCAGAAATGCTGCTTTCTCCTTAAAGCCTTACCTGTGGTCATTGCTTTTCTTGAGCCACTGGATCTAATTATTTCATAAATGTACATTTATGGGCACATCTCTTTTAGCTTTACCACTGCAGTCACTAATCTATAGCTTTGACTCATCCCACTGCTAGAGTAAGAGCCCAGTAACTAGGAACTGTGTACTTTGTATCCCTGCAATGTGATCCCTACAGGTCGTAACATAAGAGTTCCATATTAGGCACTCCATAAATGTTCATTGAACTGGAGAATATTATTACTTAGCATTGATTTTGTAAAACATGCTTAGCTTTATATGCTTCAGTGGTTTACAGTATTTAATTATATACTTGGCAAGGTCCAAATGATTACAGAGACAAAAAACATTGCTAGAGCCCTTTAGTGCTTTTGCATATATTCAGCTAAAGCTTTTAGTGTATGAAAAGCAACAGACAATGAATCATTATTACGTAGCTGATTTCTTTCTGGCAATGTTTTAGAAAAGTGTGGGGAGAAAAATTTCATGTAACTGGATTATTGAGTACATCTTCTAATGCCTAACACAATAACTGGCACATAGTAGATGTTTAATAAATTCTGTGTTGTGTCTTGAAAAAAATCCTGTAGAATTTTTCTTTTCCTTATGAGTTATTTAAATGGCCTTTCTTGTTCTAACCATAACAAAATACTCTGGGGGAGGGTTCTGAAAATATTTCACATTGCTGTGTATCTTATTTTTAGTTATGGGACCCTATGTGAGAAAAGTTCTGTGTGATGAGCTGGGGGCCCCAGCCAATTCTGCAATAAACTGTGTTCCCCTGGAAGATTTTGGAGGGCAACATCCTGACCCAAACCTGACATATGCAACGACTCTTCTGGAAGCCATGAAAGGAGGGGAATATGGATTTGGAGCTGCATTTGATGCTGATGGGGTAAGTAGAAAAGTTTTCTGCCTGCCGACCCTTTGACCATATAATGAGTCAAGTATTGGAAATCAGAGAATTAATAAAATCATCTGGAGCTAACATATTTGGGATTTGTGTACTCTAACTGGCTCTGAATCTGCTCTTCTGTGTCATGGCTAAATACTGCAATTAAACAGCCATTACTTTTCTTAGTTATAGATTAGCATTATGTTATAAAGAGGTTGTCTCTTTTTTAAAAAAAAGTTGTTCATGCAACAAACCTTTCTGTACAGCTGGTTTGGTTGAAAACACCGTGTTAAGGAACCAGCTGTTTCTGCAAGAACCCTGTTCTCCATTTCATTTGGGGGAAAGAAGAAATTAAGTATTTGGAGGCTGCTGAAGCCTGAGGTAGTCATCCACATTTTAGCAGGTGGAGCATTCCTAGTTGTGTCTAGATTCTCAGCCTTTGATATTCAGGGATTTAAAAGCAGCTTTCCCATGCTCTCTTTTGCCTCATTCAAGTTATTATATTGTTAAATATAAGATGGCAGTAAAGTAGCTTGTGATGATTATAGGAATGGGCTGCTAGTAGCAGATGCTTCTGTCTGATCATTTTCACACATTCCTTCCCACAGGACCGGTATATGATCCTAGGCCAAAATGGTTTCTTTGTGAGCCCTTCTGACTCCCTGGCCATCATTGCTGCCAACCTCTCTTGCATTCCATACTTCCGTCAGATGGGGGTCCGGGGGTTTGGGAGGAGCATGCCAACCAGCATGGCCCTGGACAGGTAAGCAAGGATGTCACTGTGAGAAACTTTATGGTAGACTTCTGATAGCAATGTCTCCTTTGTTGGTAGATGGCACTCATGCTCCCTACTCCATGTGGAACTTGTTGAAAGCATAGGAGCTTAGAGATATGTTATAGTGTACTAGGTAGGAAATGGAGAATCAGGTAGCCTGAGCTGAATTCTTGGTTCTGCCACTTATTAGCTGTGGGAACTTAGAACACATATTTGATTGCTGTGCCTCAGTTTTCTTATCTGTAAAATAGGACTAATAGTAGCCTCTTTATGTGGATTGTTATGCAGTATGAATAAGGTGATTCGTGTAAAACATTTAACAGAGTGACTGGCATGTAGTAAATACTACATAAATGTTTAGTAACAAAACTTACTAAATCTGAAAGTATATGTAAGTGAGGTGGAAAGAGCATGGGTTTTGAGGTCAGATTATATTATGTTCAAATGCTAGCTGTACCCTTATTAGCTCTGTAAAAACAGGGATGATACTTCATAGGTTTGTTGTAAGAACGAAATGAGATAGTACATGGAAAGTGCCCAATAGGAGATTCACTTAGTAGGGGCTCAAACAGTATTAGGTTTCTTTCTTCTTGCCCTCTCCATCCTTATCATCTCTTATCTTGTATTATAAAACAGTGAATTTCAGAGTCTAATATTTTCAAACAGCGTCTATTATTATGGAAGCAGTACATGTGCATGGTGGAAAGTTAGAAAACACAAACAAATAAGAAAATGTAAACCTCATACCCGCTTCCCTGAGTCATCTATGTTAATAGATCAATGTATATTCCTTACTGGATCTTTTTCTATACATATATATTATACACATATAATTAAAATACATAATATAATATACATACATATGTCTTTTATAATACCAAAAAGAGATCAGAAAGTACATACTGCTTGTAACCTGCTTTTTCCTATCTATCCATCAACAATGGCCAACTTCCTATTAACAAATTTCTAAGTCATCTGAAACCAAAGTTGTATTTAAATTCCCCCTAAGTGTTCCCAGAATGCCTTTTATGGATGGTTTTCCCAAAGTAGTATCCCATCCAAGACCACGTGTTGCATCTGGTTATGTCCATTCCATCTTTTTTCGTCCAGCACAATCCTTCTATTTTCTCTTTCACTTAATGACAGTGACTTTTGAAGAGATCTGACCAGTTGTCCTGCAGAATCCTACCTTCTGGGATTGCATGTTTATTTTCTCCTAGTGATATTTATTCATTCATTCATGATATAAAATGTATATACAGTGAAATGTGTAGCCTGATAGGGTACAATTCAATGAATTTTGAAAAATGTATACATCCATGTAACTACCAGCTGAGATTAAGGTATGGAACGTTCCCATCATCTCAGAAAGCTTCCCTGTGTTTTCTCCCAATCCTTGGTGGGCAACCATTGTTATAACTTCTGTTGCCATATGTATGTTTGCCAGTTCTTAAACTTCACAGAAATGGAATTGTATACTATGTACTCATTGTAACTGGCCCTTTTCACTTAATATATATTTTTAACTCATTCGCATCCATTGCATATGTCAGTATTTCATTCCTTTTTGATGTGTCATATACTAATATATAAATATATCGCAATTTATTTTTGCAATCTCCTGTTGATGGACATTTGGTTGTTTCCTGTTATTAGCTATTATGATTTACGCTGCTGTGGGAATTCTTATACAAGTCTTTTTGTGGATGCATCTCCATTACTCCTGGGTAAATATTTAGGAATAGAATGCTGGTTGTAGGGTAGATATATGTTTCAGATTACAAGAAACTGCCAAACTGTTTTCCATTTTACACTCTTATTTGCAATGTATGAGAGTTTTGGTTACTTCCTATCCTAATCAACATATGGTATGGCCAGTCTTTTTTATTTTAGCCATTTTAGAGAGTGCAAAATATTATTTCACTGTGGCTTAGATTTGCAGCATCCCAATAACCAGTGATGTCGAACTTTTCATAAACTGGTTTGGCCATTTGTGTAACTTCTTTTGTTATATATCTGTTCAAAACAGATATATTTTAAAATTTTTAAAGGTGGGCTGACTGTCTTTTTTGTTATTGATTCGTAGAAGTTCTTTGTATATGCTGGATAATAAGTTTTTTGTCATATATATGTATTGCAAATATTTTCAGACTGTGTGGCTTGCCTTTTCATTTTCTTAATAATGTCTTTTGACAAGATGACATTTTAAATTTTGATGAAGTCCAGTTTATTAATTTTTTCCTTATAATTAATTATATGGTTATTATATATGTTTATGTCTTCTGCAAGAAATCTTTGCTTACCCCACAATCAGAAAGATATTTTCTCTCTATTTTCTTCTAGAATTCGTTGTAGCTTTAACTTTTATATTTATGTCTATGATAATTTTGAATTAATTTTGTGTGGTGTGAAGTAAGGGTTGGGGTTCACCTTTTCCCCATATCTGGTTGTTCTAATCCTATTTATTGAGAAGAATTTTCTTTTCCATGAAAAGCCTTGGTGAATTTATTAAAAATCAATTGACCATATATACGTGGATCTGCTTCAGGATTTTGTATTCTGTTCCATTGATCTATTTGTTGATCCTTATACAAATATTACCCTGGAATCAGGTGAACCCTCCAATACTTTATTCTTCTTTGTCAAATTAAAAGAAAATTCTATATCCTAGGTCCTCTGCATTTTATTTACATTTTAGAATCAACATCTGACTTTCTACAAAGCATACTGGGATTTTGATTGGGATCGTATTGAATCTATAGAGCAATTTGGGGAGGATTGCATTTTGATAATATTGAGTCTTCTAATTCATGAGTGTGACATATCTCTGTTTTTTAGTTTTCTTTAATTTCTCTCACATATATTTGGTAGTTTTTAGCATAGACGTCTGTCACAATTTTTGTTAAATTTATTCCTGAGTATTTTCTATATTTTGGTGCTATTGTAAATGGAATAGTTTTATAAATTTAATTTTCTAATTGTTTTCTATTTAATATTATTTCTAATTAATATTCTAATATTTTTAATTAATATTAGAAATACAGTTGATTGTTGTAAATTGGCCTTGTATTCTTCCACCAGAGGGGAGAAGAATCATGTAGGTTTTGGATGCCTTCCACTTTACTTCTCTCCCTCAGGTGATATTGACATCAAGTCCATGATGGTGAACTAAATTCAGTTTAAAATTCTTGCCTGGCAGCACCAAAGAGTACGGTGTGTGAGTCCATGTTTTTTTCCCATTTAGCATTGCTTTTATATTTCCTTACAAAAAAAAGAAAAACTCAGTAAAACTGTAGAGAAGCAAAAATGGGACCATCTCTAGAAATTGAGAAGTCAGAGTCATATAGGATCCTGAGGATCCTGGTATGTAGGTTATTTGATAATATGGGAGTGTATTTAGCCCTTCCACTTATACAGAATTTTATAATTTAGGAAGAATGTTTATACATCATTTACTTTATCTTTGCAATGATTTAATGAGGTAAGTGGAATGGGCATTATTCTCCTCATAATAAAGATGTTGAGCCAATGATCAGACAGGTTAAGTGACTTATATAAGGTTCCACAGCTAATTAGAAATTGACTCAAGATTTGAAACTAGGTCTTCTGATACAGTTTACTACTGCACCTGTCTGGTAACTACAGTAAGGTCAGGAGGGTCCCTGAGAAACCAGTTGAGAATATTGCCCAACTCTCCTGTGGGGTAGCCAGCAACTTTCCAAACCATTGCTGGGAGAGGCTGGTTTCATTCTGACAACAAAAACCATTTGTCCTCTTTTCTTGTGGAAATTTCCCACTAGTTCTTGATTTCACTTTATTCCCCCCTTCCCAATAAATCTCTGTTTCAGTCAGAAACCAGAGGCCTTGCTTAGAAATTTCACAATGGACCTGTTCTGATATGTAAGTGACCATTTAAAAGGATTATTCATGCATGCTGGTTGGGATTCAGAATTCCGTGGGGCTCTGACGTGGTAATTTGTCTTGGGTATTTGATCTGTTGTGCAGCTCCCAGGTGGATTCTCATGATGTTCACTTTATAAGTTTCTTTCTTCCTAGGTAAAATAAATGTGGCTTCAAAATTTTGATCTTGATAGTGGTTTCCCATATAGCTTAATTTTTTAAAAAAAATAATAAATTCATAGGAATGTGCCCATAAATGCCAGCCCTGGAAGAATCGCAACTGAGTATGTTGTTGAGACACATCAAATGGCACACTTGCCTAAACCCCTGGGATTCCAGAATAAGGGGGCAGGGGCTGTACACTTGAAACTGATGAATTATTCAGACAAACTTTTATTGTTCACAGATAATTGTGGTTCCCCGAGGGAAGACTTTTAGTTATCTTTAATTTCTACTCTTACAGTGTCACTAAAACAAGGATTCCATTTATCCCAGAATGATACAGTTTCGGCCTTAAAAGTGGCATTCTTTTGGGGCTTTGTCATTCTGAATGTGTCTGATTTGTGGCTGGAGATGAGTCTGTGTTGCTGAAAACATTTTGGTTCAAATGATTTGTGAAGTAAAGCACATTCAAAGTATATTTGTGGCCCGAAGTCCATCTCCACCCCACGCAGAGGAATTAAATAATCCTTTGTGTCATCATCCTTCAATAATATTTATGGAGCACCCATCTGTGCTTGGGGCAGTGCCAAATGCTGTGCAAAATAAGGCAAACACACGCAGACTTGAGCCCTACTCACCAGAGATATTTACAGTCTCAAACAAGGGTACACCCATCTACACTCAGAGGAGCCAGATCTGAGAAGTATGTTTTGACTACAAGGGAGGCCATCTGGGGTCCACCACCCATAAACATGGTGCTGAGGGAATTAGTCCTTGTCTACCCTCTATTTGCTCTTTATGTCACCCCTGCTATTCACCATTTATTCACTCAAGAAATATTTATTAAGGACCTTCTGTATCCTAGACATGGTCCCCATGGTGGAACTTACAGTCTAATGGGGAAGACAATGAATAACAAATAAGGAAAAAATATGAAAATACAATTATAATACAGGTTAAGGGAAATGGACTTGGTGCAGTACTAATTGGTGGGTAGGGAGCATCCCGTTCATACAGGGTACCCAGGGAAGGACGTGCTGAGAAGGTTATGGGCAGGACCAAAGATCAGGAACATGCAGCTGGACCTGGCTGTGATGCTGAAATTAGAAATGACCCATGGTCCATATGAAAACACTTTCTCCTCAGAATGTAGTCTACAGCCATTTGTTGCCAATCTCCAATCTAAAATATGTACTATAGCTTTATCTTGAACATACTCAGTTGGTCGTTGGAATCCAGACAGTGTTAATCCTGCAAGAATGCAGGTATCTGCTGATCTGTGGTGACCTTGATTCTTACCGTGTCCTTTAGATCGCTGTTATTTCATCTCCTAGATCAGTCACGATGGATGACAGTAATGGGAGAGACAGCGAGTGGGCTAATATCTAATTACTCAGTCTCCCATACGTTGCTTCTGCCACAGAATGATGGGACTTATTTTGCCTCAGCAGATAAATATGTTCAAGTGTCTCCTATATTGGAAAAAAAAAGCCCTTATCATAGTAGTTAGTGCCCTGAAACTCTTTATAGTTGGTTTAGTTAGGATCAAGGAAGGAAAGAGATGGTACCCTCAAAAGGGATTTACTAGGAAGAACTTAATAATAATAACTTAATAACCTGGTCTATAGGTTGAGGCTCAGGAAACAAAACAGGTCAAGAAGGAATGGGGAGGGGCAACCTGGGACTAGCAATAGTAGGAAGCTGCTAACACTACCAGGACTGAGAGGGCTGGGGGAAGGATTGGGGTAGCCATAGCCTGGTGAGGTCTGGAGCTGTGAAAGACTGGCAGTCAGACAGGAGCTGAACTGGGGAGGGAGGAAGAAACACCCCAGCTTCTCTCTTTCCTCACCCTCAGTCTCCTGCTGGAGGCTCCTATGGGCCAAACACAGCTGGAAGCGAGAGGGCAGCCTGTGGAGTCCCCCTCCCAGGGAGAGAAGCAGGACACTGAATCAAGTGGGGACCCCAGGATGGAAAGGGACAAACGAATAACGACCAGCACAGCCAGTGCAGTGGCCAGTCTTTGTGCTAATCTGTCCTTTCCCATCTCCTCGTCTCATCCTCTTCCCTCTGTGTTGGACCTCAGGCACCGAGAGTTGAGTTAATCACATTCATCATTGAATAATCCTTTTGTAATTGGTCTGATGGAAAGTCCATTTCTTATTACTTAAAAAAATTAATGTATGTCTTTTTTTCTGTGATTGACTGCCCCACCATAGACAACCACAAGAATGTATTTATTGGGTAGTCTTTTGTTTGTGTATATTGTTTTATTTGCATATATTTTTATGTATTGTGACTAGTACTGTGTAACAGAGTATATTTGATTTCTTACTTTTTTCCACTAAAAACTGTGTTTTAAGATCCTCTCAGTGGCTCTGTGTGCATGCAGGGTGTTGCTTCTGACTCTGCGTAGCAGTCCGTGTGCATCCTGGCATTTTACCTCTCGCGTCCCTCAGCAGTGACAGTCAGACTGCCTCGCACCCTGCCGCATAGGCCCTCTGTGCACACGTGTGGGAATTTCCTTGAGATGTGTATCCAGGAGCAGAACTGTCAGGTCAGAGGGATGTCTATACTTAATTTAGTCCATTTTGACCAAATACTGTTAGATTGCACTGCAGAATGCCTTCTCTCGTCTACTTCTCCCACCAGTTCCTGAGTTTCTGTGTTGACACTTTGTTATGTAGCTTTCTAATTTTTCTCTGGTATAATATAGAATAACATACCATTGCTGTTTTAATTTTTCATTTCTCATATTATTAATGAGTTAGATCATCTCTCCGTGTGCTTGAGAAATTTGGGGGGGGGTTCCTTTTCTATTAATTGCCCATTCCTGTCCTTTGACCATTTTTCTATCTAGGATTCTTTTTTTATTTTATTGGATGGATTTGCAGAAGTTCCTTATATATTGTAGATATTAGACCCTTGTGTGTTTTAGGCACTTCTGATTTTCACCTTTTTCCTTTAGACGAAATTTTGCCCTTGACTTCTATATCAAAAGCACTATCAGTAGACAGATCTGTTATAGACAACTCAAATTTAACATGTATAAATAGCAACTTTTCTAATTTGTCTTAAAAATGTTTCTTCTTGTGTTTACTTTCTGGGTGAATTACCTATGACCCAAAAATAGATCTTAGAATAATCCTAGACTTCTAATTCTCCCTCATTCCTGATGTACCACTAGTCACTGGGTTTTGTTTAAAAAATCCCTTAATGTTTCTGAATTGTTCTTTTCCCCTCTCCGTCCCTACTTTTACTTTCCTACTTCAGGTTCTCATGATCCTTTGCTTGGACTGTTGCAATGGTCAATAAACTGGTCTCCCTGCCTCTGGACCTCCTCTACTTCATTCCATATTCTGGGCCATCCCAAGGGCAGTTGTTGTAAAGCAAAAAGTCATGCTTTCCATTTTAAACTGCTTAAAATCATTTGGTGGGCTTTGAATGCCTGCAGAAGGAGATTCCATCTCCTGATTATATAGCTTGCATAACCTGATTATGAACATCTCTCTTCTGCCTACATTCTTACTCTGCCCTCTGGACATGTTGTACTGCTTACAGTTCCCCGAAGTTCATGGTCATTAACACTTCTATGCCTTCACACATGCTTCTCTTCTTGAAATGTGTTTCTTTTGCCCCACCCCATTCTACTTTGTTCTTCCTCGTGTTTTATGGCTTAAGTCAAGCATCACTTTCTTGGTAAGTCCTCCCTTGATATTATCTTCCCTCCACCCCGACATAAATTCCTAAACGTTAACTACTATGAACTAGAAATATACCTCTTTTGACCTTTGTATATAGATAAATTTGGAGCTGCTAACTTGGTTGTGAAGGAAAATATACTTGAATAAGAATAAAATTAATGGTGCATAATTGTCCAATCTTATTTGAATGTAATAAAACAATGACCAATTGTGTTTTTCATTTACATTTAGGTGAGTTTATAATGAGTTGGATTTTTAGTAATGATATGTGGGTTAGCACATGTAACTTAATCAAGGTGAGATAAAAGGAAGCAACCACAGAGCAGTTATTTCCTAGTTGATGATCAAAAACTCTCCACAGCCTGAACCTGAGCTCAGGGTTGTTTATTTCTTTCCCTGGTAAATAGCATGAGGACTGGATTCATTACTAGGACATTTAAAGGATGCATAACATTGCCTTCCTCTATGGTTTGTGCTCACCTACTGGAAGGGCTGCTGGAAGTGGTTCCAGTCTGTTATTTGGTGTTTCTAAGAGTTGGTGTCTAATGGGAAAGTGATCTCATGCCTACAGTTAGTAGAGAGGATTTATGTATTAACTGGCTGGAGTGAGGGGAATAGATTGTTAACATTTAAGACTATAAACTGCAGGATATTTGGAGATGCTAGATAAAAAATCTTTTGTTCAATTTTTCAGAGCCATCTTGGAGTTCTGCTATCTGAGTTGGTCAGAAAAACACTGTTGAATGAGCATTAAGTGACCTGAGTTCCAAAATATTTAGTTGTCATCACCTTCCCATGTGAATTGAAAGATGAACCGTCTCTGAAAGTCAGCTCTCTTTTGTTTGTTTCATTTGCAAGGACTCTTTGTCACTCTTTGATTCTGTCTTTGGAAGGCATTGTCATTGTTTCGGGTGTTCAGCAGCCTATTCTCAGCCCTTCCACTGACTAGGCCCTTCTGGTCTTCAGCAAGTCAGTTTGACCATTGGTGGATTGAGCCAGTACTGAAAGAAGCCCCTTAACATCACCCTGTGTGAGTGGGGATTAAAGACCATCTGAAGCAGAGGTTTCCATGCCTCCCCTCATTCTAGAACATATAAGTAAGTGGCATGCCACTGCTCTCCAGTGGGAACTTCATGGCCTGTCTTTATTTATAATCTCAATTTGGTTTTTGGAGGGTTCATTTGGTTCAATAACCTCTCTGTTTTATTCCTTGTGACTTAAAATATTTATTCAATTTAAAGATCAATCGCATTGGTTACTGCAAAGAGGCATGAAGTAATGTTTTGGGCTGATAAAAATGTTCCATATCTTGGTTATGGTGGTAGTTACACAGCCATATACATTTGTCAAGACTCATGAAACTGTACACTTAAAAGTGATGAATTTTACTTTATGTAAACTGTAGGCAAAATATAATCACAAAGGTGATAAAATAATCAAAGTCTATGTATTTAAAAATAAAATGAAGCAGTTCTCTTGAGTCTTCTCTTTGACTGGGTTCAGGAATCATTGCTCTCTTTGAACGGCCCGCAGTTGCAGGCACAGAGGTTTGTGTTTACTACACATCAGTAAACATCGGCCAGGTTCAGGTGAGTTGAGTGGCTTCTGGAATCACTGTCTACTGCTTCCATTTTGGTGGTGAACCAGAACATAAATATACTGTCTGAGATCTTATCTTCTTTGGCAGTGACATGACTTACCTATAAAGTCAGATGTTCTAAGATTTCAAGGTCATTAGTCAAATTTATTGATGGTATAAAAGATATAAGAAAGATAGGCAGGCCCTGCCCAACTCTGAACCATATACTGTTTTGAGCCACCAGACAAGTTTGGTGCTTGGCAATGCTTTTAAATGAAAGAGGATGATGACAAGTCATCTTGGCCCTGAAGACAATTCTGGAGTGAAAGAACATTGTACTTTTTGTGTGTGCTTTGTATTTCGAAATGTATTTTGTAACTCTTGCCAAAAAAAAAAAAAAAAGTTTTAAAATGGATTTTAAACTCCAACCTCCAGGGAGGTGTTAGGCTGGGTCTGTTGGAACGCTGCTCAAACGCTTGCTAAATATAGTTGATTTCACTGCTCATGATGCTGAGAGAATAGTATCTAAGAGAGACATGCAGGGTGAATCAAGAAGCTGCCCGAAAGCTTTGCTTGCTCAGCTAAGTGTAAGAGTGTGAGTGTGGATGCATTTTTAGTAATATTTACAGTGACTCTGCTACAGTGTCTTGTGTGATTGTCATGCAAACCCTCAGATATGTTTGAGGCAGATGCTGTTATTGACATTGTATTTATAGAAAAATATATTGAGAGGTGAAGTAACTTGCCTGAACTCACACAGCAAGAAAGAAATGAAACCTGGTCAGATTGTTTGACTCTAGTCTCATAATCTCTTCACTCTTCTGTATTGCTGAGAGCAGGAAAAGTTCTGATTGTACCTTGAGTGAAAATCTTTTGTGTGTGTTGGTGGGTGGGCGTGGAGGTGTGGGTGGAGAGAGGGACCTATATTACACAAAGGGCGGTAGATGACATTAGATAAGCAGAATTAATTTCAACCCAAGATGTCTTGTAATTTTGACCTTGAACATCACTACTGTTTAGTAAAACTCTGGAAGAAGCAGTCCTGGGTTTAACTTAAGACTTCCAGGAACATGTTGACTGGAGTTCAAGGTAAGGTTTGAATTTTATACCTTTGCCTCAGGATCTGCTTGAAGTTGTAAGATCATCAGTAGCGGCTGCACCCATAAGCATTTATCAGGTTTCAGCAGCTTTTCTCCCTTAGTTGCTGTGTAAAGTGGGTTAAGGAGATATAATTCCTTCTCTCAAAGAGTTTTAAATCTGAGACAGACAACCTGATGACCAGAAACATCAAAAAGATCAATTAAGTACAACGGGTTCCTTTAGTACGTAACGTGTTAGCAGTTGGGTGTAAGAGGTCTGTGCCTAGAAAAAAATGAAAACAGACCTTGTTAGCCCCTGTCAAGGTAAGAGGTGAAATCCAGGCCTGGGGATCCAGTTGTCTTATCTTGGATCAGATTTCTGCCTGAGGTTTAAAATTGTCTTTTGGAATTCCAACCTCTTTTAGAGTTCCTGATTGCATCGGTGGCTTATATTCCAGCATGAAGGAAAACTCTTTGGTGACTCGAGGCCTGTATTTGAGAATGCAGGATCCATTCAGGACTCACAGAAAGAGTGTGTCAGTCAGGATCTTTGTGCAGCAAATGAGAGAAGACTAGCTGACATGGGGCCTAAATAGAGCATGGAATTCGTTGGCCCACATAACTGAAGTAGGTTGGCCTCAGGTGAACCAGGATCCAGCAGCCCAGATGATACTACCATTTCACCTGGATACTCTGTCTTGTCTGCTCTGCCTTAGAAAGGTGCCTCTCTCATCCTCAGGCTCTCTGCTTCTGGCTGTCTAGGCCAGAGTCCAGGTAACAAGCATCTGCAGGAAGTCTTGACCTCACACCCTTATGCCACCGTCTATGAGGATGAGACACGAAGCTTTTCTTTCCAAGAAGAAACTGAAAACATCACCTTGAGTCTTGCCTTTAGTTGGGGTTTGTGCCATCTCTGACCTGTGGATTCACTGGGGCCATGGGAGATGGGATAGGCTGAGAGTCTTACGCCTCCTTCCTCTCATTAGGTACAGCCAGGAGGAGGTCGTTCCTTCCCAAACCAAATGACTGAGAATGGATGCATTTGTTCTCCAAAGCAAGATCTTTCTTTCTTCCTTCTAGAAGGAGTAACTGCAGTAAATTGGTGCCTAATAGATAAGCAAAGGGGTGTGAAGTAGGTGAGTGCATTGGGGTGCAGTTCTAGGGGGGAATTCAGGACCCTGTTCTTACCTCTGTGCACCCCTGCAAATCCTCTGCTGCTCACCAATAGCTGACAATGGTATTCGAATTGGAATGGTGGTGCATATGCTTAAGCTGTCTTCTGTTCATTACCATTCTCTCCTTTTTACTCCTTTCCTCCTTCCTTCCTTCCTCCCTCCCTCCCTTTCTTCCTCCATCTTTTTCTCCCTCCTTCCTTCCTTCCTTCTTCGCCCTCTCCTTTCTTATCTTCCCTTCCTTCATTCTTTCCCTCCCACCCTTACCTCCTACCTCCTACATTTTCATTTTCCAAAAAACATTCTTAGCCCCTCCTATGTGCCAGGCATACTGCTTGGTCCTGGATGTCACTGCTGGAGCTCATCTTCCCTACCACATCCCTTTTTCCTTTGGCAAACTTCACTGTCAACAACGTTTATTAACATTCTCTGTGTAAGGCATTCTGCTAGATTCAGAGAGGTCCATGGCTTCAGTCTGACTCTCAAGGAGAGACCTGGAGAGTATTTTCAACTTATGATGCCATTGCATCCCTCAGATTGTCTTACACAGATTCTACTGCCTATATTTTGGGGTGGGAGGGAGAGAGAGAGAGAGAACATGGTAGAGAAAGATAATACAGTTTAAGAAGAGCAAGCATTTATGCCTGCCAATGTACTCACATGAGCTCATGCACGAGGTGGGACATGGTACTCTCTGACCTTCATTGGCCTCTGCATTCGGACTGCCTGGGTTTGAACTCAGACTCCTCTGCTTTCTGGCTCTGTGACCTTGGGCTGGTTACCTAACTTCTCTGAGTGTCTTAGTCTGTTTTCTGTTGCTTTTAACAGAATACCTGAAACTGGGTAATTTATAAAGAAAATGAATTTATTTCTTACAGTTCTGGAGGCTGAGAAGTCCAAGATCCAGGGGCTGCATGTGGTGAGGGCCTTCTGGCTGGTGGGGACTATTTGCAGAGGCCCGAGGTGGCGCAGTGTATCACATGGCCAGGGGGCTGAGTGTGCAAGCTCAGGTCTCTCTTCCTCTTCTTATAAAGCTACCAGTTCCCCTCCCATGACAACTCATTAACCCATTAATTAATTATCTATTAATCTATTCATGAATAGATTAATTTATTCATGAAGGCAGAGCCCTCATGACCCAATCACCTCTTACAAGCCCCACCTCTCCATACTGCCACATTGGGGATTAAGTTTCAACATGAGTTTTGGAGGGGACAAATATTCAAACCACAGCACAGGGTCTCTTACTGATGATTAAACGAGGTGATATAGGGATAGTGCTTAGAGCAGTGCCAGTCCACAGGGCAAGCTCAGTGAACATCAGCTGTTGTTATCGTGACAATGGAGCTTTATGGCAAGTGAAGCACAGCCAGCGATTCCCACTGATCTCACGTTCTTCCACATGAAGAACTAAACCTTTGCCAGTGGCTACACTCAGATCCCGTATCCTCCATGCAGATAAATGGTGATTGTGCAATGCTTCTGCGGTGGGATACCTCCCATCTCACAGCACAGCAAGCGTTTAGAAGACCGCCGTGTGAACCTCCAGCATCTATATTTTGTAGTTTTTCAGATTACCTTGTAAGTCATGACTGTTAATTTTCTTTAGCTCTTTTTTGTACATATATCGAACCTTTCATTTAGTGGCCCTATTGCCTTTTGATCCATGCCTTTTTCTTAACACCCTCGAAAGTTGTTACAGGTGAGACAGTCTTGGCTTGTTCTATTAGATGCTTCCATAAAACACATATTGAACCCTAGAAGCCTCGTGTCTTTAGAAAAATTGTCTTTCTGGGAAAATACAGGCCTTCTTTTAAAACACATCTGTGTCTGTCTGTATGCGGGCCAAAAGCCATTACCTCCATACAGACCTGAAACATTTATCCCTGCCACTAATTCTGATGATAGAGTTCGACTTTGAACTGCGTGCACATCCCATTAAAACATATCATGTGATCTGTGTGCATATTGTGAGCATGTGTCCCTTTCACAATCTGTTTAGTAGTTTGGCCAAAAGCTACAAAAGTGAAATAAGAAAAACATCATGATTAAATGAATTGCTCTGTGATACACCTGTGCGTGGGGGATGAGAGGACAGAGGAGAGATTTGCAAGAGTGGCTTTCTTGGTTACTAATGAAACACTGGCTACTTTTTCCAACGATGACCATCTCAACTCCAGTTTATTGTTATAATGGTTGTTTTTTTTGCTTTTATAATGACTTTAGAAAAAAATCATAAGATCCTCTCGACTCCCTTTATATGTAAAGCTATTCACGAACTTCTTTGGCACACTAAGGAGAGATGTGGAAGGTGGAAGGCGGGCATTCCTCCCCAAATGGGGTTTCTTTCCGTGAATCTTATCAAATCAGGTGGGTGTTAGGAGCATGAGAAATTTGAGATTGAGGGCTGATTTAGACAAGGCTGTTTGGATTTAAAGAGGAAAATTCCATCAAGGGCCAACTCCCTGAGTAAACTAGAGACCAGAGGCTGGGCTGTGGATCCGGGTGGGCATGACCTTGAGCTGGTTGGGGCTGGCTAGAGGAAGATCTGGAGATGCAGCAGGAAAAAACAAAAGGATGTGAGTGCATGAATGTGTTGGTGTCTGACTCTCATCACCTCTCAGAGCCTCGCCTTCCCCAGCTGGAAGGGAAATAGTCAGGGCTGGGATAGTGGTGGCTCATCTCCACAGAATCCCCAAGGACCCATGTTCCTGCTAGCCCCTAAACCTGCTTCCCTTGGATGCAGCCTTTGTCCTCAGGGTCCCAGACAGTGGGAGCTCCAACTACCATGTCTGCATTTTAGGCAGTGGCTGGAGAAGAGGATAGAGAGGAAAAGCAGAGGACATACCATCTTTTAAGGAGGTTGACAGAAGTGGACAGTTGGCACTTTTGTTTATATTCTGTTGGCTAGAACTTAACAATGTGGCCACACCTCGCTCAAGGGAAGCTGGGAAATAGAGTCTTCATTCTGAACGGCCATGGGCACAGCTCAAAATCAGCGGTGTTCTTATTACAAAAGAAGGGGACGATGGCTATGGAGAGACAACTAGAAGTCTCTGACATAGGTTTAGACAATGTCTTAAAAAAGCTATGTAGAATATCATAGTCTTTGTAGATGTAAAATGTCTCTAATCTTTGATGGCTAAAAAATTTTTTCTTTTCTCCAGATTAAAGAATTTAAGATGATGACATAAACTATGATGATGATGATATTTTTGATGGTGATGATTAGGAGGAGGAGGAGGAAAAGTAGGAAGAGGAGGAGGATGAGGAGGAATGTCTACCAGAGAAAAGATTCCATGCTATAGGATATAGCAACTCATAGCCCAATGAGAAAAGTATTATTTCCCCCATTTTACAAATAAGTAAATGGATGCTCAGAGTTGGAAAAACCCACTGAGGCCAAACCAGTCCTTGTCTATGGAGTCACGTGATAGGGCAACAAAGACTGGGAACAAGGTTTTTGGAAACAATGTGGCTTTTAGTTGCAAGTAACAAAAAAACCCTGAATTTCAGATGGTGTAAACAATAAAAGTTATATTTCACATTTTAGAATGTCTGCAAGGCGGCAGTTCCAGAGGTAGCTATGTCATTGCCACAGCAATGTCACGAAGGAGCCAGGTTCTGTCATCCCCAGCAAGATGTCCTCATGGAAAGGCCCCAGCAGTGCCAGCTCTCACCCCCACATATGACATGGCCTTATGGAAGAAAGGAGACTGCCTTCTATTTATGTGTCTTTTTAAAGTTAAGGAAACTTTTCCAGAAGTCCTCCTGTACAGTATTTACTCTGTTCCCTAGTCACATCGCCTTCTCTGAGGGGTGAGTGTCTGAATAAAGTTATGGTTCTCTTCCTAAGAGCAGTGGTGGGAATGACTTTGGGTGGGCAACTGTCAGTACCTGCCAATTCGTGTATGTATTCTTTGCCCATCCTTAAAGGATAGTCTAGGATTATGGGGATTTCCCTAGAAATGCCATTGCCCTTGATGTCACTTGCTTATTACAACTTATTCACTTACTCATCAGCCAACATTTATCGAATACCTTCTCTGGGTCAGACGGTGTTATGAAGGAATGAAATCCATGTTTACCTTCAAAAAAATTTGTGATTTAGTGAGAGAGTCAGATATCCTCAGCAACACTTAATACGATGTAAAGAATGCCGCCATAGAGCAATGGGGATGCTGAGAGGAAACTGCTTATGTTGGCCTGAGGGATCAGGACTTGTGGCTGTAATAAAGCTTTCTTCTCTTACATTATGAATGTTGCTCACGGGAAGCCCTTGAGTGAGCTCCTAGAGAAACAGGAACCATATCTTCTTTGTCTTTTTTTTTTTTTTTTTTTTT
>NW_012141191.1:4640030-4652354 GCF_000956105.1 Propithecus coquereli | reverse complement strand
TTTTTTTTTTTTTTTTTTTTTACTATACTTTGGCCGTAGTAGTTGATCAGTGTGGTGAGAAGGAATGAATCAGATTAGGCTTCTTGTACAGCCTGCAGGACCGTGAGCTAAATAAACCTCTTTTCTTTAAAACCATCCATTGTGAGTAACAAAGTGCTGTGATGCAGTGATTGAGAGCCTGGGCTTTGGATTCACAGACACCTGCTCAAATCTGACATCCGCTGTTACTAGCTGTAATGTAGGGAAGTTACCTAACCTCTCTATGCCTGTTTTTTCACCTGACAGATGAAAATTAGAGTACTTAACCATGTCAGGTTGTCACGCAACTTGAATGAGATAATAAATGTAAAGTGATTAGTATAGAATAAGTACTCAATGAATATTAGCCACTATTATTACTTAATAACATAGTCTGCCTTATTTTTTCTCTTTCATCTAAATCTTTGATTTTATTGAGTTGTTTATTGAAGAAAATGCTGCCTCTTGATCATAACGTTTCTGGCAACTGGAAGTGAAACTTACACATTTTATGCTTCATGGTATCTGAGTTGAGAGTTCTTGGAGTTTACACAGACATTTCTAGTCTGTGTCTGATAAATATCACATGCCAATATTTCCTAAATTCTCTCTGCTCAATGTTCCCTACTTCCTAAAAGAGCAAAAGGTATACTGTTGAAGAGTTGCCAAATTTTCTCCGTAAGTGGCTGAATTTTCCTTAATTGATGAAATCGCCCTTTGTCGGTGGGCTCTTTTCCATGGGAATTTCTAGATCCTCTCAGGGTTAACCCTCTGGGTCCTCCCTTCTCTCACCCAACACTTTGGGCATCTTTAAGCATCAGTGTCTAGTCGGTCATGACAGGCACGTGTCACAGACAATATTTCCTCTAATTGGCTGCAGGGACCGTTTTCTTAATAGTTTTCTCCTTTTATAGAAACTATGTGCTGTGTTTAATTTATAAGAACACAATATTCTAGAGCATACTATGTTGTTTGTTGTTATGTTATGTTGTTTAGGGATAACTGACCTAACAAATGAACGGTGAGGTTAAGGAGAAATCCAGTTGCGTGGATGGCCTGGTCTTATGTGTGGCTTAGAGACTGGGGATGTCGATGTGTTCTTTGGGAACAGATTCACAGTTTGACAGGAAACATCTGCTTTAATCTGTTCCAACATCAACAAGATCGATGTGGTAGGAAACCTGCTGTTATCGTGTGGGTTCCCTTTCTCCAGCCAGCGCCTGGCCTGAGATTGGGGCAGTTTGGACAGGCAACACAATGCAGTCCCATTTATCAAAATATGGACATAACAAGCAGCATTACTTAAGAGTATCCTTTGGCTGTTTCTCTATGTAAAGGGAACTATTTTCCTTCTGAATCTGCCTGGCTATCTCCATTTCTTTCCATCTCTTTCCCTTTATTTTTTTCTCTCTCAGCCCATTTCCATTCTGGGCTTCAGTTATAAGTGGGCACCTCTCGACCTTCAATCTACCACTGTGCCCTCTCCTACGGGTAAGAGAGGCTCCCTGTGGTGGTGACTCTTAGTGGAGGAGGATTCTCCCCAAGGGCATCAAAATATCTGGGAAACCACTGTGTAAACTGTGCAAACACACAGACTCACACACACTCACGCCCACAAAACCTTGGAGATTATCAACCACACCTAAGGTGTATCTGCCTCTTCTCATTACCTTCAGAATCATTTACCTAAAATTAATTAAAGATGCTGTTACCTTAGGGAAAACTGCCTCGGTTTTCATTATTTGAAAAAGTAAAGTTGGTATCTGACACATAAATTTGTCCCTAGAGAACTCAAAAAATTCAAAGCATTTTACACCAATGCATCTGTGATACTAATCATTTAAAAAATTATTACTGCTGATAAAATGTGAAGTGTAGATTCATAGTACTGAGCTCACATTACTACCTCCACTATCATTTATGAAATGCTAGTGTCCTAGGCACTGTGAATACTAATAAAGAGATTGGTAGCTCATCTCCTAACAAAAAAACACAACCATATTCAGAAAAAAATAAAGGTCCTTTTTCACCCATTCTAGTATAAGGTAGATTGATCAATCAAAAGAAATTGCAAAGGCCATTTGCTCTGGTTCCAAACCTTGTGTTGGAATTTGATCCCCAATGTTGGAGGTGGGACCCAATGGAAGGTGTTTGGGTCATGGGGGTGTATCCTTCACGAATAGACTAATGCCCTCCCTTGGGAGTGAGTGAATTCTCACTCAGTTAGTTCCTGGGAGAGCTTGTTGTTAAAAAGAGCCTGACACCTCCCACCTCTTGCTCTCTCACCATGTGACTTCTGCACACACCCACTCCCCTTCACCTTCTACCATGAGTGGAAGCAACCTAAGGCCCTCAGCAGAAGCTGAGCAAATCCTGACACCATGCATCGTATACAGCCAGCAGGACTGTTAACTAAATAAACCTCTTTTCTTTATAAATTATCCAGCTGCAGGTATTCCTTTATAGCAACACAAAATGGACTAAGACACCATATCACAGGAGTCCACTCAGACCACCAAGTGAGATAAATCCAAGAGCTTCTAGGTTCTTTGTCCTTGACCTTGGAAATGGGTCTAAATGGAAGACAATGAAAGGATCTTCTATTGTTACTTTCTCCTCTTGTCCTCCCTCTTCCTGCCTAATGACCTGAATGCACATGTGCTCCAGATGTTGGCCTCCCCCAGTGTGGATAAATTCGTTTCCTTCCTCTTTACCAACCTCCTCTGTCCTGATCAGGCTGGTGTCCACACTGCTCTGGCCAGATACTGTGTTCAGTGTGGAGAGGAGGTGCACAAGGAAATGATAAGGCACAGCTCTGCGTTGGAGAATCTCATAGCCCAGGAAGAGGTACAGACCAATAAGCCAACGATTACAGAAATAATGGTTAAGGTGCACTGGTGACACAAAGAAGTGAGGAATCAGCTTTGGCTAAGAATGAAGGTTGCTGGGCAGAGAAAGCTTCAGAGAGGAGTAAGTATTTGGAGGGTGTGTTGAAGGTTGACTAGAAGGTATGGAGAATAGGAGTTTATCTGGTGGACAGAAAGGAGAATTGGAAGGACATGCCAGGCAGTGGGCAGCAATCAGTAGAAGGGTGTGAAGCATAAATTATTGAGGCACACGAGGAGACTGATGAGCATGACCTTTCTGAAGCATTTGTTGAAGGGACCTGGAGGTACATATAAGTAAACCAATGATCATGGTGCTGGAGGAGTAGCCAGGGGACTGGGTAAAGGAGGGCACTGTGTTATGTTCTGGGACCTCATCCTTCATATAATAAGGAGCCAGTTCTGCCCTGGACCTTCCCACATGCCCTGCAAAGCTTGTCTGGCTTCCTGCCCACTTACTTGCTTGTCATTTGAGGTCTAGCACTGTCTAGTGTCCAGTAGCTCCTCACATGCTGCTGGAAAACCTGGGACAGATAAAAGTCTGAAGACCTAGAGACGTGAGCTGAGCTTTTGGCAGTGTGGATTCTGCCCACAGCCCTCAGGGAGAGGTATGGAGGTGGATGTTCTGGGAGGCAGGGAAGGCATCCTGCAGGGCAAAGGCCAGCAAGGGAATTCAGGTAAGAGGTTCAGGGTTGGTCTTGAGGACAGCTGACCACAGTTAAGGAGATTCAAAGCACAGCCTGGAACCTGGAGGGATCCCTGGGAACGTGGACTCAGGAATGTGGACAGCTGGAGCCATGACCTTGACCACAGGTAGAGAGCTTGCACTTAGGAACAAGAACCAACCTTACTTAGATACAACTCAAATTCATTTCTCCATAAGATTTCCTTCATTTTCACCAAGATGGAATTTATTGCTACTTCCATGGTGGTGTAGCACACTCTGTTTATGCTTTTAGTGATATAACATGCCTTGTTTTATAGTATTTTTGTACATTTATTCCCCAATCCTTAATTATAAATTTGTTAAGCCAGGGAATGTGTATATGTATATATATGAGAGCTGTCCGGAAAGTATCCAGTGATTGTTAATATAACGAGAACATATTACATGGCTGGACACTTTCCAGGCAGCCCTGTATGTATAAATATTTAAATGATATTTTAGCTATAGCATACATAAATACGTAGATACATTTTTGTTGAATTGCACTTAATTGAATTTATCCCATCCTCTTTCAAAATAGAAATCGTGTATTCTGGGATCTAGAAACTATTGTAGAAAGATTCAGTAGTATTGTTGAGATTTTAGAATGACTGGCCAATCCCAGGTTTTCCATCTGCATGTGAGGAGCTACTGGACACTGGACAGTGCTAGACCTCACATGACCAGCGAGTAAGTGGGCAGGAAGCCAGATAAGCTTTGCAGGGCATGTGGGAAGGTCCAGGGCAGAACTGGCTCCTTATTACTTGAAGGATGAGGTCCCAGCACATAACACAGTGCCCTCCTTTACCGAGTCCCCTGGATACTCTTGCAGCACCATGTTTGATGTGTGTTAAATGATGTCCACATTCTAAGTCAGTGGCATTGCTACCAGATCTGAAATAAATTAGCCATACTTACGGGGAGATGTAGGATCTGAGGAATTCCTTCCACAGATGCTCTGCCTATCTGATTATTGGTTAGCCAATGATTTCCTGCCATCCACAAAAAAACTAAAATCATAAGCGAAAAGTAAATATTAGGTGAAGTGCTTTGAGTCAAAGGCAGTCCACATAAGGAGTTATGGATGGCTCTGCTGGGACTCCCGCAACAGCACATGATGAAAGTCGGTGTATAAATACCTCCCCTCCCTTGCCCCTTGGGGCATCCTAAGGCATGTGTTTTTCATAGGCTCCCAGAGTGCTCATGCAGCATTAAGTTTCACTCATCTACTGTGGTAACTGGTTTGAGAACCCAACCTTTATTAGTTTTCTTCCCTTCCTTGTCTTGCTTCTCTTCTCCCCTACCTGTGCTTCCTTTAGTCCCCCAAAATAAACTGTGTACACTTGGATTTTTGTTTCAGGATTCAAGTCTCCTCCTGTGGTGCCCAGGCTAAAACGAAACTGTATTTATTCTCTTCTCGCCTGGTGTTGAGATATTTTAAAGCCCCAATAATTTTCCCTACATATGCAGTTGTAATTATTTGTACCTGGCTTATAAAAGTAGGTAATGAGAAAATTAAGGCCTGTAGACAATTACAACAGGATAACTCAGAAATGTGCCCAGCTCTAGGGCTTTGTGTTGGGCCCCTTTCAGCAGGCAATCTCAAGGGGGTATTTCTAGCTTTCTTGATTATGTGTGATTTTGTTATTTTAGAGAGTCTACTGCTGTGGAACTCTGTGGAAAGAGACTTGATAACGCTAACAAAATATACATCTGCTACAAGGGAAATTTTATCTCCAAAATGCTATTTCCTCTTCAACTCTGAATGTTGACAAATTCTTTCTTTCCTAATGGGGTTTGACAAGTTGGCAGGAAAGC
Organism: Propithecus coquereli; assembly: GCF_000956105.1. Taxonomy (NCBI): domain Eukaryota; kingdom Metazoa; phylum Chordata; class Mammalia; order Primates; family Indriidae; genus Propithecus; species Propithecus coquereli. The sequence continues at coordinate 4,646,927 of NW_012141191.1, read as the reverse complement.
CAAGGTCAAATACCAATGAGAGGTGTGCTCCAATCATTGAGTACACCATCCTGCTGCTAAATTCTCCATGCTGATAAGATAAGCCCCCTCTGAATCAGATACAGGCCTGCTGGGTATCTTTAGGACTGTCTACAGCAGAGCTAGAGGAAGCAGGGACAATTTTAAAGTTAGGTTTAGCAGAAGGTCCCTTGAAACAGGGTTTTCATGTCAAAATATGGTGAGACACAGTGATGGAACTGAATTTGGAGGTGCCTTCATTGATAGGAGGTGATGCTTTGAGCTTTCATGCTAATCCTTCTGGGAAGCACATCTGATTAGCCGGGTGAAGCCCTTCGCTTTCCCCCAGACCCCTGCCAAACCCTGGAGTCCTTGGGGAAGAAGTAGTGAGAGTCAGAGAACAAGAGAGTGCCTGCTCCTGGGCCCTGGGGGTGTGTGCAATGCTTGTGTTGTAGCTCCTTTAGTGGAGAAAATGTTGATCAATTACCTGGATGATCCATGTCATGGAACAATGAACCACATATCCTCTCATTTCCATCATTCTGGGCAATATCTAATATAATATAGGGTGGCATTTTAAACCACAAAAGTATATTGAGAAGTGAAATTAATGCTGGAAAATAGTACATTACACATCTAATCAAGCAGGAAGAGGCAAGAAAGCATATAAATGCTGCTAAATTGTGGGGCAACAGTGTTTTCAAAACCTGTTTACTTTAGCTGTAGCCACTGAGGCCTTGCTCCTTTTCCCAGCTGTCATGAAAGATCATCCTTCTATGTCGCCACCCACATTTCCTGGGATTTGATGGCATATGCCAGACTGTGGAGAAGGCCAAGGAAAACTTTCTAGCATTGCCTCAGTGGGACTGTGTCTCTCCCCTGCCACTGGTTTCTTGGACTACTTTAATTTCATTTTCTGTTACAGAAACTTCTCACCGTAGCTGCTCTCTGCTTGGCTTACATTTCACTTGAGATACACAGTTACTTTCCTGGTACCACCAGAAGCAGAAGACTTCGTTCTACCTCGGATCTCTCCTTTTTCCTCTCTTTCTGTTCTGACAAGAGGCAGAGCTGTTCTTCTTGGGGACACGGGGGCCTTTCTCTCCACTTTGTCCTTCTGTCTGTCACGTCCCTGTGTTACAGACTTCATATAATCACCTGCTTGCATGACTCCAGTGTTGTTTGCTGAATTTGACCAAAGGTGTCTCAAACTTATTCGAAGTACAGGGTTCGTATCTACCTGCCAACCAAAGTGCCCCATTTCACTGGGAAATCAACGAGAATGCTGTTGTATTTACCTTTGTGGACGCAGAGGAAGGCACTCCCTGAGAATTTGCCCCATGGGGTTTCTGTCACCTCCTACTCTGCTTTGGCATAGACAAAGGTGTCCTGGACCGGGAACCGGACTCTGCCCCTGTGCTTAGCTCTACAGACAAGTGGTATTATTTTTAGCTCGCAGACCTTTTAGTTAACATCCTGCAGCGTTGAGGGTGTGAGAGAGAGGCGCTTTGGAAACCAGACCCTGTCACTGATAGCTTGTCCTGAGCTGAAAAGGTGACAGGAGAAAGGATGCTTTGTGTTCCAAACAGAAGAAAACTGGGCTCTGCAGTGGCCACAGCAGCCTTCCCGTTTCCTCACCTCGCTGCTGCCCGCTGTGTGGCAGGATGGCTCGTGGCTCCTCAGGGGCGGCTGTGCCTGGGGTGACCCCTTGCTTACTCCCATCTGAGCCCAGGGAGTCGGTCTTATCAGCTGGCTGCGGTGAGAGTGGGAGGTGACCGGCACCCTTGTCAGCCCCCTCTTCCCTTGCAACCCCCCTTCCAGGTCGCAGCCTGAGCCTCTTCCATCGCCCCACAGCCTCTTGCGTGGGTATCAGAGTCAGCGGGAGTAAGGAGGTGTTGGAAGACGAAGTTCAGAGGGTAAAACCACACCGTGTGAGGAAGCAGGCTTATGTGAGCTTTGTAGCCAATTGAAAAAAGAGAATGAGGTGAGGATCTTGTGGCCTGCCTTACAATGGCTGTAACTTTTACTTAATACCCTACCTAATGCCCCTGCCGCCACCCCAATATATATGTAGAAATAAACTCTGCTTTAGAATTTTGATGGAAAAATCAGATCAAAGAAATCTGATGAAATACATTTGATTAAATAGAACACACAGTTGATCTCAATTTCATAGCTTATTAATTTTTCATTAGGAGACATAGGCACTATGACCTGTACATTTAGTTGTCTGAGAAAGATGAATAGAAGATTTAAAAAAATGAAGACATTAAGTTTTAAAACTCCAAGATTGCTGGAAATTTCCAGCGAATATATAGAATTCCCATCACTGGGTATTTTATGGACAAAGCAGCAAAACGAACAAATTTAAATTTTAAAATTTAATGCTTAGCTCCCAGCCCTTACAAGGCTTTGCTCCTCTTCCTCTGTTTCCACCACCAGCCAGGCCTCTGGAACAAGAGCAGGTTGTGGGGGGGGATGTGGCTGTTATCAGAGCAGGTACTGCATCAGACCAAGCTGGGCATTCTGAAGCTGAGGTGGAAGAAGCCATACTTGAAGGGTGCTGGGGGGGCTCCCACACCCGCTCTGCAGATTCTCGCAGAGACTTGGCTCTGCTTAGAAGCATTCCCTGGGAACCAGCACCTACTGCTGTCTTTCCTTAGCCTTCAAATGCTTCCAGTCTGGCAAAGCCAGTCATCCATGCAGAACCTGGCCCTCTGTGTATTCCCAGAGCCAAACAAGAACACTTCCATGGTAGAAATGAAAGAATTTTAGGTGTGGCATCTAGGGCAGGATTTGTGTCTCTTTTGCAGTGGATGGCCCTTTTACCTCTTATGAGAATTCTGGTAAGGCCTAACATTGTTGAGAAATCCCCCTCCTCTCCATTCTGCAGAGTGCTAATGCTGCTGGAAGACTGTCTGTTAAAACCAGGTTCCAGTCAGTCTGCGAATGTTCTGTTCTGAATGGTGCTGCTGGCTTTGATCTCTAGTCCTGCTTAAGGATGCTTTCCAAGTGCATGGAAAGTGCCTTGACCCCAGTGTTTGGAGCTGTCACTGCTTGCAAACCAAATCAAGTTACTATCAAGCACTTTCTGAAAATGTACACCAGAAGGAATCCCTGCTCTCTAATGAGATCGGCCATTCCTGCTGTACTGGTGGCAGTTTCAGCCCAGCCCTCGCTCTGGGGCCCTGAAGACCCTGGAGTTGTGTCACTCGCAGCAGCAAACCTCTGAAGTGTGATGTCTCAAGTACAGAAGCAGAGCCGCTTTGTTGTCTGAGATTTTGTGGGTTGGAGAAATAGTCAGAAATAGGTCATAGCTGAAGAAAAATCCTCTAATTGTGGTCTTGAGTACAAATGAAGGAAACTGACCCCTTTGAATTCATGGGCTAGGACTCAAGGTTTGTATTATCTATGAGGAATACAAAAATGGCCCCACTGACCTTGAGTTTATTCGCTCACAATGCTTATTGTATTTAGCATGTTATATTTCAGGAATATTAGATCAAATGGGAAAGTAGGGAGGTACTTTGTAAGCTGTTATGTACCATACAAATTATTGCTGTGATGAATTTTTCTTAAAATGGGTAACTTAAAGCATCAAGTAATTAAGAGAGGCTATTGTCTGTAATTTAGTATAGCCTGTGTATCAGTGGATGGCCAGATGTAGTGCCATAGAGCTGATAGATCTTACCGTGCACACCCGTGACCTTCAGGCGTTCATCAGGAGGAGTAACAGAAAGAGTCTGGCCTTGGTGCTTAAAGAATTCAGGACTTCAGATCTTACTCTTTGATGAGTTAGTTGGATCACTGAATCCCTCCAAATTTCCTCATTTGTGAAATGAGGATGTCAATGCATGAATTGCCTCATGTGGTGGTTTTGAAAGCTAAAATAAAAATGTACCGATGCTTTTGAATGTGATTTGGGACAGCGAAGTACTATATTATATTACAAGTGTAAGATATTATGATGATCATAGAAATAACACCAATTTAGAATTCATGCTTTGCTCCTGGATGGTTTCTTCTCTAAAAGGCAAGGCTGATGAAAGGTGGATTCATGAATAATGTGGTGAGTGTGTGTGCATGTGTCCGTGCCAGGTGTCCATGCCCAGACACCATGTCCATAGTGTAACACATAGGATATTGGATGTGTGCTTGGCATTTGCACATTTGCACTCTGATCCATTGACTGCTTTTCCCCTTCTCTGCCCTGTGTCTTGGAGCTTCATGCCTCAGGCCCCTGCCTACAGCCAACTTCCTTGCTCAGCCCAGAGGTGGGGGCTAGTTCCTGTTGGGTGGCTCCAGCACCTGGGCTCCTCTTGTTGTCCCTCCAGCCCTGGAGGTTGTGGCATTTTCCCGATGTTGGTTATCTCTGGGTGATCTCATGTTCTTCCGTTTGGCTTCTTAGCTCTTCCATCTCTGGGGTAACTGATTCTCCATATTAAATTCTTTCTATTTGAAATACCTAGAGTCAATTCTGCTTTTCTGACTGGACCCTGGATCCTGACTGATATAAGATGCTTACTTTAAAGATGGATATTAGATTAAGACATGGGTAGAACAATTTGTAGAGAAGAAAGATAATACAGAATTTAACTTTATATGCTTTATAAGAGATACATCTAAAACAATGTGATTCAAAATAGTTAAAAGTAAAAAGTTAGGCAAAGCTATATAAAAAATGATAAGCAAAGAAAAAAGGAAAAGAAAAGCAAAAATCTCAAGGTAATAAAATGTTATATAAAGCAATAAAGATCACTTTTATTGATTTTAAATAACTCATGAATATTTATGTATCCAATAACAGCATCAAAATATGTAAAGAAATGATTCTTAAATGTAAAAAAAATTTTTTCCAGAAATTCTATGGTGAGAGATTGTACTGAAATTTTCCAAACTTTTGATAGACCAAGCAAGAGGAAAAATTTCCAACAACAATAAAATAATGATTTGTTGATCTAAAAAAATGTAATAGCATTTGATTGGCTTCATATTTTTTATGAAGGGGGTTTTAGGCATCAATCTTTTTGGAAGGGGCATGAGTGAATTGTCTGGAAACTCCATTTACATAGCAAGCACTCAGTTTTTATTCATGTTGAGTTATGTTATTGGGAAGGGCTGAAGGCGATTGTGGTGGGGCCAAAGTCCCCAGCCCCCACCTCTTGGTAGTAAAACAGACCCTCAAGATTTTCTCCTTGTGTGGTGCTCTTTTTCCCTCCACTCATTCAGAAAAGTAAAAAGGTAAACATGGTGATGTGGTAATTAAAGGAAATAAATTAGCGCACCAATAGGAAAATAAGTGATATGATAAAAGTAGTATGCAAAGGCAAAAATATAAAAGAACACTTAAGAATCTGAATTTGGTGGTGAAACTCCTTTGAAGGGAGACTGCTCTGAGGAGCAGGACTGAAGAGCTTTGTATCAGAGATGACACAGGGAGGTGACATTAGATTCAGTCAGGTCATTTCTTTTCTAGTGCAGCAGTAGCCCTTGGGAAATGAACCAAAAAGCCTAAAGTCTTTCTCTAAATATCTCTCTCTCTCTCCTTACCTCCCTCTTTTTCTCACTCTCCTTTAGGGACTGAGGACCTTAAAGACCCTTTTCCATTCCATAAATAATAAGAAACATCCCCCAAATACTACACTGTGTTATTCTGAGTGGGAAAAGCGTGGCGTGCATATACGTAGCCCCGCTTCCTTCTTTTATTCTTCCCTCCTTGCCATGCAAGGAGCTGGAAGTGGACAGGGAAACAGGAAGGTATTATATAGGCAGAATTTACCTAGATGAGGAAGAATTTGAGGCAGCTGAGCTTTACTTCCAAACCCACCCAGCTGTCACTACTGCTGTTCCTTTACAAGTCTGTGGCTATTTCTCATCTACCTTTATTTCGGAGCTCCTTTCCTCTCTCCTTCCTACCCACATCTGCCCTTCAGACACCTCAGACCTCATGGTAAACAAGGATAGTGAAGTCTGGGAATTTTTCCTGTGAGGAGCTGTTGACAAAACCTCAGATGTTTAGTGCAGAAAAGACAAGACTCACCTTTGCATTCCCCACAAGTGCTTCTTGAAGCACTACTTGTCTTAGTCCTGATATAACAAAATTCCATAGACCGGGTGGCTGATAAACAATAGAAGTTTGTTTCTCACAGTTCTAGAGGCTGGGAAGTCCAAGATCAAGGAACTGGCAGATCTGGTGTCTGATGATGGGTTGTTTCCTGGTTCACAGACAGCATCTTCTTGCTGTGTCCTCATGTAGTGGAAAAGGGCAAGACAGCTGTGTGGGGCCTTTTTTATAAGGGCACTAATCCCATTCGTCAGGGCTCTTCCCTCATGATGTGATCACCTCCCAAAGGCCTCACCTCCTAAAATCATCTTATTGGTAATTAGTTTTCAACATATGAATTTTGGGGCAACACAAACATTCAGACCATAACACTACTCATGAGAAATGTTAATGAGTTTTCTAAAACAAGGCAGAGAAGTTCCATGAACAGAATAAGTTTGGAAAAGGATGAAATAAACAAAGATAGAACAGGTTTCTTAACTTCTTCACTTTCACAGCCTTTAACAGGTTGTTGTGATTCTCCAATAAAGGGCTACAGAATGCAGTATTTCCCAAACTTATTGAGCAATGAACTCCCATCCCAGGTGTACCCAGTAACATCTCTTAGGGCATTCCTTAGAAATCATTTAGGGGATTTCTTAAACCAAAACCATCAAACTAAAAGCAGTGGGGCCAGAGGTGAGAGGTAGGGGTCTAGTTTCAGTCTTCTGCATGTAGCTATCCAGTTTTCCCAGCACCACTTATTGAAAAGAGATTCTTTTCCCCAGTGTATGTTTTTGTCAGCTTTGTCAAAGATTAGATTACCATATGCAGCTGGTTTCATCTCTGGATTCTCA
>NW_012141191.1:4630623-4638533 GCF_000956105.1 Propithecus coquereli | reverse complement strand
AAAAAAAAAAAAAAAAAAAAAAAAGCAGTGGGGCCAGGTGTGAGCCATAATCCTTGAGGATTGTGAGTTTGAGACCAGCCTGGGCAATATAGTGAGACACCCCTTCCACCCAGTCTCTATAAAAAGTCAGATATGGTGGCACACGCCTATAGTCCTATCTACTTGGGAGGCTGAGCCAGGAGGATCATTTGAGCCCAGGAGTTCAAGGCTGCAGTAAGTTATGATTGTGCCACTGCACTCCAACCTGGGCAACAGAGTGAGACCCTGTCTCTAAGTAAGTAAGTAAATAAATAAATAAATAGTAATGGACTTATTCAGTGTTTAATGAGAGAGAAAATGTTGGTGGACATTTTAGGGAGAGACAAAATTTGACTCAATACAAGAGAAATTTTAACTATTAATTCTGCTCTGCGAAGGAATTAAATGGACACCCTTGAAAAAGAAGATTTGAAACCCCGCAGAAGCTAGTTGAATCCATTGTCATAGATTTCACAGGAAGGATTTTCTATTAGGAGGGAGGTTGCTCTGTTTGATTTTAAAGAACCTGTGCAAAATCTGACACTATGATTTCAGGTTGCCCTTCCTACTCAGACCTGTCTTTCAATGTCCCAAACTGACTTTCTTTCTCCTTTCTCTGAAATTAACATAATTATATGATTAAACAGATTTCTACTAAGGCAAATTTGGTGTAACCCTCTAGCTATTCATTTGCTATTCATTAAAAAAGAAATTTCTTATTTTGAAATAAACAATTAATTAGAGAATTATAATGGGGGATCTTTTTAGGGATTTTTCTGTATGCTTTTTCTAGTCTAGGTCACTTCTTTATTGTTTTCTGTACCTTGGCAAGGAAAAAAAAACAAATTTAGAAACAAGCCAGAGTTATCAAAGAGAGCAAGAGGAAGGCAGGAGAGACAGCTCCCTTGATGGCAAAGTAGAAACATCCAAGCAGCTGAATTGTTTTCAAAGGATGGCAACATGTCCCATGTTGACCAGTCCCCATGAAAGGGGGAGAGGGTCGGGTGGGGGGCGTGGGGAGGGCGGTGGAGATTCCCAAGGTGCTGTTGCTGGTGATGCAGAGATGTGGAGGCTCTCAATGGTTTATGAACCTTGAGGAGGGAGACTAAAATTTCACAAATATGCATCTTCTAGTATGTTCCTTATATACAAAACCCAAGAGAGTACTCTCAGAGGATGTTGGGTTTGGATCAAATCCTAAATGTTGTCCTATTTTGTAGTGGAGATACCTAAATTCCAGAAATATATTTAATCCAGAATAGGTCAGATGCTGGATATTCTGAGTAAATGGTTTTTGTTTGTGTGTTTCTTGCTTGGCATGTGGGAGGGAAACCATCTTGAAACAATTGTGTTCATTGGCCAAACAGTATAACACCACCTTATTCATTTTTATTGGTTAATAAATTAATGCACTATTTTGACTTTCACTGTAAGTAAAACCAGGACACAAAAATAACAAGGGATGCTCAAAGTGGTTTTCTATAACTGGAATGAAAATGAATATGTATGAAAGCAGACTAGGTTTCACATTTTCCTGACATTTATTTTTTTAAATTTTTATTTGTATATATTCCTAAGGTACAAGTGCAGTTTTGCTCCATTGATATATTACATGGCGGTGAAGTCAGGGCTTTTAGTGCATTCATCACTGGAGCGACGCACATGGTACCCACCAAGAAATTTCCCATTATCTACCCCCGCAACCCCCCACCACTCTGAATCTCCATTGTCCATGGTTCCACACTCTGCTCCCATGTGTCCACACTATCTAGCTCCCACTTACAAGTAAGAGCATGTGGTAGTTGCTTGCAATTTTAGATAGAAGAGACACCTGGATTCTTAGCTAAGTTTATTGTTGTAGTGGTGGTGGTGGTTGTTAGTTGATGTGTGAAACCTCTTTGTTATACTCTAGCTATATGTTTTTAAAATTAAATTTACCATTGAAAGCACTTTAAATCAAAGATGTATATGGATGATTAAAAATTTGCAGAAGTTGCCCAGCAACTATTTTCATTCTTCAGAGGCAGAGAAATAATGGAAAGAAGGAATTTGAGATCAGATGTCTTTCTTGTGTTTAAGTTTTCTACTCTGACCTTGGACATGTCATTTCTCCTCCTAAATTTCAATTCCTCATGCATTAAAATAAAAACGAGGATATCATGATCATACTGCCTGTTTCCGAGGTTCTTGTGAGTATCCAGTAAAAAATGTTTTAAAGAAACTTGTAACCTTCAGATTCTTTACACATACATGTAACTGTTTTTAGCTCCTTTCTGATCTTTTTTCATATATATACATGGGGGCTGTCCGGACAGTATCCAGCCATTGTTAATATAATGAGAACGGTTACATGGCTGGATACTCTCCGGACAGCCCTCGTACATGTTCATATTCGTGTGTGTGTGTGTGTGTATGTGTGTGTGTGTGTGTATAGAGGGGGAGGGGGAGAGAGATCCGATCACAGTATCCTATACAAACTTGTGTTCTAGTTTTTATATCTAGTGTTATGGTTGTGCTATAATTAATTAGTTTTTTCTCTATTGATATACACTTAAAATGTTTACAGTTGTTCCCTATTATAATAGTGCAGTGTTAAACATTTTTGTACATTTAGACTTTTTTCTCTTTTTCCTTTTTTGATCGATTTCTCTAGAACTAGTTCCAGAAGAGAGATTATGGAGTCAAAGTGAATGAACATTTTTTATCTATACTGTCTTTTGAGCTTTTCACTTCATCCAAATGCCTCTCCCTTTGGTAACTTTCCTAGAATGTCGCAGAGTGCTCAAATGCCTTTTTGAAGGCAGCCAGCAAGATTCATTATCTACATTTGGTGGCCATATTACCATCTTCAGACTCTATGAGAACCACTGTGAGGCCTCCCCTAGACTGCAAGGTCCTTCAGGTCGAGGCTGTGCCTTAATCATCTTTGCATCCTAGCATGGCCTGGCTTGTCACAAGAACTCAATGAGTGATTGTTCAATGGAAATAAACTGAGCAGATGGCTAATACGTGATAGACTCCTTGTACTCACCTGACTTGCCAAAACATTCATTCATCAAAGAGTTATTAAAAATGCCAGGCACTGTGCTAGAAACCGGAGACAGAGAGGCAGAAGGCAGAGGTGGCCTCATCGGCCTAGCATGCAGAGCCCCCGCTGGCAGTGGGAGACTTTAATCTTGAATCTGAATTCCTTGAGAAGGGGTTCAAGGATGGAGCTGACCTTGTCCCATGTAATGTGATTGCAGGGAAGGCCCTTGCTCTGCTCAAATATTTTAATCATCCACCCACTAATATCTGTCATTCTGTAACACAGATCTTGTTACAGAGATGGAGATGACAGAAGGGGCCTCTCCTATGTTGTTTGATAACCATATCCTGTGCCAAAGAACCTCAAGCTCTGTTGCAAAAGGCAGGATGTGAGAACAGAGTTCCTTGACACAGCAGGGCTGGGGAGGGTTTCCAAATCCCCTCTGGAGCAGAAAATCCTTGTTTGATCCTATCCAGCACCGTAAGGCCACCTGCTGTGGGTATGGATGCTGGGGGGAGTGGGGTGTCTTTGGGCAACTCAGGAAAAATCGAGTTCTGGGCTTTTGACATGTATATGAACAAATTTGTCTAAACATGATATGTTTCCCACTTGTCTGTTGCTGGAAAATTTGATAAAGGGAGCAGAAATTGAGCAAATAGTTCTGAAAAGGGGTGTAGAAAGTTTTCCTTGGCCTCAAACTCTGAGTTGTTTTGCAACCAGTTCCTTGGAAGTTTGTGTAATTTATTGAAAGCTGGCTAAAAACCAATCTTAGGTTTACCATGAAGCCTCTTGTAGTGTTGGCTTAGCTTGAATGGTGTGGACAGAGATTGTCAAAGAAGGCAGTCTGCTCTACGCTTCTAATCACTGTTTTCTGGGGAAAGCCTCACAGAACTCTGACAAGTGTCTTAGACCCCAGATTGTTTTATGTTGAGCATTGTACTATTGAGCAAAGACTCAGATTTCTCTTTATGAGTTAGAATGCTGTGGTTTTCCTTTAACAATACTCTGTTAAAGAATCCTCCAAGGTTGGCTAAAAATTACACACTTTTCAGGTGTGCATTGTGGTACAGTCATCTGTCCAGTTTAGTGAAAATAAATGCATTTGAACACAGATGAAATTCAATTTGATAATATTTATTATTTGTTTTAATTTGACCAGAAAAATATTATCTGCCCAAGATTGTCCTTAATCAATGATCATTTCTGTGACCAAGCACATTTTCTGTGTTTTAGATAGAGTATTAATGACATGTAAGTTTTAAATGTCACCTGGGAGATGGATCTAGCACAGACGTGTTGCATGGGTTATTGGTGCAATTTTATGTGTGCACGTATAGTTAGGGGTTTGGGAGGTATTCGATTTATTTTTGGCTACCTACAGATGATTTCGTTACCCCAAATTTATATTGATGATCAAATTCAAACTTTTTCATTTCAGCTCCTATTTCAAAAGTGCCTGTATTTCTTTTCTTTTCTTTGCTTCTGTTGACTGGCTTTCAGGCAGGCATGCTAATGCCTGTTTCCCCTGAGCCAAGATCACATCTTGTGTTTCAGCTGCAAGTTAATAGCCTGTCAGGAGTATGGAAATATATATCTGGGGTTTGTGATTCTGCATGGAATCAGGATTTCCAGGAGTGCCTGTTGGAGAAAACTCTGCTCTGTGCTTCTCATGTCTTAATGATGGTTCTTAATATTAATTCAAAGCAGCTGCAGGAGACCCGCTGGCCCTGAAAGTTGCTCTATCTTTCACATTCTGCAATTTCGTGTGCACATACATCCAGTGAAACTTATGGAATTTCTGTGAGTATTTGTGTTTTGAAGAATGCTCCCCATAACTCAGATTTTATGCACAAAATTATTGCTACATAATTGGGGGCGGGTATTGATGTTGCAGTGCTGGGTTCCAGTGTCAATCCTGTTGCTTACCAGTTAAGTGAGCTTGGACAAGTCTTTTAACCTTTCTGTCCTTTGCTTTACTTATCTGCAAAATGGAGATGAAAATGATCTTGGTTTGGATTCTTCCAGTGGTCCAAGGTATATGGATGAAATTCTTATAGTGTCTACTCTGGGCATGGTACCAAGTTATAAGGATTATACCTGTTTTGTTATAAGTATTATATGAAGTAAAATCCTAGAGCACTTAGAATAGGTCCTAGCACGTAATACACTTTTAGTATGCATTAGTTACCATTATTGCCATAAAAATCTCAAGAAAATATTAATTCTCTGCCTTTGCTGTGGGGCAGAGTTCTATTAATTAAATTAGATGCATGCCTCCTGTGGGAAGTTGACTTTTTTCTTGCATTGCTAGAGCAGTAAATACAATCAAATGTTAAAAATAATCAACCAACTAACCAATCAACCAACAAAAAAATCAATCTAGATTCTAAAGCAGTAGAATGACACTACTTAATTGTATTTATCACTAACACAAAGTTTATAAAACAAAAACTTACAGTCAATCCAAACTTCCAATTAATACTCTCCCTTCAAGAAGTATTTATTGCTCTTATATCCTTCAAAAGACAAAAACTCGAGTTAAATTAAACAAGTTTATTTTGGAATGAAATATTAATAGTATAATATGTGGTGACAAATTTCCCACTTTGCAATTTTTCATTTGTTCCTACCAATTGCACTGTTTGGGATTAAGAATCACTCATTCTTTTTGTCCCGACATCTGGAGAAGAACATGCCACAGTTTTTCTCAGGCCTCCTTCCTGGAGTTTAACAGTAATCACTGTATGGAAATCTTTCTTAGAGATAATTTCCATTGTTGCAATTTAAGAGTTTCTTTTTATCCTATCTTCCATGCTCACGCTTTGAACAACAGCCATGTATGGACTTGAACCTCACAGTCTTCTGTTGCACAGGGAAGAATGCCAGTAATCTTGAATAAGACTCAGTTTTTATGTTGCTGGAAGGAAGAACAGTGTTTGAGTATCTGAGTGATACTATTGGCTATTGTTTGCTTTATTTTCTTAACACCTTGGGGCATTGTTTGAAATGCAAAACCTAGTTTAAAAAATTTTGTTGCTGTCTTCAGATATATCATTTGAAATATAGAAACATCCTGAAAAATAAACACATATTATTGAAATAGCTCTCAAAATTAATACTTTTGGAAAGACATAGTTTCCTTTTGTCTTCTCTATGGTTTTGAAATTTAACCATGGGGTATTTGTCATCATTCTTCAGGTTGAGTTTTCCAGCCGAGCTGAGAGTGGCTGTTTCTGCTTTGTTTTATTTCCCAATTCTTGTGCTTGCAGTAGTTGTATGTGAGCTATGGCCTTGGGGCCTAACCAGCCAGTGTCTCATGGGTAACTGAATGAATGCATTTCATTCTTTTCCTTTCCAGAATGTTTATTCTACTAAAATAAACTCAACTTACAGACGAATCATCGGTTGTAATTATATCATTAACATAAAAGGTAAATCATTTACAGCAAAATTAGAGGAGCATTTATGTAAATCCTTGTACTTTTGTCACTGACTTTCTCATTTTCTTATTTCCTATTTAATCCTAATTTTCTGCAGGCCCAAGGATATTAAACTCATCCATCAACTTTTCTAGAATCAGGTTTCCCTGGATATTCTTTCGAATTTGGAGTCTTACAGCCATTTTTTCCGGGTGTAAAAGAGGCTTCAACTTTCTCCTATTAAGGGTTTCCTCTTCCATACTTCTAAGTGTATGTACTTTAGTTCTCCAGATCTTGTCACTTTTATGATCAAAAACAAAGACCAGCAGAGAGTTTAAAAATTTCAGATGATCATTCTTTTCAAATTAGAAGATTATTTTCTCAATTCTTTCTTTGAATTTAAGTTGTCTTTTGAAATTAGAATAATCATCATAATATGCATCAACTATTTACATTTTCCTAATAAATAGTCCTCAGCCACCAGTTTTACACCTTGGTCTCTTGTAAACACAATTTTATGGGTATCATACCCGCCATTTTCCCTATGTTATATTATAACCTCAATAAATCCTGGGCCTTATGTGGCCAACTCTCAGGGCAATGTGACTTTCAAAGACACAACCAAAAACAAATGAAAAGGGATTCTAAGTTTTGCTTGCAGTCCTCAGAACACATTAAAGGAGATCCAATTTACAGATCCTAGCCACATTGCCTAGGATTCTCCTTCCCCTACTCTCCCATTTCCCCGTTGCTGGGCCCGCCTAGAGCCCCTGTTCTCCGCTTTCTCTTTCCCATGACTCCCCTACAATCTCAGTTTTTCTCACTTCTTGGATTCTGTCTTTCTAGTCTTACCTCTTTCTTCCCATTCTCTTGATTCTGTATCACAGGAACCCAGGAATCAAGTTAGCAAGACAAAGTCTCTTTAGAGGGTGCAAAGGGGAGAAGGCAACATTGTTTTATTGGGAAGTGGAGGCCTTGAGGGGTTCAGAATGAAGCTGGTAATACTCAAGTAATATTATAATAAATTCTGTCTCTGTAATGAAAGCATTTTTACAAAGAACACAAGTATTTAATGCAGCTATTAAGGTTCTTGCTTTACTTAGCTTACGTTACACTTTCCAAAGGAGGCAACCTGTCCACGGTTTTCAAGCCCATGGCAATGGGGTGTGTGCTCAGAGAAACCTCAGATAATAAATTTACAGTCTTCTTCTAGAATTATAACAGCTAGAGGGACAAAACACACTTTTAAGAGTCGGAGTCTATTCCATCTCATAAGGATGGTAGATTTGCCAGGACTCTGTGCTGAGGTTTTCCAGAATTTCCCTTTAGGAACAGCTAAAGGAGGCAGTGGGCTGGAGGGGATTTCTGGGGAGAGTGAACTTGGGTTTGAACAGAACTTTCTGTAAGATGGAGAGAACATGATATTCCACAGCATAGAATAGAGT
>NW_012141191.1:4601904-4628813 GCF_000956105.1 Propithecus coquereli | reverse complement strand
AATTAATTAAAAATTATCTTTATCTTAACATCACTCTTAATTATGTGTATCTGAAGTGGGAGAGAAGTGCTAAGTCCTTTCCTGCCCCCAGGCCTTTGCACAAACGGTGTCATCTGCTGGGAATGCTCTGGCACTACTGTTCTCACACCTGGCTCCTGTTCCTCCTTAAATTCTCAGATTCTGTGTCACCTCCTTAGAGACCTTCCTTGACCACCTTGCCTAAGGGAGAGCCACTCTCTTTTATTCTTTATCTCAGTCTCATGTTTCCTTCATAGCCCAGGTACATTTATTTTATGAATTTTCTGCATATATAATATTTAGTTTAGAATTTTTAACAGCTTTATTGAGTTATAATTCACACACCATATAATTTATCCATTTTAAATGTACAATTTAATGATTTCAGTATATTCACAGATATATGCAACCATCACCATAATTTTAGGGAATTTTCATCATCTCAAAAAAAATCCCTGTGCACTTTAGCTATCACCATCCTAAACCCCTATCACCTCCCCAGCCCTAAGCAACCATAAATCTACTTTCTGTATCTATGGATTTCCCTATTCTAGACTTTCATGTAAATGAAATCATATAATATGAGGCCTTTTGTGTCTTGCTTTTTAAAGTTAGCCTAATGTTTTCAATGTTTATCCATATCGTAGCAGGTATCAATACTTCAACCGTTTTTGTGGCTGAGTGATATCCCACCATATGGTTATAGCATATCCATTTATCCATGGACGGATATTTGGGTTATTTCCACCTTTTGGCTATTATGAATAATGCTACTGTAAAATTTCGTGTATAAGGTTTTGTGTGGATGTATGTTTTCCTTTCTCTTGATTATATACCTAAAATTGGGCTTGCTGGGTTGCTTGTGTATTTTTGGATGTCTCCTCCACTAGATTAGAAACCCTATAAGAGCAAGGGCCACATCTGACTTGTCACTATTACAGCCTCAATACCTAGCATCATGCCTCCCATCTAGTAGATGCTTAGTTAGTACTTGGTGACATCGGGTGTGGTGCTGGATGTCTACATCAGATACAACTCGAAAGAGGTGCTGTGCCAGAAATATGAACGGCAGGGCTGACATCCCCACATTTCCTAAGGGAACTAGCCCTGTCAGACCCCTGCCCATTTTATACCATACAACACCCTTCCCACAGCAAAACTTCACCTTTGGTCACAGCAGATTACCCAAGGTGGGCAACTAGCTCAAATGTAGCCTGTTTGCAGACTGGTCAGCGTCCTTCCAGACAGAGCAAAAAGCTCTGCCCAAACAGGAATTACCAAGCCTATCATATTCTTGTTTTTAATAATCTTGAACTTAGCAATCTGAGTGTATAAGAAGTAGGTGAGAATCAGCAGGAGCAGTTTAAATGTCACAAGGCAGAGGGAAGTTGGCGAGGTCATGATGGTCGTGGAAGTCGTAGGCAACCAGAATGATGAGAAAGCAGAGCCTAGAAGGTAAAGACAGTATCCTTCAGGATGGGAGATGAGAGCGAGGAGTATCTGGGTAAGGTGGTAACAAGCCAAGTGATGAACTGTGTACACTCCTTAGATTCTGAACCACATGAAGAGTTTTTCTCTTCCTGAGGCCTGTTGTTTAGCATTTCCTGGTTGTCTTTGAAGGACTTGGCCTCATGATCGAAATTTCCATATCCTTGTTCTCAATTGTATCCTTATAAACCCCTTCAACCTGCAAAATCCTACCCAATTAGTGGAGGTAACTTGAGGTGTGACTTTTTTACTTGTAACCAGAAAAGCTGATTTCAAAACTTTCATTGAGAACCACATTTTACAAAAGATGAAACTAGAACTCAAGGTCATGTTCTAGTAAGTGAAGGTTCTGGAATTCGGATCCAAACTTATCCAACTCCAAGGCCCAAGCTTTTTACCCCTATACCATGCACTCATATGTATCCGACCCTATCAGGTGTTTACCTTTACTTGTGATAGCAATATGCTCTCATCAGCTAAGTGAACCAGCTTGGAACTAAGTGTATTCATGAATTTCTTCACTAAAGTTAAAAAATGCCATCGTATTTTTGCATAGCTAACTCCTGATTTTCCATTATTGGCACTAATTAAGAACTGGTTGTATATGAAAATGTGTTTGTAGCTTACATTTGGCTTCATTATCCCCATCAGTTCACATCATTTTGAAATTAAAATCAAACGAGACATACCCGTGAGTGACTTGCAAATTAAAAATTCTTGGCAACATAGATTTATTATCACTTTTGAAGTTTTTCTCTCTTTTACTAATTTGCTCCTTGTTTCATTTCTTCCGGGTTCTTATTGAAGGGAGAGGCTCTTATAAAGGATTTGTTAATAGAGAAAAGGAAGCTTGGCAACTTCCATGAAATTGTGTGCCTTAGAGAGGAAGGAGTTCATTGGAATGCCTCAGAGAGCCCAATGCGTGGGCAACAGTCTACTAGTTGGTGCATATGTCTTTCTGAATGGTATTGTATTGTATACATGATACCGTACCACAAAGTTTCTAAACAATGGCTTTTCTACATATAGGGGATCTCGAGGTTTTTCAAAGGGATACACACACACATATTTTACACACACATACACATACTGTATATGCACAATGCAAGGAACTTTATTGAAATGTTATCAGTTTCTCTCTGGACCAAAAATAGCAAATTGATGCCCTGCAGTTTTAATTTTGAATTATTTTGCTAACCATTGAAAATGAGGAGATTTAATATAAACATTTAGATTGTTGTGATGTTATTGAAAAATTGCAGTTCCGGTGCTACTAGGTCTACGTTTCCCTATGGCAATAATTGTCTGGAGCTGAGTGGAGGCTGCTCCCAGCAGACACAGGCTCTCCAGTTCACCATCATCTCCATCACTGTCTAGCATCTTGTATGCAACTGGATGCTTTACTCACACATCATGCGCTTGGCCCGTGGAGCCATTTAATCTCTGATTAAGAACCCAGAGTTCTTAAACTTTAGCTATTACTGGAATGAGCTGGGGTAGAATCTGAGCAGTTGTGGCTGCTTGACCATATTCTGAGGAGTGGCTCTCAACTGCAGGTGTGTTTCAACATTTCCTATGGAGCTTTCTAAAAATCTATCTTTTGTCCCCCACTTCCCAGCTTCACTCTAAGATTCAGTAAGTCCAGAGTGGAGCCAGAGAGTCTGAATGTTAAAAAAACACTTCCCTCTTAGTTCTGATTTTGAGTAAAATGGAATAAGCACACTTCAGCCCCTGTCTCTCCCATTGCATGCAGATATGAAGTCTAGACAGGACGTATGGAACAGCTATTTGAGGACTCCGAAAAGTATACAGTAGTAGACAGAAGAAGACCAGAATTTAAATGCCACTGAACTGGTGATGAGTTTTCCTTTTGTGTGTGTTCAGTATTCTTCAGCTTGAACTCAATGTAGCCTGCAACCTGGAAGTAGGCATGAGAACAGACAGAGAAAACTCCAGAAGTCCTCTAGTTCTGGCTTAAGGAACCTTATAGTCAGAGACAGAGTCTGGGTGGGAGCAGTGGGGGGAATTCCTCATTTGCAAATGTTTTTCTTTCCTTTTCTCCATTCTCTGTGCCACAGATCCCAAGAAATCCAAGGCAATAATAGGGAGGCAGCCAATAGGAGCCTAAAACTTGGAGGGAGGAAAAACCTTCCTCTCCTCTTGAAGAAGTGATGGTTCCACCATTGCCTTTTTTTCTTCTATGTCTTCCCACTGCTTGACAACACTTTTCCTCAAACAGGGGTAGATGTGGGAAGCACGTGACAGAACACAGTAAATAAAGCCCCAACTTTTTGGCCAGAGTACCAAAAAGAGCTCCAGGGAAGCTGGAAAGTATCAGGGTTATCAAGGAGAGGGTGAAATTAGGGAAAATGACCTTTAAGGTTTTGTAGAAACTCACTGCTGAGCTGGGCCTACATGGACCTGGCCCTAAACAGTATACAGAAATTTTGAGAACTAGACTGCACTTCAAAGTCTTTGAAAGCTGAAATTTTGTTGGGTCAATTTACCAAAAAGACATAACAATCTTAAATATATATGCTCGTAATAAAAGAGCTTCAAAGTACGTGAAGCAAAAATTGGTAGAACAGAAAAGAGAAATAGACAAATCCACAATTGTGGTTGGAGATATCAACAGTCCTCTGTAGAAAACTTACAGAACAGACAGAAGCAGACAGATTAGACAGAAAATTGGCAAGATATGGAAGTACAGAACAACACCATCAACCAACTGGATTTGATTGACATTTATAGAACTCTCCGACCACCTGCAGAATACATCTTCATTTTAAATGTATGGAACATTCACCAATGAAGGTAGACCATATCCTGGGTCATTAAAACAAACAAACAAAAAATAACAAAATGAGAAAGAATTGAAATCATGCAAAGTATGTCTCCTGACCATAATAGAATTAGACCAAAAATTAATGATGGAAAGATAACAGGGACATCTCTGAGCACTTGGAAATTAAATACTATCCCTCTTAATAATCCATCAAAGAAAAAGTTTCAATGAAAATTAAAAAATATTTTGAACTCAATGAAAATACATCAAAATTTGTGGGATGCAGATAAGAATCAAAAAGTGTAGATTACTATATCTCAAACAAGAAACAGTACAATTAATCAAAGTATGTGCCTAAACTATCAATACAGTTTGCCATCTTAATGGTAGCTTGTTTGTGCCAGCAGTGAAGAAGCCTGGAGAGCAAGTGGTGATGAAATCATGAAAGGCTTTTTCCACAGCTTATTGAGAATTGAATGTTTTTCCTTGCAAGAAGTGGTCCAAAGCCTGGAAGAAGTGGTAGTCAGTTGGTGCAAGGTCTGGTGAATATGGTAGATGACAAGAGAACTTCCCAGTCCAACCTCTGTAATTTGAGCAGTGTTTGTAGGACATGTGGTCAAGCATTGTCTTGCGAGAGGATTGGCCTGTTTTTATTCACTAATCTCGGCTGCTTATTCTCAAGCATCCTCATCATTTCGTCCAGTTGGTTGCAATAGACATCCGCTGTAATTTATTGGCCAGGTTTCATGAAGCTGTAGTGGCTATTACCAGCACTGGACCACCAAACAGACATCATTAGCTTATTTTGATGAATATTGGGTTTTGGACTGTGTTTTGGCACTTCATCTTTATCCAACCATTGTGTGAATGCTTGCCATTGTCAAAAAGAATCCATTTTTCATCACATGTAACAATACAGTGTAGAAACGGTTTGCCTTTATATTGTGACAGCAAAGAAAGGCAAGTTTCCACATCTCACACTTAAAACCTTGACTCAAACTGTACAAAAGTAATTCGTGTGGCCAAAACATTTGTACCCCTGTAATATTCTGAAATAAAAAAAAAGGAAGGCAAGCTTCAAGATGATTTCTCTGCTGATGCTCGTTTAATTCATGCAGAACCCATCTATCCAGCTTCTTTACCTTGCTGATTTGTTTCCAATGGTCGAATATTGTTGGAATAGTAATGTCACACCTTGCTGCTAATTTACACGTAGGTTGAGATGGATTTGCTTCCACTACAGCTTTCAGCTCATCATTGTCCACCTTGCTCTCAGGTCACCCATGTGGCTCATTTTCAAGATTAAAATCACCAGAACAGAACTTCTCAAACCATCGATGTACTGTGCATTAGCCACATCCTTCCCAAACACTTTGTTGATATTTTTAGCTGTCTGTGCTGCATTGGTTCCACGACAGAAGTCATATTAGAAAATAACATGAATTTTTGACTTATCCATGGTTTCACAAAAATTGCTCTAAAAAAAAATTTGAAAGATAATCCCAAGCCACAACATACATTTGAAAGACTGAGGATGCACCTTCACAATAAAAATAAAACAAGAAGTGTCAGAGTGAAATGTCAGAGATATCAACTATCAAACTTAGTACTTAAGGAAATTGAACATTTCACACTTAATAACCTAATATAAACATTAAGTACTTATATTAAAAAGGGAGATACAGTGGGAAGACCATATGAAGACACAGGGAGAAGACAGCCATCTGCAGGTCAAGGAGAGAGGCCTCAGAGGAAAGCACTTTTGTTGACGCCCTGATCTCAGACTTCTTGCCTCTGAAACTGTGAGCAAATAAATTTCTGTTGTTTAAAAAAAAGGAGAGGGAGAAATGGCTTCAGGTTAATAGCTATGCTTCCATTTTAATAAACTAGAAAAAAGAGAACAAAATAAGCTCAAGGAAAAAATGAATAAAAATAAAAGTAGAAATTAATGATATGGAAAACAATTTTAAAAACCCAATAAAAACAAAAGCTGATTGTTTGAGGAAAAAAATCAATAAAAATGAGAAACCTGTAGCAAGACTGACAAAAAGAAGAGAGAAGACACAAATTATGAGTATCAAGAAGGAAAATATCACTACAGACCCTTTAGACATTAAAAGGACAATAAGGGGGCACTACAAACAACTCTTCGTGAATAAATGTACTAGCTTACATAAAATGGGCCAGTTCCTTGATAAACAGAAATTATCAACACTTACCCAAGATGAAATAATTTGAATATTTCTTTGACTATTAAATAAATTGACTCCATACTTTAAAACCTTCCAAAAAAAGAAACATCCAAGTGCAAATAGTTGCACCAATGAATTATTCCAAACATTTAAAAAATTTCTACATAATCTCTTCCAGAAAAAAGAAAAAGATGGAAAATTTCCAGCACATTTTATGAGACTACCATTGCGTGACCATAAAACCAGACAAAGATAGATAGAATAAAAAAAGGAAAATGCAAACCAATATCTCTCATAAACATAGATGTAAAAATCCATAACAAAATATTAATGTAATGCAGCCAACAATACATAAAAAGAAAAATCACTGGGATTTATCCTGGGAATATGAGTCTGATTTAATATTTAAAATCAATCAGTATAATCCACTTTCTTAGCAGTATAAGAAGGAAAATTACATAATCATTAATTGAGACACAAAATCATTTGACAAAAATTCAACATCCATTCAAACTAGGAATAGAAGATAACTTCTTCAGCCAAATGAAGAGCATCTACAGAAAACCTACAATAAAATCATATTTAATAGTGAAAGACTGTACACTTTCCCCTTAAGATCAGGAACAAAGCAAGGATGTCCACTCTCTCTACTGCTATTTAACATTGTTCTGGAAGTCCTAGCCAGTGAAATAAGTCAAGAAAATGAATTAAAAGGCATGGAGAGTAGAAAGGAAGAAATAAAATGGTTTCTATTCACAAATGGCATGATTGCCTACATAGAAAATCTCTAGTAATCCACACAAAAAATCCTATAACTAATAAAGGAAGGCCAGAGGATATGAAGTCGATACTCAAAAGTCAATTGTATTTCTATATACTATTAATGTTCAGTTGGAAACTGAAATGAAAAAAGCAATACTGTTTACAATTGCTCAAAAAATGAAATACTTACCTATAAATTTAGTAAAACACATATGTGATCTGTATGTTTAAAACTACAAAACATCAATAAAAATAATCAAAGACTACTCAGATGAATATTTCCAATACCATGTCCATGGATTGGAAGACTTAACATAGTAAAGATGTCATTTATCTTTTTTTTTTTTTTTTTTTTGTGGCAGGGTCTCTCTCTGGCACCTGGGCTAGAGTACAGTGGCATCATCATAGTTCACTGCAACCTCAAAATACTGGGCTCAAGCGATCCTCTTGGCTCAGTCTCCTGAGTAGCTGGACTATAGGCATAGGCATATACCACTATGCCCAACTAGTTTAAAATTTTTTTTTGTAGAGATGGATCCTCGCTATGTTGTCAAGTCTGGTCCCAAACTCCTGGGCTCAAGTGATCCTTCCATCTCAGTCTCCCCAAATGCTAGGATTACAGGCATCATGTATCTTTAAATTGATTTATAGATTTAATGCAATTCCAATCAAAATTTTCACAGGATTTTGGTAGATATAGACAAACTGATTCTAAAATTTATATTCAAAGGCAAAGGAACCAGAAGAGGCAAAACGACTTTGAAAAGAAGAAGAAAGAGGAATCGCACTTTCTGGTTATTATAAAGCAATGTGTTATTGGCAAAGGAATAGACATATAGATCAATGAACAGAAGAGAGAGTCCAGAAAGAGACCTAAATATATGTGGCCAATTGATTTTTGACAATGGTGCTAAAGTAATTCATAGGGAAAAATATACTGTTTTCAACATGTTGGAAGAGTTGATACAGTCAAGCCAATTAAAATTGTGTAAAAGATTTGAACAGACACATCACCAAAGAGGATATATGGATGCCAAATAAGCACATGAAAAGATGTTCAATGCCATTAACCATTAGGAGATGCAAATTAAAACAGTGAGGAGATACTACTGCATAACAATTAGAATTGCTAAAATAGAAATTGCTGCTAATGCCAAGTGTTGATGAGGCTGCTTGTCATATAGAGCTGGTGGGAATGCAAAATGGGACGTAAGGCCACTCTGGAAAACAGTTCGTCAATTGCGTATAAAGTTAAACAGACGCTTGTCATATGACCCTGTAATCCCATTCCTATGTCTATACCCTAGAGAATTAGAACTTTACATAAATATTTATAGCAGTTTACTCATAATAGCTTCCAAACTGGAAACAACCTAAAGTCCTTCAACAGGAGAATAATGACCAAGCTATGATATATCCATACAATGGAATACTACTCAGCAATAGGGCAAGACTACTGATATACACAACAACTTGGATGAATCTCAAGGGATTTTGGTGAGTGAAAGGAGCCTGACTCAAAATGTCACATACTGTATGATTCCATTTATATTGTGCTCAAAAAGATAGAATTATAGAGACGAAAACAGAGCAGTGGTTGCCAGGGGATGGGGTGAGGGGACAGGTGTGACTGCATGAGGGAGTTTCTGGTAGTATGGAAATGTCCTGTATCCAGACTGTGGTGCTTGTTACATGAATCTACATATGTGTCAAAATTCATAAAACAGAACACAGAAAAAAGTCAACTTCGCTGTAGGTTAATTTAAAAAATTAAAATATATTTTAAAGCTTCCCTCTTAATGCTAATGTGTTGTGCAGGTTGTGCACCACTTCCCTGGAGCAATGACCAATGAGGGACCTCTTTAACAACTCTCCTCCAAAAAGCTAGAGCTTATTTTGGAGAATCACAGTAAATAGCAAGTAACCTGCAGGTCACTTGCTGCAAGTAACAGCCGGTCATTTCGAAGCAAGAGCAATAGAGTCTGAAAGTTTGCCATGCTGCCAAGTCAAACAGAAAACATAAATATTTGTGTGGCTTTGTAACAAAAGAGCAATATAGGTTTTGGCAGAAAGACTTTTTAATGGCACTTGTGGCTTTAAAATAACCGAGCCTTGCTCCTATTATGTGGAAATTGCATGCAGATGTAGCGTATGTCAGGGACCATGGTGCTGTCCCAGGGAGAGAACACTAAAGATAAAACCAAAACTGACAGGGAGGACAATCTGTGTACTTGTGTGGATGTGGTAGAGCCCAATCACTTCTTGGCATTGGATCTCGACATTACGTGCACTACTTAGGAGAGTAATTTGGATCACTTCGCCATTGTGGGTTCACGACGATTTTTATTTTCTGCTGCACAGATAGTATCTTAAGCTTTTCAGTTTGGGGATGGGGTGTTTTGGGATCAAAGACAGAAATACCGAGTTAGTTGGAATGGGAAGAGTGGTGGTTTCCAGTACTGCCTCACCCCCACCCACCAACCGCAAAGTCTCACATCCTCTCTGCTTCCAACAAGGGAGAGATTTAACCCCAGCTTCCCTGTCCATAGGATTGGATCAAATGCTTGCACATTTATGGCTATGGTATAAAGAAACAGGGGTCAGGTAAGGTTCATGGGCTGCAAGTAATGAGACCAATTTTAGGTTACTTAAAAGGAATGCAATGGAAGGATGAGGAGTAATTTAGAATGATTGGAAAAGCTGGTCTCAAAAATAATAGGAACCTGGGTGGCAGGAACTACATATGAGCAATCTCTTTAGAGAATTGCATTCCAGAGCGAGGAAGAGATTTCATACTTTTCCCCATTTTCACTTCACTCAGATTCAGCATTTTCTGAATGCTGAGTTTAGATTTAGGTTCAGGTTTAGGTTGAGTCATGTGCCCACTCTTTGGCCAGGGAGTAGGGGATTACCTTGAGGGACATGCAGTGGGAAGGACAGAAGTTCTACGAAAATAAGCCAAAGTTCTCTTTCCTTAGGCAGGGATTGGGTTTTGGACAGGTAGAAACAACAGCTCCCACATCACCATGGTGAGTTGCTCTACATTTTAAATTAAACAGGTTTAGAGGGTGTGCAGATAGGTATAGGTGCGGTGCGGGAGGGGGAAGGTAGGGTGGTGGATGTTATGGTAGAAAGAACAATGTCTGGAAGCTAGACCTGGACCAGAACTCCCACAGGGCTCGACCATAAGCTGGCACTAAGACTCCAGGGCAAGTCATTTACTCTGCCTGGAGTCCACTTTCCTCACCTAAAGATTGAAAAGGTTGAACTGGCTATTGCCCTAAGACCCCCTTTTGCTACAAATCTTAAGAAACTTACACTTTCGGGCCAGGGCCATGACTGAATTCCTTCACTGGCTACAGGCCTGTGTTAAACTCAACAGGATTTTTTTTTTTTTTTTGGTGCTTATAGCAGTGGTTCTCAAACGTTAGAGTGCATAAGAATCTTATGGGGCTTTAGGTAGATGAAGTCCTTGTAAAATGCAGATTCCAGGGCCCCATCCCCAGAGATTCTGATCCAGGCATTCTGAGTGGAGCCCAATAATCTGCATTTTAAACAACATCGTCAGGCAATTTTAATACAGGTGATAAAGGCTAAAGACCTGCACACCACCTGTTTGGTTTCCAATCCCTGGAAGGGAACCCCCCCTCAACTGGAGCTGCAGGCACTTAAAAATGTTTAAAGTTGAACAACTGGGCATAACCTTCAAAAGCTCCCTGCTAGGCCCCCTGCACAGTGTGAGGTTGCTTGGAATGGAATACGGTGGACACCAGGGTAGCCAGGGGCTGCATTGCCTGCATGTTGGGACATGACAACCCAGGAATCCCCCATTCTCTCCTCTTTCTGACTCCAGTGTAGCCATTCAGTAAAGCTGATGGGTAGGGAGTCCACCGTGAGTATATATTGAGAGTTTTCCTCATTGTGTGAATTGTATGAGGGCCTTAAATAGAATCTTTTTGGGTGAAGACATGTATTTGGGCTCAGCGGTGTCTGACTTAGTAAATTCCTGCTTTTAAGACGTTTTCCTTCCAGGCTAAACTTCCACATTAAGCACATCTCCTTTTGGGAGTTACATTGAAGGCAGTGTTGTACCTCGTTTTCCTGAGTGTTGCTATTTGTACTGTACCGTCTATCTGGTTTCTGAGTGTTTTTTAAAGTATTCAGTTTCACATCAAGGTGCTCCTTGCACATATGTAGTTTGAAATGGTGAAGGAATATATTTGATGTACATAAAATACCTGATTTTTTTCTCTGTCCACTAGCTTGTGTGATGTGCCGTTGAAACATAGAGCGGATGCCAAGTGTTCCTTGGCTTTTTGAGGCAGGATAGAAGAGTTTGGTCATTTTGCCCAGCATGTACTCCAAATAAATTCAGAGTCCTGACTAAATGAAAGTGAATTAGAGCAAGGATGAAAATAGTTCAAATAATGGCATAACTTATACTTGGTTACATCCAAGAAACCCATTTGTATATTAAATAAAATAATAAATAGTAATTTAAAAAATAATTCCAGGAGGCCATTACCACACTGTTTGAAATAACTGTGGATATTATATGATTTACAGTGTACAACACACTTTCCCACATGGTCTCACTTGATAGACCCTCTTGTATTTGGTGGTTCCGATCTTAGGACAGAGATTGGATGGGAACCTTGGTTTAGAGCCTCTTGCAATATGGCCAAGGCCCTGTAGGGATAAGAACTCTGTGTAGTGGTCCTCTGTCTTATTTCTGCGTTCTGTTTCAAATGAAGTTGTCTTTTCTTTTCAGATGCCTAATCGGTTGTGTATACGTGTGTGTGCATGTGTGTAGGGTGGGGGTAAATTTATGAAGGATAAAGTCTACGGGCTTTCATTCTTGCTTTATTTTTCACTTTCTCTAATACGGGGGGTGGGGAGCTTTGAATATTCTTTGGCTTCATAAAATGTTGATATTCGAGAGAGGAACAAAAGTGTTGATTCTTCAGGGTTTTTTTGAAAAAAATCAACTCAGCATCTATGCATTCTGTTCCACTTGGTCTTGTAAGTCATTTGCCAGCCAGATGAGCTTTGTATCTTCTCTGTGGTGAAGCATCCCCCATCTCCTGATCGACATTCCTCCACTCTTTTGCTTCATAGATTAGAAGGGAGGATGCCATTGTAATACTTGACCATATAAGGGGGAAGAGAGGCCCAGCGTGATTTAGTTCTGCCCTCCTGTCAGAACTGTATAGATGTTGGAGGCCTTTTAAGGGAAGGTGGTGCGTGCAGGGAAAACATCCCAGAGCAGTCCATCCATTTTCTTTGCTACTGCAGGGTTGGTGCCTGCAAGCTCTGTGTGACTCTGAAGCATAAATCACAGGGCGTTGCTGGTGCCAAGTTCGAGGGAGGAAAACCTCAGAGGACAACGCTCACAGCCGAGCCATTCAGCATCTTAGTTTGCACCAAAAGCCCATCTCACTACTTGGGCTTCAGACTTTCAGTGAAAAGTTCGGAATTTTTATATCCTAACATTCCCTTAAATGTCCCCTCCCTGTTATGAATTGCAATGATGGCTGCAGAGAGGTGACCACTGCCTCCTTAAGGTGTCAGATGGTCTTGTCTGCCCTGGAGCATTTGTTTCTGTTCAGTGAGGGGTCAAATTTGGAGAGAGCTGGCTTTGAACCATAGAGCTTTTTCTTACTAGCTCTGAGGCCTTGGATAAGCACATAGCCTCTCTGGGGCTCAGGGTCCTCAACTAAAAACGTTAAAGTGTTTAGCACAGTGCTTGGCACATAGTAAATGCTTAATAGATGTTAGCTGTTATTATGATTACTATTACTGCCAGGAGAGGGCTGTCGTTTTGGTCTTTGCAGCAAGTATTTCCTACAGATCCATTGTTTCAATCCAGCACACGTTTTACAAACAAATTTTCTTATAGGCAAAACACACGCAGAAATATTTATAGAGGCCCTGAAGAATGTCTTGGCATGATTCAGGGTACAGAGAATGGCTTCTGGAACCAGGAAGGACAGAGCCTGAATCCCTGCTTGGCTGCTTACCAGTTCATGGCATCGGATAGACTATTTAATTTTTCAGTACCTCAGTTTTTTAGTTTGTAGCCTGGTGATAATGGTTTTTTAAATCCAGGCATTTTGGTTGCCAGGGGCAAAAAAATTAAATTAGAGGAAGGACAAAGAGAGGGTTTGTTGCAAACCTATAGAGATTTTATTGAAATAAATTATGGCTTATTTCACAAGATGAGAAAGAGGGAAGAGAGAGGGGCTGGAGGGGAGGAGGGGCTTCTACTTGTAGATACATAGATTGTCTTCTCAAGTTGCTTCTGATCTGAGACTCACTTCCTTCTTTGAAATCCACCCTCTTGAGCTGTAATTCCCAGTAAACAAAAGTCCTACAGGACAGGCCAAAATGACAGAAATATGACAGTGTGTGTCCTTCCAGTGTCTGCTCCTTCTATTCTGCAACAGGCCCGGCAGCAGCAACGCTGCCCCTGGGGCACCCAGGTAGCCCTAAGGGGCCCTAAGGCTAAGGGGCTGTCTGGGGAGACATTTAGGGTCGGCTGCATGTGGCCTCCCTCAAGACCCCTGCACCTTCCTGCAGAGCCCTCTTCCCACCCAGAGGCCCCACAGCACCCAAGAGCCCTGTGCTAATTTCACAGACTAACCTGTGCTGGTCAGGACTTCCCTTCTCTTATCAGTTAGGTCAGCGGTCCTCAAACTCTTGTTCTGTTTGCAGGCATAGCCCACGTCCATCAGGAGCACCACTTGCTACCTATAGCGATCCTCCAAGCAGGTGTAGCTCTGTATGTTAGAACCTCCTCACTCCCGAGTTTTTGATTGTCCTTCTTGCCCTAATTGGAATGTGTCTCAAAGGTCATTGTTCAATCAATAGACATTCCCCAAGCCATATTCAGTGCCAGCCCCTGGGCTAGGAGTTGACATTCAGAGAAAGACACAGCCCTTGTCCTCCTGAAGCTGCCAGGAATGCACAAGGACCACGCAGTGTGAAAGGTGTCATGGCCGAGGTGCTCCAGGTGCTAGGGGAGAGCAGAAGAGGGCACCTGTAATGGGGTGATCGTGTCACCCTGGGCAACCTCAGGAGGAACCTTTCACTTTGGGCACCTTGATCCATTTAGGCTGCTATAACCAAGTGCCATAGACTAGGTTGCTTGTAAACAGCAGAAATTTATTTCTCGCAGTCCTGGAGCCTGAGAAGTCCAAGATCAAGGTGCCAACAGATTCGGTGTGTGGTGAAGGCCTGCTTCCTGGTTCATAGACGGCCGTCTTTTTGTTGTGTCCTCATGGCAGAAGGGGTGAGGGAGCTCTCTGGTGTCTCTTTCATAAGGGCACTAATCCCATGTATGAGGGCTCTACCCTCATGACCTCACCACCTCCTAATACCGTCACCTTGGGGGGTAGGAGTTAACATATGAATTTGAGGGGGATGCAGACCTCAGTCTATACCACTGAGGCTCTAGATGTGCTTTGTAGGAGCTGAGACTCAAAGGAAAATTAAGAGTCAGCTAGCTGAAGTGAAGGAAGCGGGCGTCACTGGGTCTTGGAGGCAATCCGTGTGAGAAGTGCAAGCCTTTGTATTCACTGGAAGGTAAAATTGGGGAGTATTTCTTCAAGGGAGGACAGACTCTTTTCCTCAGGGCATCTCAGTTCTGGGTGCCCTCTGACAGGGACCCCAAGATCAGAGCCCTTTCAGCTCACACACAAGGTAAGGATTCCTGCCCCTAAGTGGTAGCTGCATTTATGGAGGTTTGCTGTGTGTCACCCCCACCATCTGTGCCTGTGAGGACCCTGAGGCTCACAGCAAAGCAGTGACTCACCCAAGTCCACCAAGCTAGAGGAGCATGGAGTAAGGATTTGAACCCAGGTTTATCCACCCAGGAAGCCCAAGCTGGCTTCGCTGTGCTGCACGGCCTCCCAATCTTCTCAGGTGCAGAACTGAGGCTAGGTGAGGACAAATGACTGGCTTGTGAGGGTCACAGGATTAATGGCAGAAGAGCTGAACTCCAATCCTAGGCCTGTCAGATTTCAAAGCCAGTGAGCTACATACAGGAATGTGGGGTGGGGCGGGGGAGGACAGTTTTCCTACCCACATTTGAGAGAGATGCCACGAGGCAAGAGCTGGCCCCCACCTGTCGGGATGTGACTGTCGTGGTCCATATTCTCACACGATAGACTCTCACTCCAGCACCAATGTTCTGTGTCAGTTCAAGTCTGGACCCCCAATCAGATAATGTCATGTGCAGGCTTCTTAAACATTGTGCCATATATGTATCAGGATTCAGTTATTAAAATTGTGAATGGATGAATACTGTTGCGTAGATTAATTGACCACTGTTATTTGCATATAGTTTGTTGTAAGTGAGTGTTTTATAAACTCTCCTAGAAATAAGAATCCCCAGAAATAAGAAACGCTACTTGTTATCAGTACAGACACCTGGGCTCTAACCAAGACCTGCTAACTCAGCATATTCTAGCACTGCAGTCTCCGACCCCCGGTACCGGTCCATGGCCTGTTAGGGACCAGGTCACAGAGCTCCAATCCCCCTTCCCCACTCGGTCTGTGGAAAAATTGTCTCCCATGAAACTTAGGAACCGGGGGCCACACAGCAGGAGGTGAGTGGTGGGCGAGTGAGCGTATTTACAGCTGCTCCCCATTGCTCGCATCACCGCCTGAGCTTGGCCTCCCCTCCTCACCCCCCATTGAAAAATTGTCTTCCGTGAAACATGTCCCTGGTGCCGAAAAGGTCGGGGACCACTGTCAGAGGCCTAGGAATTTACATTTTTAATTCACACCCCCGATAATTCTTATTATCAAGAAAGGGTGCAAAACATCACCCTCTTCTGAGAAGCTGAATAATTAGACACCACCGTGTCCCCCATCTAAGAATGTTTTCCAGCTTGACAAAGGGAGGGGGAGAGCTTGTGCAAGCTTGTTTGCTGGGTTAAGACTGTTACAGTCACTATCTGAGGGTTCCATATGTGTGATCTTACTATAAGTTTAATAAAAGTTTACATTATATGAAGTCGATTTGCTACTTTTATTGGGATTGGATATGCACATTTGGTTTTATGAAGGGAAAAAAACATTGTCATATTTCATCAAGCTAGAAAATCTGTTACAAGTGAACGATCATTTCTTTTCCTGAACCTTGGAACATTGTTTCAAGATTTTCAGAGAAACTCAGTCAATAGTTTAGCGCTTGGTTAGTGTGCTGGGATGGCAGTTTTCTGTATCTGGTGTCCTACATTGGCACAATTAACTGCACTGGATATTGACAGAGAAAACGTGAGTTGGCTGAGAGAATTCTGGGATGGAAGGTTCAGAAATAAATTTGTAGGACCTTCTGAAAATAAGTATAGGATATGCAGAATGTTGTGGGGATAGTGGAAGACATGATGCAGCATTCTCCCTGAAACCTTGTTGTGCAAGAGATAACCTAAGGTCCCGACAAGAGTTATACCACCCTCCCTTGCCCCCAAACTACACACCCATCCACTCACACATACGCACAAACACATGCTCACACGTACAGGGACCATTTTATCCCTCACTGCTCTTTCAGCTCCTTGCCTAGAGCCTTTAATATTCATGAACCCATAAAAATATCAGAAACCTAAAAACAATTATGAGCTCCAAAATGAAGAAATCTGCAACAACAGCATGATTAACTGCTTAACAGAATATGTATAAAGTGCAACATTCAGGAAATCACCATAACACTTGAAAATAATTTGCAGGATATATTTTTTCATTTGGAAAGGATTCCTGAGTGTGCATGAGCCATGAGAAATCATTGCCAATAGTTAATTAAATGAGTGACTTGT
The DNA here is from genome assembly GCF_000956105.1 of Propithecus coquereli. NCBI lineage: Eukaryota > Metazoa > Chordata > Mammalia > Primates > Indriidae > Propithecus > Propithecus coquereli. Next base: position 4,611,747 of record NW_012141191.1, on the reverse strand, counting down.
AGCCTCATCATTTTAAAAGCAAAATTATAAAAATTCTTTAGAGATTCTTTTGGAGCAAAAAGGAGATTTTTTATGTGACATGTGGATGTATTTTAATATGTTTGGTATGATAGGGGGTGGGGCTTCACACACATACACACAGAATTCCCCACCACTGAATGCTATTGGGCAGGGCACATAGTTGGAGAAAAATGAATTGTGCTGTTGAAAGTCATCTTCAGTAGTTCAAAGACTGAAAGGCTTTTAGGTCCATCTTCAGCTATGTGACCATCTCGGAAGGGTGGAGTCCACTCCCTGCTAGACCAGTAGTGTCCTTAATTTTATCCTAAACTTATGTATTTGCTCCCACTGGTCTTTTACGAACCTAGTTCTGAAATATTAATCATGTTTTACACCCATGTGGGAGGAATCTGTGTCCTGAGGGACCCCAAGATGTTTGCATGAATGAGCAAATGTGTTTAAGCACTTACTCTGTGCCAGACAGAGCCCTCGCCCTCGAGGGGCTCACAGATTAGACGGGGAGGCAGATGTCCCAACGTCTAATGCGGTACCCTGTGCTGAGTGTCTAACTATGAGGTTTGCAGTGGCAGCATAAAGAAGAGACTGGCCAGATTAACTGGGAAGTAAGGAAGGAGCCTGAGTCTGGTGGGGGATGGATGAAGACTGGGCTGGTATCTTCCATCTGGCCCCAAGATTCCCACTCCATCCTTCTCCCACTCCCTGTCCTACAGGCCGACCTCTAGGAACTGTCAACAGGCTCCCCTTCCCTTCAGATTTTAGATGGACTTGGATAGTTGGGGACACTGCAGATATCAGACAGAGGTGGGCTTACTGGGTCATAGGGCATGATCCACTCCACTAGGAATTCTCAAATAATGCTGTAGAGTGAGTGTACCAATTTATAACCTGCTGTTTGGGTTTGGGTTTCCAAAATGTTCAGCTTTGGGTTTTCCCATGACACTCCCAGCAACACTTGGTATTATTAGATTTTTTTCTTTTTTGGCTAATGTGATGGATGTTACATTATAACTGGCTCTTATTTTAATTTTCATTTCCCTGATTTACTACATAGTTTAATATTGGCCAATTAGTCTTTTTCCTCTGTGAATTGCTTAGATTATTGGAGTTTTTCTTATTAGCTTATAGGATTTGTTTATTACGGTTGACCGTTACTAACCCTTCAATTGTATGCATTGTAACTATCTTCTCTCAGTATATGGCTTACCTCCTTTTTAAGTGTCTTTGACAAATAGAAATTTTTAAATAATTTTTAACGTGATTACATTTATCAACATTTTCCTTAAGTTTAGACCCAACTTACAATTGAATATTCTGCCCATTCTTCCTTTTTCCCCCCCTCGTAGAACACTGGGGACAGTGAGGTCCTTGTGGTTCTGCCGAAACTGAATCCAATATGAAACAGCAGAGAAAGGAACAGGAGTTTGTTTTGGGAAAAATGATAATGCCATAATATTTCAGTGCATACTTCTGTCTCATAGAATTACTGTTACTCACAGAGTGGTGAGGCAGCATTATACAAATATTAGTTTTCTCTGGTCTTTGTTCTTTTAGAGTGAGTATCTATTTGTAGTTGCTGTGTATTCATTTAATGCCCAATGGCTAGGTGTCCCTTCCCTCTGTCTTATGACATAGATTCAATAATATTTCTATAATACCATCTAGGAAAACATGCTGATTAAACCTGTAACAGAAAACAAGCAAAAATATTTTAAGAAACATAAGAAGCTTTGTTTTGCTAAAATGTTTTATCTCCTAGGTTGGAGCTGTCCTGTTAGTTCCTTCTTATCACTATTAGTCTATAGGAGTTAACTGATTCTAAATCTTCGAGGTATGATGTAGGCTTGTTTTTTTTTAAGCCTCAATAAGAGGTCTGTATAAGTCAGAAAACACAAAGCAAAACAAAACGAAAAGATAAGAAGAGGATTCAGGTTTTGCTATTCTGAGAGCAATCTCATGAGGAGCTGAAGGACAGCTGAACAATCGTCCCTTGACTATCTCTCAGCTTAGCTGGAGCACTTGGGACTTAAAATCCCCCAGCCCATTTGTTGATGGGGTTGTTTGATTTTTTCTTGTTGATTTTTTTGAGTTCTAGATAGATTCTGGTTATCAGCCCTTTATCAGATGTGTAGAGAGCAAATATTTTTTCCCATTCTGTGGGCTGTCTATTCACTCTAATGATAGTTTCCTTGGCAGTGCAGAAGCTTTTTAATTCGATTAGATCCCACTTATTTATTTTTGTTGCTGCGGCGATTGCTTTGGGGGTCTTCTTCAAGAATTCCTTACCTAGGCCGATGTCTGAAAGGGTCTTCCCAACATCTTCATTTAGAATTCTTAAGGTTTCGTGCCTTAGGTTTAAGTCTGTTATCCACCTTGAATTGATTTTTGTGAGAGGCGAGAGGTAGGGGTCTAGTTTCAGTCTTCTGCATGTAGCTATCCATGAGTGGATTATCAAAATTTGGTATATGTTCACAATGGAATATTACTCAATCATAAGAAATGACAGTGATCTAGCACCACTTACACTTTCCTGGATTAAACTTGAGCCCATTATCCAAAGTGGGGCACCACAAGAGCAGAAGAACGGGATCCATTTGTACTCACCATCAAATTGGTATTAACTAATCAACACATAAATGCACATATCAGAACAACATCTATTGGATGCTGGGGAAGGGGGAGGGCAGCGGGAGGAGGGGGGAGGAGGGAGGAGGGGACGGGTATTTGTATACACAAGGAGTGCAATGTGCACTACCTGAAGGATGGACATATTTAAAACACGGACTTGGGTGGGGGGAACCAAGGGCGACACATGTAACCTAAACATCTGTACCCCATAATATGCTGAAATAAAAAAAAAAAATCCCCCAGCCCTAGACTCTCAGCGTTTTTGTTTTTTTTTTTTAAATAATCAGAACCAGGAATAGTTTGCATCAAAGTGCTCAAGCATCAAGGTTGTAAACATAGACACTTGTTAATTCCCCAGACATGGGGTTCCAGATTGTTTAATAGTTTAAGAGAGAGAACATATAGTTGTTTTAATTTTACATATTTTTCTCTTGGGTCATTGCTCAATTTCCTTAAGTCAACTTTTTCTTTCAAGTAAAGTCGAGATCTTCAGAAATCTGCTTGCCTTATATTGCCTAACAAAATTTAAAATCTAACTAGGAAGGGTCCTCTACTTTCCCCCATGACACCTACCTAAATGAAAGTGCAGAAGCTTCTAGGCAGAGTGGCAAAGGCCTCTGGGTTTGGGGTCCACCTTTGTTTGTTTTATAATTGGTCAAAATCTAGAAGTTTAGAGGGAGCATGAGACATGCAGTTCTCTTTTACTTTTTCTTTTAAATAGTCTTTAAATGATATATTCATTTCCCTTTGGGTTAAATGCAAGATCCAGTACTAAGAAGAGTGATAATGTAATTCTGTAGGCCATTGCACAGTTGTTACAGCACTTTGTTTTCATTATCTATCCCATTTGATCCTCACAACCTCTTTGATAAGGCAGGCAAGGAAGGAGTTACATAATATATGAGTTCTGAGGTTTGGGCCAGGCCGAGATAACACAGGCTCCAAGAACCAAGCAGCACTTTGCTAAAACTTATATGTGGTTAAAAAAACTTTTGTAGTCTTCTTAGTATGATAGCCTCGTGTTTTATTTTACCTGAAGAGTGTGAGTTGTTCCATCCAAAAACTTGCTTTAAGAGTAGATTTTAAGATTGCCTTTGGAAAACCAGGCTTAGCTGACCTCTGCCCCTTTTGTATTTATGGACTGAGCAGGCTTTCTTAAAAAGGCTTTTAAAGTGAAAGCTCATATAAACTTTTTACCATAGAGCAGCCCCAGCCACATCAAAGAAGGGATCCGGGAGTAAACTCATCGATGTGAAAATAGTGAAGAACTGATATGAGGGTTATTTTGTTAAATGTCTGCTAGACATTAACCAGCATCTCCAGGATGCTGTTAAACTCCATCTTCAGGGGTTTGTTTCTCGGGATTACGTAAACGTGGCCAGTTCAAACATGCACTTAGTTATAAACACTGCAGAGGGCTTTTTCTTTTAAATAAACTTTTAATTGAAGTATAATGTACATGCAGAAAAAGCACAATCCATAAGCTTGAGGAATTTTCACCAAACGAACACACCCATGGAACCAGATGGTAATCTGGTCCAAGAAACAGAGTATTTACTGATTCAATCTCGTTACTTGTTATTAAAATAAACAAATAAATAAATCAAATAAGCAGAATATCACTCTTGAAGCTTCTTTGTTCCCCATTCTTATCACTTCTTTCTATTTTCTCCCTGGAGATAACCATTATCCTGACTTCTACTATCAATGACTAGTTTTGTCTATTTTTGAACTGTATATAAATGGAATAAGACTGTATGTATTACTCTGTGTCTGGCTTGTTTCACTCAATGTTATGTTTATGAGATACATTCACATCGTAGCTTGTTTATTTTTGTTGTTCTGTGATATTCCTTTGGGTGAATATACCACCTTGAATAAATACACCGCAGTCGATACTAATTTGCATCCCTTTAGCAGTGCATGAGAGTTCCACATCTTCACCAACACTGGGCAAAATAACATCACTCTTTTCAACTAGTCTTGTGGACGTTTAGTGATATTTCGCTGTGGTTTTAATTTGCGTTTCCCTGATTGCTAATGATGTTGAGCATCTTTTCATATGCTAATTTTTCATTTGCATACCCTCTTTTTGTGAAGTGCCTATTTGAACTCTTGCCCATATCATTAGGGTTATCTGCCTTTAAAAAAAAGGTATAGGAGTTTTAAAAATGTAAACTGCATATAAATCCTTTGTTGTATATATGTGATGCAGATATTTCTCCTAGTCTGCAGTTGAAGGCTTTTTAAAAAGAGGCTGAGAGTTCAATGTGTAGAGAATGTACCATGGGCCCTTCTTGGCCCTCAAGAAAGTGGACATTTGAAGACAGAGGAAGACAGGAGAGATCTGGATGTTATTCTCTTTAAATTTATCACAACTTTCTTGGCCGGGCGCCGTGGCTCACGCCTGTAATCCTAGCACTCTGGGAGGCGAGGCGGGTGGATTGTTTGAGCTCAGGAGTTCAAAACCAGCCTGAGCAAGAGTGAGACCCAGTCTCTACTAAAAATAGAAAGAAATTAATCGGACAACTAAAAATATATAGAAAAAAAAAACTAGCCGGGCATGGTGGCGCATGCCTGTAGTCCCAGTTACTCGGGAGGCTGAGGCAGAAGGATTGCTTGAGCCCAGGAGTGTGAGGTTGCTGTGAGCTAGGATGACGCCACGGCACTCTAGCCCGGGCAAAAGAGTGAGACTCTGTCTCAAAAAAAAAAAAAAAAAAATTTATCACAACTTTCTTGAAGCAGATTCGGAGAGCAGCTGAGTATGCCTCATGCACTTGATATGATCAGTCTGCGTTTATTTGGCTACCCTCTTGCAAACTAAAAGAGAGTCATCAATATGCTATTCCAGCAGACTATTATCATGCATAATAATATAGTGCTTTGTGTTAATAAATACTTGAATACCTACTATGGACCTGCACTGTGCAGCATGCTGGAGGCACGAAGATAGGTATGCCAGCACCCCTGCATTTAGCAAGCTTTCAGGGCACGTTTAGGGCATTTTTTAAAATCTACTATCCTGTTTTATCACATGAGGGTAGGGTGACCATCAGATTGGTAAAATAAAAATACCGTGTGCTTCTGCTCCTCAACCTTTGATTCTCATTTAGTCACTGCCCTAATTCTGTAAGATCTGTAATTCTAAGATATGCCTTTGTCTCATCCTAATAGCCCCACTAATTAATACCCGGAGAAATTCTCTTTTCTCAAAATGACTAATTAACATAAAACATGTAGAAATGACTTAATTATATTTTTAAGGAAGCTACAAGGAGAAAAGACCATCAAATAGATATACTTAGCCCCCCGCTATCCAACAATCTTTTTAATAACCCCTTAATTGATAGTTATTAGTAAACTGAAATCATACAGCATTTATTGAGGGCAAGTCTGGTAAGGTGCTATGTTAACTTAGACATTGAAGGAGCCATAAAGACATGTAAGATACAGTCCCTGCCCTCAAATATCTTTTAGTACATTGGTGGTAGTGATAGCATGTGTGTGTGTAGGGAAAGTGTTAAGGAGGTACACAGCATATAAAGTGACAATGTGAACATAAAGACCCATACCAACTGATAGGACGCTTAGCTGGAGGAAGGATCATGTTGGATTGATTGCAGCGATGAGGAAAGGATTGTGTTTATTAAGATAGTGTAGCTGCTACTATAAAACTAGCCCCAAGATGTATTGTTGCCCAAACACAGAAAAAGGTCATGTCTCCATCATCAAAAGTTAAAAACAGGTGTTCCTGATTGGTAGCTGACTCTGCTTCAAATGGTGATTCAGAGAGCCAGATCCTTCCGTTCTTCAACATATGACTTTTAAGATTGCTGGGCTTATTCACATCGAGCTGGCAGAAGGAGAAAGAACATGGAAAATGGGATGTTTTTATAGCCAGACCCGAAATAGGAGTTCCATTGGCTAGAACTCAGTCACATGGCCACAGATAATTGCAAAGGACTTTGAGAAGTGTAGTACTGTGTTTCTAAGAAAACGAGATGTGTTTGTTGACCACCTGTTAGTTTTTGCCACAGGCTTTGAATGATTTTGTCATCTCCAAAATTCATGTTACAACTTAATTCTCTCCAAAATTCAGATATTGCCAATGTGATAGTATTACAAGGTGGGGCCTTTAAGAGGTGATTAGGCCATGAGAGCTCCTTTATCGTTAATGGGATTAAGACCCTTATAAAAGAGGCTTTACACAGCATTTGGCTAGCTTGCCCTTCTGCCTTTGCCATGTGAGGATGCAGCAAGAAGGCCCTCACCAGACCAGATGCTGCTGCCTTGATCTTGGATTTTCCAGCCCCTAGAACTGTGAGAAGTAAATTTCTCTTCTTTATAAATTCCCCAGTCTTGGCTATTTCATTATAGCAGCACAAAATGACTAGTACAGGGTTTATGATAGCAGGGCATTTAAGATAGGTTTTCAGGCACTTTGAAGTATTTTGACAGAGATTGGAAAGAAGGATGAATCCAGGTAAAATGAATAGCATAAGGAAGGACTAAGCAATATATTAATACAACAACGGCAACAACATGCAGGGGCATTTTGGACAGTAGGGAATAGTTCAGTTTGTTAGGAGAATAAAATACATAGGGAGTAGTATGGGAGAAGGTGTTGAAAAGCTAGACTGAGACTATTTCCAACCTGAACTCATATTTTTGGAGGTTTTAAAATCCAGACTGAGGAGCTTGTATCCAGCATGTTCTTTTGGCTACCGGGGCTCATTCCCACTTGCAGGACAGTTGTGGCCCAAATTGGTTTTCTTTTTTTCCCTTCATACTCTGGCCTTTCCTAGGAAGTAAGGTCTCATGTTTGTCTGAAACACATAGTGTCAGCGAGTTAGGGAGACGGGTTCAGACCCTCAGCATGGGCAGCTTCATTTTGAGCCTTTGTACTAGAGGATTTCAGAGATTCCAGGGGCTTCTTGCCAAAAACCAGTCTAATGCATGGTATCTGCTGAATACTGTGTTTGGGATGAATCCCAAATTTAGAAGAGGGAGGAGCAGAGGGGGAATTCCTTTTGGACCCTAGGACACAATCAACTTGTGGTCAGGATCCTGGAATTTGATTATCCATTTTGTTATTTTGGCTTGCATAGCTGCAACTGTGGCTCACAGTTATAGAAGTATCCGGTCCTTTAAAATCCAGCCACAGCCTTCAGGTTGATGACCTCCTGACAGTGATTAATTGGGAAGGGTGGGAGCTGGGGAAATCCTTTCTGCTCCCTGCAGACCTGCCAACTTGGCTTTGAACCTAGAGGAATGTTTTGGTCAGAGAATATCTATCCCCACGCCCTCTACCCTCTCTCTCACCCTTACCTCTGCCCCACATTGCACGTTCTATTTGCTATTCATATGCATTCATCTTTGCTAAATTAACTTTGACCCAGGCTTTACTATAATATGTGCTGCCCCTGGAAGGCTTCTGTATGATATATTCTTCCTCCCCTGAGCTTCTGACCGTGAAATTAATGGCTCTGAAAATTTACCTTTGCTCTATAGTTTGGGGAGGGTTTCTTCCATTGTCTCTACCAAGATGTAAGCATGATTGCATATCTTTCTTAAGCCATTGAAAAAGAAAGAAGGCAGAATCTTTGAAGTAACAGTCAACCTCCTAAAAAGTGCTTCTTCTCTAAGCAAACTTGAAAGAGACTTAGCACACAATTTTTCAGTCCTGAGTACATTCATCATTTTTTGAATTTGTGGAAAGGGAGATGTTCATTTTGCATGGCAAGGGTTTCTAGATATTTTTTTCCTTTAGCTGGCCACAGAACAAACCTAAAGGAGCCATTACTACATTGTATCTCTTATCCTGTGTGTATCTTTCTTCCTCCTCTTCCTCAAGATCCTTATTTATCCCTCTCTGTGGCCACCCTCTGCACTCACAGTTTCAAAGTACTAACCCTTGATGATGGTCAGCACTTGGTGTTTTGCTCTTTTGGTTGCTTGCATATGTGGAAGCAGGCCAGTGTCTGTGGAACCAGCTTATTCTCTAGCATGCTTTGAGATCTATGTCCCTGTTGAAGCACCAAGACATTTGGGAAGATGGCATGGGTGTGATGGAGTAGAATGTCAGCAGAAATTAAGCAGACCTTCGTCCAAATTCTAGCACTGTCTTTTACCTCTGTGAGACCTTGAAGCAAAATGCATGTCCTGTCTGAGCCTCTGAGCTCAAGTGATCCTTTTGTCTCAGCTTCCTGAGTAGCTGGGACTACAGGTATGCACCACCATGCTTGGCTAATCTTTTAAAATTTTTTTGTAGAGACAGGGTCTTGCTATGTTGCTCAGGCTGGTCTTGAACTCCTGGCCTCAAGGCATACTCCCACCTCAGCCTCTCGAAGTGCTAGGGTTACAGGTGTGAGCTACTGCACCCAGCCCCTTTCTGCCTTTAAGATCAAAAGTTGCATTCAAGATCAACACCTATGGGGGAGTGAGGAAGGAGGACTGAACAGAGAGAAGGTGGACTGAAATGTAGTCACAACAAAGACCTCAGCCAGTCTGTGGGGAGCTCTGGAGCTGAATTGGCCCCACAGAGCTGTGCTAAATTGGTGCAGGGAGGACAGAACTTTATACCTCAATCATTGGCCAGTCATTCATGTGGATTGACCCGGAGATGGGAGCATAATTTTGAGTGAGACATCTCTCTTTAGTGGAGAGTGGGGGGCCACATTAGTGAGGAGTCAGATATCAACATTCCTAGCAACTGGAAGAATGAGTATTCTAGTCCTAAAATGTCTAAAATGTGTGTGTGATGGGAGTGAATCTGAGCAGTGCACCACAGTGTCCACAATCTATCATTAGTAATTTCTAGGAGTTGAATTGCTGGTTGATATGATGTGGGTAAGTTCATCTGTAGTAGATACTGTCAAACAATATTTCAAAGTGTTTATACCCAAATACCATTTAAATTTAGATTCTGATATCCCCAAGTGAACTCTTTCCAAAAAGATAAAGAAAAATTTATAAAAGGAAAACAAATGTAAAAATATTAACTTAATATTTTCTATATCATGGAGAAAGCAAAATTGAGAACTATTGGAATAGGCTATTATTTTCTAACTTATGACTGGATGTCCTGAAAACTGTCAATGTTGTCCAAGTTGTTCTGAAATCTAGCTGTGGAATAAGTAGATCCTAAAGAGTTCCTACTCTGTTGAACAAAGAAAGAAAATAAGGTATATGAATTGA
>NW_012141191.1:4350567-4600769 GCF_000956105.1 Propithecus coquereli | reverse complement strand
TTGAAGGAATTCTTTTTCTCTGATAGTGTGTTTTTTATTTTTAGCATTTATTTTTAACTCTTTTTTATAGTTTCCAACTCTCTGATGAAATTCCCTGTTTATGTGTGTTGTTTATCTTTTCCATTAGATAATTTAACATATTAAACATGGTTATTTTAAACTTTCTGATAGTTCTAATAACTAGTTCATCTCTGACTCTGGTTCTGCTGACTGCTTCGTCTCTTGAAAATTGTTTTCTTTTTCTTTTTGCAGATCTCATAATTTTTTTGTTGAATGTTGGACAGTACATGGATAAGAAAAGTAGATATTCAAATAAATAGTATTTATGCCCAGAAATGGGCATACCTCTTCTTTGGCGCAATTAGTGTAGAAAGTTCAGTTAATCTAGTGAGGAGTTTAGCTGGGTTTGGGCTTTACGTTTCTGTTATAACCTTCAGTGTGCCCCAGGCTTCACAATCCTCCAGCACTGGGATACTTTTACCATGGACTGAAACTGAGGATGGAGTGCTAGAGAGGTTTTTTAAGTGTTCTTGTTTCACCCTCAACGTTAGCAGTTACTGCATGTCTGTGACACAAAATAGAGCTCTATCACCAGGCTCTGGAACCTCTTCAGTGACAGCGACCTCTGCTTAGTGTTGGTTTAGGATTCGGAGCCCAAGAAGATCTCCCACCATGTCCCCAGGGGCAGAGGGTTTTTTACTTTTGCCCCTCCCTCAGTGGCAATAGATCTTTGCCTGGGCCTGTGGGATGAGAAGGTTTTCAGCCTATATACCTAGGAGCTTAAAGCTTTTGTGTCCTGTGAGAGAAGGATTCGGGGAAGTGGAAGGGCTTCGTGCCTGTCTCCCAGCAACAGCTGACCGTCTCCAGCACCCCTGCAAGGCCAAGTCTCCCTGTTCCTGATTTCTTCTGAGCACCTAGTGGTGGTCTGTGGGAGAGAACTTGGGAGTGTGTCCCTTGTATTTGGGACTCCAAGGGATTTTAAACTAACATGATAGACTACAGCTGGCCCTTAAGAATTTTTTTAACTCAAGTTATTTCTTATTATCTATTTGTACAGCAGCCCCCTCTTTCTCCTGCACTTTGCCAAAGGTGAGATAGTTTTTGTGTCCTGTCTGTCCTTAAAGTGGCTTGTCACTCTTTGGAATTTACTTTATTGCTTTGTCATCTAGATTTATGAGCTCAAAAAAAGTTATTATTTGGTAGGTTTCCTGGCCTTTTTTCATTGCTAGGATAGTAATGACTTTCTCTTGCAGATTTTCATATCTTAAACAGAAGTACACAAGTGGAACTTCAAAGTAATTTCTTAATAATTTCCCTTATCCTCATTCTCTTCCCCTCATTAATGGTTTGGGACAGCCCAAATTGTCTCATACCCTTTTTCTGCTGAGGCCTTAACAAATAATATTTTCCTTCCTCTTTGGTGTTCTGTGTGCTTAAACCAGTGAGCATTATTCAAAAAGCTAGATATTATATATTGCATACAATAATTCTGCCCACTGGTTAGTAAAATAAAGCCAATCTAGCAACTAGAATGAAAACTGATAAGTCTAGGTAGGCCCTTCCTCTTTGTCTCCATAAGCATTTATTGAGTGCTAACAACATATTGTATCCTTCTAATCTCTTTAGTGAAAGGTATAAATATTACGTGTGTAAGCCATGTTATACTCTCAGTAATAAATATTTGCCTACTTCAAATTACTAAACATTTATTCAGTGCTTACAGAATACAAGGCACTGTATTGGATGGTAGATTGAATACAAAATGCTTAAGAACACACCTTTAAGAACCTCTGGGTTCTTTAGCGGACATAATAAAAAAGATGTACATAGGACTGGTATACAAAGCTTTAAGATGTCACAGTGGAGGAGTAGAAAATATGCCATGGGAGATGAGAAAAGGAGAAAGTGCTTTTGGACTGGGGGTTTAAAGCCAACTTCATGAAAGAGATGGAAGGTAAGATAGTGCTTAGAGAATGTGGAGGATTTGTATACACAGAGAAGAAAGAGCAAGGACTTGCCAGATGGAGAGAACAATGTCAAGCAAGGAATAGAGATGGGAGATCAGGGGATGTGTTGTAAGTAGCCAATTGTTCAGATTTTCAAGAGCAGTGTTTTTCCAGATATGGATCAAGACTCATTTGGGGTCATGAGATTAATATAATATCATGAACAGCTTTAAAAATGTATTAATAATAGAATAGAAACTATCCGAGTACATTGCATTTAGTCAAGATATTATTTTGAAAATTTGATGTCTGCGTATAAATATGCACACATGCATGTATGTGTATGGTAGGTCTCAAGACAAAATGTATTTATTGTAGGTCGTCGTCAAAAAGGTCTTAAAAATACTGGTCTATAGCAGAGGTGAGCGAACTTTTTCCATAAAGGGCCAAATGGTAAATATTTTACGCTTTTGGGGCCAAGAGGCCACATACAGTCTCTGTCACAATTACTCAACTGTGCTGCTATAGCACAAAAGCAGCTACACACAATATGTAAACAAATGAACGTGGCTGTGTTCCAATAAAGCATTGAATACAAAAAATAGGCGTAAGTCCAGATGTGGCCCATGGGCTGTAGTTGCTAACCTCTGACGTACAAGGTAGGGTAGAGGGGGGAGTATTGAAGCAGTGCTGGAAACACTGGTGAGGAGGGGCCCATTTTTGCAGCCCTTTTCTCTGTAGCTTAGCCACTGGGACTTGACTCAAATGGAAATAGAATGTCGCATTCTGCACAGAGGGGAGGTCAGCTTGTAGACACTTTTCAGCAAGCTTTGCTTTCAGACAGCCAGTTGATAGCGACGTGTAGGCTGGACTGGAAGGGAATTTTAAAGTCTCTCATGTTTGTAGTTTCTATCATATTCTTTTCAAGAAGCACAAGAGGTTTTTCAATGTATAGGGCTTTAAAAGTATTGCCTCCTCTACCATTCTGCAGGTTAAAGTGACTTTAGTCTGGTTTGACAGCTGAAGCTTCTGAACCCTAGAAATAGTTAAGTGACTTGCCCAGGTCCCCAGAGCCTGGAAAAGGTCTCCACTTGAATTAAATTACAGTGGAACTAAAATATAGGTCTCCTACCCTACAATGTATGCCGCTTTCCACTGGGCTGATCAATCTTTTCAATGAAAACAACGACTAATTCAATCTCTCAAGCACTCAGCAGTAAATGACCACTAGAAAGCCTGAAGGAACTGGACCACTCAGCCTTGGAAGGAGAAAGTGGCTTCATTCTGTTCTTGCACTGGACTTCCTGACTTCCTGGGGAAGCACTGAGCTGGCTGTGTCAGAATCACGAGGGAAGCTTGTTAAAAATGCAGCTTTTCTGTCCCACCTCCACTTTGAATCCTTAGCAAGGGATTTTAAGTAAGTATCCTCAAGTAATTCTGATGTGCAGCCAGGAATAGGAAACATTGCTTAAGCGAAAACTGGTATTTTTGCTTTTCATGACGATTAGTAGCAAGAATGTGCCTGAGATGCCACACCAAGTTTCTTCTGGACAGTGCAGAAGCACAGGAATGAAAGGTTGGCGACCCACATTCAGGACTCTTGCCTGCTACTTATGGACAAGCCATGTGGCCTCTCTGATCCTCATTTCCAACCTGTTAAAGTCAGCTGATCATAGGAGCTCTCTATCTTAGGATATGGTTTTCAGAATTGAATGAGCTAATTATAGGGGGAGAAATGGAGAGATGGAAACGTTCTAGCCCTGAGACTGGGGAGAAGCTTCTAAAATTTATCCAAGCTTTCTCAAGTAGAGGCCTTTTCCGGCATCCCTGGGGCATGAAGCTGTGTACCAACCAGGAATGCATAGTCTAATGCCAAGAAAGCTTGGAGCTTGAAAATAAGGTTCTGCCTCAGGCTTAAGAATGCCAAGCCTTTGCTCAGGGCTAGATCCACAAGAAGCAAGAGACATCCCGAGTGAAAATTTCCCTTGCCGGCATCTTGAGCTCCCAGAACTTGCCAAAGTAACAAGCTGGTGACAGGATCAGTGTTCAGCCTTCTTTCCTATGGAAAGCTTCAGGTCCCGTACAATAGGAAACCTATATTTATTGCTCTATTAAAGAACCAAGGTCATTTAAGAAGCCAAGTAAGTCATCTTTTGTGCTAGGACCAGGTAGTCACCCACTTCCTGGGAAGAGTCTTGGAAAACTGCTTTACATGGGGAAAAGAGAATGTTTTGTAAATCCTCAGATTTTAAATAGAAGATTTTTCATCTGAATGGCACTCTAGCTACTTCTCTAAGGTTCCAAATTTAAAGGAATCTGGGCTTGTTCCCATATACACAGAAGATGTACTAAAATACTAAAACTAAGATACAAAAAGCCAAACGGTTTGAAATTTGGGGGGAGGCATTTGTTGAAAATGTTTTACTGGTTTCCATCATTGTCATCAGTTTTCTAAGAAGTCATACCATTGTCAGAGTATAGGAATTGTCACAGACCAGAGCTTGTCCCTCTACAGGTAACATTGAAGAATTGTTCTCTTTGTGAATACCTGGAAGATTTCCAAGCTTGACTACCATCTTCAGTAGTACTATGACTTTTATTATGTATTTTGTAAAAACTAGTGTCAATAACCATACAAATTTGCCAACTAAAATCAGGCAATACAACATTTATTGTTTCCAAGAAAGTACGCTATATTGAGTTTTCACAATAATAGTGTTTTTTTTTTTTTTTTTAATGAGGACTTAGAATGCGTGAGGGCATTCCTAAGCCTTTTGTATGTATCCTGTCTCTTTCTGGAAATTCGATATTGAGTCCAGATCATCTAGCATTAACACAATTTGTCCATAATTGTCACACCAAGTTTTTCCACTGTGAACTCTGAAGTACAGCCTGGTGCTCCTGAAGTTGGCTATTATCAGTTTCTAGCACAACAAGAAGAGGCCCAGAGTGTGTATGTATTTCAAGTCGCAGGAAGTCTTGAGTATCTTTCCAGTCTTGTGAGGTTTGCGGGATTCCTCTGCTTCCATGCATGGACTCCCTGCAGGTGCTATAAATGCCCTGAGGACAGGGGCCATGTCTATCTTGTTCGGCTCTATTTCTGTGATCTATGGTAGGCCCCGAGTAAATGTTTGTAAGATGGAGGGAATGGTAGAAGGGTGAATGGAAGAAAGGAAAGAAGGCTGGGAAGATGAATGGAAGGTAGGTGAATGGAGGGAAGGAAGGAAAGAAAGAAGGAACAAAGAATTTTCACTTTAGTATTTCTTCCTTGCCTTATTAGTATTTATACAAGGTCTGTCCAGAAAGTATCCAGCCATTGTTAATATATGGAGAACGGTTTGCCCGACATCGATGTAACTTGGCAGCCAAGGAGAGTGGCCTGGGATGCGCATGTGTGAACAATGATGACCTCACTGTACTAGTCAGTGGGGCACTAGACACCGTTGAGTGAGCATGTGTGCCGTGTGGCTGTCGCATTCAAAATGACTGAGCAAGTAGAGCAATGAATCTGCCTCAGATTTTGTGTTAAGCTTGAACAATTCTCCACGGAAACTATTTGGATGATCCAGAAGGCTTTCAGGGACAATGCAATGAGGGCAGCGCAACTAAAAGTGCGGCACAAACGCTTCAAAGATGGTCTAGAATCTGTTGAAAGTGATCCATGTCCTGGAAGGCCTGCAATAAGCAGAACACCTGAGAATGGTGAACGCGTGTGGGTTAAGAGACCCTGGGAGAACCGTGTGAGGTCCCAAGGTGCCTACTTTGAAGGGCACTCAGGTGTCATTGTCCTGTGTACAATGTTTCTTGTATCTTGTGTCTTCTTCAATAAATGTCTCTATTTTTCATATTACATGGCTGGATATTTTCTGGACAGACCTCATGTTTTTATCATTCTTAAGTGGATATATTTCTAAAGATCTAGGCATTTGGGTATCCCAAGATGTGGCAGATTCATAAAAACAAAACCACACAAATACAGCCCAGTTAGAAGGAGGTGGGAAGGGATACTTTGAATTATAGTAAAGTCAGAATTATATAAAATTGAAAAATAAAGTTTTGATATTTTTAATTGTCATATAGTTATTAGCAACAAATTAATAGCTAAAGCACTTCTAGGAAGATTTCAAAGTATTTGTAATTTGTTTAACTTGTTTGTTTCCTGTGTCTGTGGTTATGGACAATAACTTAGAAATAGCCATGTTGGACAGTGGGTGAGGTTGCAGCTTTAGTGATCTTTTGTATATACTAAATTTTTACTGCCTTTCGCATAGTCATTCTGTGCTCTATTGTCTTATGATTTTTATTGGTGGCTTATTCTCCAGTTACTTTGCGAATGAACATTTTATTTCCCTTGATAGTTGTGCAGTTTATAACACTTTTAGGGCCATGCTTCTTCCTTCATTTATATGTCACATATGAACAATGTACATCCCAACTCAAGATTGGGCTCACAGCAGTGCTTCTGCACAAATATTAAACAGGTTTAACTGTCTCTTATTTATAAATTTATTTTATTTACTATTTTATATTTTTCAAAAGGCAAAATAAAGGAAAATTTTAATCCATTCCCTATCTAGATGTTCATTAACTCTACATTTGGATGTTTTCACATCTGCCCAGCCTCTAGGACAGAGAAAGAGGCCCATATATCTGTGAATTTTAGATTATTGAGGTCCTACCACATTTCTTTTTTTTTTTTTCACTTGTGGCCAGTACATGTACATTTGGCCGGGTTGCATATGTGGAGTGAGAAGGCCATGAGGACAGCATTATCAGCACGAGGAGAGCAATTTCTCTGTGGGGCTGTTTGAAACAGGCTGTGTGCACATGTGCGATTCAGTGTAGGCTGGGCTGGAGCACAGAGGTGCTGTGGTTCACATCCCCACAAGCCTCCTTGTAAAGTCCAAAAATTGAAACTCCCCTCTGGGCCCTCCGCAAACTATGCCCCTGTGCTGGGAAACAGAGCTCTCACCTAGAGTGGGAAGAATGTTTCCATCATGTAGCTCCTTTTCTTGGGGTCTCCATGGTCCTAGTTCCATTGACCTTTCAATTAATCCCCCAAGCCAATGAAAAGTGGCAAGAGGGAGTGTCGAGTGACCCCTAAGTGTGGAGCAGAAACAAAGACCAATGGAGCTTCTGAGGCTGTTTCCATACTTACTGTTATATCCTGGGACTGGGAGTCCTAGGACGTCATGGCCCTTGGTGGCAGATTGGAGACTTCCAAACAGAGCTGCTTCACTGCAGCTCCTGAGCATTGCCGTCATTCCTGGGCAATGGCAGTAGCAGTTAGGGCCATGGGCTTTGGAAACAAACTGCCCAGGTTTGAATCCTCTTTTTACCACTTAGTAGCTGTGGGATCTCACACAGATGCCCTAATTTCAGTCTCTCATCTGCAAAAAGGGGATATCAGATTGTGAAAATTAGATAACAGATGTATAAACACCTGAGGACAGCATCTGCTGCCTTGCTCTTCTTCTTAGGATGGAATTTATCCTGCTTGTAATTCTGCTTCAAAAGTATGTCAGTATATGCCACCTGTTCTGGTTCTAGGACTTGTATGTGCTAAGGTTTGTACTGAATGTGCACATCTAAAAGTTCTCGAGAACTTTGAGTGAGTGGCCTTTCTTATGGGATGACCAATCATCGTGGTTTGCTTGGGGCTGAGAAGTTTCTTGGGAAATGAGACTTTAAGTTATAAAACTGGAAAAGTCCCAGGCAAACCGGTGACTTTGCCAGGTTGGCAAAGTCTTCAGTTTTCCAGATGAAAAGGGCAGGGAGAAACCATGACACTGAAGCTGATTCCAGTGAGAGCCACCCACATGAGTGAGGCCGATGGCATCCTCTGAACTAGAGACCAGTGGCCACTTGCTGTTAGCAATACATTCAAGCAGAAAGAGGAAGAGGCCTAACTCACTACCCCTAAGCATTCTGCTCCAGACACGAGACTATTTGGAGTACCCTCCTCCTAAAGCAGTGGCTTCCAACCCTTGCTGCCTATGAGAATCACTCAGAAACTTTTTTTAAAAAAAGAAATACCAGTGCCTGGGCCCGATTGCTAAAAAACAAACAAACAAACAAAAAAACCTGATTTTATTGGCCCAGCTGGTGCCTCAGCATTGGTGTTTTGTAAAAGTCCTTCAGCTGATTCTAATATGTAGTCCAGGGTTGAAAATTGCTAACCTACGTTACAACTGGGAATCAGCAACAGGTGAAAATTGACTTATATTTTCCTAATTGACAAATTTAGGATTTCCTGATCAGAGTTTCAGCTACGATGACTTGACATGTTACTAACGTATGATGCTTTATTGAGTGGATTTGTCCACACTGGGATTTCCATCTAAAGAAAACTAGAGATGATTGAGTGTTCTTTGTTTTTCCCTTTTCTTTCGTGAGGGCAGTATATTTGTGGGTGTCCTGCCTAGTTCAGGCAACATGGTTTTAAAGGGTGAGAAAATTCAAAGCTTAATTTGGGTAAAGGGGGAATAGTGATATTTCTGATGAGAAAAAAATAGACTCCCTTCTTTTGTACCAATTTTTGCTGGAGTCAAGGAAGAGCTGAGCCCTGCTCTGGAGTCTGGGTGGGGAAGGCTGCTCCTCAGGCTGCTCGGAGGAAGGCTGAGTGGGCTCTGGGCTGGGCTGGGGTGGGTGGAGAAAGGCAAGGTAAACGGTACTTAGAGCTTTGGGAACATAGGCAAATGCTTCCCGCAGCGTCGTGAACCAGGTGGCAAGCTCTGGCTGTACCATCAGCCAGGAATCTAGAGGAAGCAAGCTTCAAAAATTGTGCTAATGTCATCCGGCACTAGGAAGACATGAGCTCTCAAGCCATGGAAAGCCATGGAGGAACCTTAAATGCATATCACTGAGTGAAAGAAGCCAATCTGAAAAGGCTACACACCATATGAGTCCTACTATATGACATTCTGGAAAAGGCATTTCTTCAAATGTAAATTTCTACACACCATTGACAACTTGAAAAGTTTATTTTTTTCTTATGATAAAATACATTTATTGTGGAAATACTGCAAAGAAAGAAGAGGGAAAAATATCTGCAATTCTACCATTTCAGAGATAAATAACCGTGTTAATGGTTTGGTGTATATCCTTCTGTTGTTTACCTGTGCACACACATATGTGTATAAACATATATGTACATATATTTTTCTACAAAAATGTACTGAATATTCTTTTTTGGTAAAGTGATTTTTGCATTTGTTAAAATTGAACATCTTTCTATGTTACTGAAGATTATATTCAATACATTGTATACACAACAAGATTTTGTGTGGATTTTCCACGATTATCCTATTGTTCAAGGACTAATATTTATTTTTCCAATTCTTCTTTATTCTCTTAGCTACTTCACTGAATGTCCTTTTTTTTTTTTTTTTTTTTTTTTGAGACAGAGTCTCACTCTTTTGCCCGGGCTAGAATGAGTGCCGTGGCGTCAGCCTAGCTCACAGCAACCTCAAACTCCTGGGCTGAAGCGATCCTCCTGCCTCAGCCTCCCGAGTAGCTGGGACTACAGGCATGTGCCACCATGCCTGGCTAATTTTTTCTATATAATTTTAGTTGTCCAATTAATTTATTTCTAATTTTAGTAGAGACGGGGGTCTCGCTCTTGCTCAGGCTGGTTTCGAACTCCTGAGCTCAAACAATCCGCCTACCTCGGCCTCCCAGAGAGCTAGGATTACAGGCGTGAGACACCGCGCCCAGCCTGAATGTCCTTTTGACTGAAGGTTAAGAAATAGAATAGCTGGGTCCAAAGCTGATTGATATTTTATAGACTATTGATCATTATTGCCAAATAACTCCACCAAACTGTGTTCATCCACACTGGCACTTCGCTGGTACTAGGACTTCTCCTTCCCCACCCAACTTTTGCTAACTGACAGTTCCCAGATGGTATTCCATGTTGTGGACTATTCTTTGGCCACAGTGAGATTGAACATTTGTTCAAATGTTTATTGACTATTAGTATTTTTCTCTGAAAATTGCTTGTCCCCTGTCACACAGTTTTCTCTTGCAGTTCCTCTTTTTCTTATTGACTTATAAAAACATTTTTTAAACATAAAGTCTGTTAGCCCTGCCATATACAGTGTGTGAACATTTCTCCCCTCTCTTTTTACTTTATTTGTAGTCAGGTTTTAGAAAACCATTTGATGCCAGTGTTTTCTGGCATTTCTTGTTTAATATACCTGTCACTGGTAAAGTGTTATAGTTCACTTGCCTTAAGGAGTTCTTCCCAACGCCCCTTCCAAAGCACACTGTGATCATCCAGTGGAAACATCTGTGCAATTGAAACATCCTTAATGTCTCTATCCCAAACTCAAAGAACTACAAAGAGCACACTTAATTTTACTTGATCATCGGCCCCTTATTAATCTTGGCAAATTTTAACATGTAGGCAAGCATATCCAAGCCAGCCCACAAGTTACTGTGCAATTGGTTCCAAATGATCGAGGTGGAGGGTTTTTTTTTTTTTTTTTTTCCCCTAGCTAAAAGAACTTTGTCTCTCTACCACTAAATTATGACTTGTTATCTCACAAACTTAACAGCATCCAGTGGTTCTATCTCTAGGTAATGTAACCCAGCTGGGGATCCAAGGTCTGCAAAGCCCATGCTTTAGAACAAAAGGATATTTTTCTCTAGCCAGTAAATAAAAGAGGTTTTTTTTTTCAGCTATAAAAGGACAAAAGGTTTTGAAATGATCCCACTGGGCAGGGTTTCCTAGACTTGTTTTTTTGGCAGTTGGCCATGGAGCTAACTTAGAGTCTTCCAAGCTTCTTCCATTTTTGTAGCAGAGTGAGGATTTCACTGGATGAGACTAGAGTCACTTCGTGGTGTAACGACTAATGCCCAGGGTGCTCTTAATGTAGAGGCAACCGCAATGGCACATCGAACAGGGTCATCAGAAGACCCTTGATCAGTGTGCACAAAGAACTAAAAACTTGAACCTTTTCCCTTTTTATTTAAGTCACTTCATTGCCCCCTCTGGTTATATGTTTTCCTCCTCGAGAAACATTTAATACTGTAAATGTAACAAGAACAGTAAATGGTCTATAGCTTCAGTTAGAAGTTGACAAAAATGTTTAACTTAACTAAGGTATTGTTTTATCCCATTTTTAAGGTTTTAATAGCTCTGTGACATCAGGTCTGCCTTATTGATTTTCTACATGTGTTTCACAGTCCTGAAACCCAAGGTTACTGTTGTCCATTCTTATTGCCCTATTGCAAGAAGGCTTGGTCCATGCCCTGGACTCAGTCTTGTTTCTTAAGATGTTACTATGACTAGAGTTAGAGGATAAAATTATATGCATAATTGAGAACAATTTATCAAAGCATGTATTGAGGAATCAGCACCTGTGTAGGTACTTTATGTGAATTACCAACAACAAAATCAACAGCAACAACTTGTGATATCCCAGTCACTGTTCTAAATACCTAGGCATATATTTAGTCACTTAATCCTGACAGTAACCCTAGGGGGTAGAAGCTACAATTGTTCCTATGTTACAGATGGGTATAGACAACAAAGGCAAGTGGATAAGCCAGGATTTGAACATGATAAAATCTCACTCTAGAGCTTTCCCTCTTTATTTGATTAAATTGATACAACAATACTGCAAAATTGGCAATGGTGTCCACATTTTACAGATGAGAAGCTGGGCTCCGAGAGGTTAATAACTTTGTAGTAACTTTCCACACACCTGTGAAGTAGCAGAGTTTGGTTTAAACCCTAATTCTAAAGTCTTCTCCATTATAGCACGTTTCTCACACTACAACATGTTTCTTATTTGTATTCATTTCAGAGAGATCTTACAACTGG
The DNA here is from genome assembly GCF_000956105.1 of Propithecus coquereli. NCBI lineage: Eukaryota > Metazoa > Chordata > Mammalia > Primates > Indriidae > Propithecus > Propithecus coquereli. The sequence continues at coordinate 4,588,994 of NW_012141191.1, read as the reverse complement.
CCAATAGATGCTTAAATGGGCCTGCACACACTCTTCTGGTTTCCCGTTGCACAGGAAGCTAGCTGTTTAGACTGCACTCCGCATGGCATGAATGACACAATAAGAACTGCCTCAACTCTTTCTGTATAAATAGCTGTAGGATTTAGCTTGTGGGCTCATTCCTGCCTCAGGGACTTTGTGCTTGCTGTCCCTTGGCTTGGAACACGTCATCCCCAGATCTTGGCGTAGCCAACTCCTCCTTCTCAGGTGTCAGCTCAGATGTCATCACCTGAGTGGGCTGGCCCTAACTACCTGCATCAATCTCCTGGGGCTGCCATGACAAATCACTACAAACTGGGTGGCTTAAAACAATAGAAATGTATTCTCTCATAGTTATGCAGGCCAGAAGTCTAAAACCAAGGTGCTGGCAGGGCCACGCTTCTACTAACGGCACTACGGGAGGATCCTTCCTTGTCTCATTCAATTTCTGGTGGCTCCACGTGCTCCGTAGCTTGTGACAGTGTAACTCCAATCTCTGCCTCGTCCGCACAGCTTGCTCCTCTTCCTATAAGAACACTTGCCATTGGAGTTAGGGCCCACCTGGTTAATCTAGATGAGATTGGCATAATCTCATCTCAAGATCTCTAGTTTAATTACACCTTCAAAGACTGTTTCCCCAAATAAGGTCACATTCACGGGTTCTGGGTGGACATATCTTTTGGGGGTGGGGACCCACCATTCAACCTTAGGTAAAGCCACCTTTGTTGCTGTTATGCTCTGTGACCCACTGTATTTTCTTCAAAGCACTTGTCCTTATTTGATGCATCTTATTCTATCTGTCTTCTTTTGCTTGTCTCTACCTACTTGAATTCCAGCTTTATGAGTAAAGAGCTGTCTTTTTCTCTGCTGTGTCCCAGGATGTAGAACAATGCTTGGTATATCGTAGGGATTATTGAATATTTACTAAATAAAAGAATGAAATCACTGGACTAATGTGGTGTCAACTTGGCTCTTTGATCCCTTCAGCAATTTCCAGGGTTTTATTTTTTGTTATTTTGTGTTATTTGGATTTCGGTTGCAGAAATGCAAATATATTACGGGACATATATTTGGTATAATGGGTAAATATATCTAACCATTTCAGTCTAACATTCAATTGCTAACTGGTCTTCTTAGCTCGTTTAGCTTTTACTTTGGCCCCAGAATTGCATCCTCAGCAGAGTGTTTCTTTCTCCCTTAGGCTCTGACCACCTCCGAGAGAAAGACGGTCTCTGGGCTGTCTTGGTCTGGCTCTCCATTATCGCTGCCCGGAAGCAGAGTGTGGAGGAAATTGTTCGAGATCACTGGGCCAAATTTGGCCGCCACTACTATTGCAGGTGAGGAGAAGGGGAAGGATCTCTGGACGGACCCTGCGGAACTAGTCTTAGAGCAGGTTTCTAAAACTGATGAACTAGAACCTTAAAAAGAAGGCATCTTTCAGGAAGATCTGAGGGACACAGAGGCTGAAGCCAGGTCACCCTTGATAGGTGGTTGGGGGTGACATCAAGGGCTACCAAGCAGGAAGGTACAAATTTCCTTGGTGACATTTCTCTGTAATCTTTTCATCAGTGCCTGGGCATGGTGGGTGGCCATCCCAAGAGGAAATCTGAACTACAGAGCTTTGAACTAAAGTGCTTTAGTGAGCATGGTGGCTGTGAGAGTCGTGCAGTCAAACCAGAGGCATTTCTTGTTGGTTTTGCACCCATACTTATTAAGGAAGGGGGGCAGACACAGAAGCCGTGACAGTTGTAATCCTCTCCCTACTTTTGTCTTATCTCCTCACCAATGGGGCAGACGATGTCCAAAACACATGAGCTGGCATCCTTTGAATGGACCACATGGTTCGTGAGCCCTAGATTTTGCTAAAGTTTTGGTCTGATGAAAGGAGGCACAGAAAAGGGAAACATTACCTAGGAAGGAGGAAGAGGAAAGGTCAGTGAGTAGGAGCTTAGGGTTGGGGCTCTCTATCCCTTTCCTGTTGCTTAAGTAAGAGAGAGAAAGAGTGTTCTAGATGCATGGTTGCCTACTAGATATGTGAACATATCTAGTACCAAGTCATGGTTTAGGGATAGGGAGTAGGAAAGGTTGTTAACTGTGCAGAACTTGAGGGTGGGGGCAAGTGAATCCTTGGGTAGTCTCAGAGGCTCTCTGTGTTTTAAAAACAGAGATTGCATCTCATTTTGCTTGCTTTTGAATAGTTAACTACTTTGGATGTTTGGTTGTATTTCAAAAGCTTAAGGGACAGAAAGAGGGCTTTAGAATTCCCTTATAAGGTGATTGTTTTTTCTCTCAAGAAGTCGTTTTCTTAGATAAATATCAGAGAATAAAGAAGCCTGTGGTAGTACTCATTAAAATCAAAGAGCTCACAACTTTCTGGGAAATATAGACAACGCCATAATTCTTGTTTAGTCAAGAAGGCTCAGGATGTGATAGCCTGTAGACTACCTCCAATTATTTATTGTATCATCAAAAAAGGGTTCTCAATGCAGGCAGGTAGGAACTTGTTTTATTTATCGTTATTTCTAAAAAAGTGCCAAAACCCCCTGATTTTTATATTTTGTTTTTGTTTTTGTTTTTGGCATACCAAGGGCCAATTGGCATGTGAAATCCTTCTATTGCATAAGGTTCTTTCAAAAAGTCTAACTTGATCAAATATATTATGATTGCCATCCTCTGGCTTAGTGAGATTGCTTTGAGTCAGAGATGTGTTTCTCCTAATTTGTGGAATGATTATCTAGGCTTCTGCTGGTGTTTGGAAGAATTGGTATTATGATAAGTGTATTTATAATATAGTTTATTTTTTGTGGCCAAGAACTTACAGGATAATTACTTTCTCATAACAAATGCCATATTAGAGAATAATATGCAATGGAGATTTAATTACTTATAGGACGATGAATTGTGTTTCAGATTTCTGTCCAAAAAGATCACAGAGATAAAAAGGGAGGCAGGAATCGGTAGAACGAAAGGTCAATATTTCCTTCAGCTCCCAGCAAATGGCAAGTTGAAAGGTGCTTGTGAAGTGAAATTATTTCTAGCTTGACAATTCTCTTGGCAGGGAGAAGATAAAACAATTTCAGTTTAACTAATACTGAGCCTGAAATTGTCTCTGAGAAAATCTCCGGGATGAATTTCCTTGTATGAGTAGACTCTAGAAGGAATTCTCCATTTAAAGGTTTCTTTCCTTGGAAGTGGTGGTGGTGGTCAGAAGGGGAATTGGGGGTGGAAGGTGGTGCTAGGTCCTGCTTGTGTGTAAAGGTGAACATTTGGGCAGGCTTGTCTGATGACCTCAGCCAGAGACTGAACAAATCTATCGCATTTGTGTTTTTTCTCAACTTTTAAATCTCTTTCAGTGCCTCCCTATCTCCTACTACACCCTCCTATCCCGTCTTCCTGCCCCTTTGCTTGGTGAGGTCTTCACCTTCTCCAAATGACTGTCTTTAAGCAGAAGCTAGTTTCAGAACACATGCAGTGCTGAAAAAGAATGTCCTGAGGGGGTTCCTTATTTTTATATTATTTTATTTTATTATTTGATTTGATTTGATTTTTTTCCTGAGGCTGGGGAAGAAGCACCTTATCTAGGAGGAAGAGAATTACAAGAAGGGATATAGATGCAGGGGACCCATTGCTTGACATGGTATCATTCCGGATTTTCCATCTTGCCTAATACCCTGATGTTTACTGGATGTCTTAAAAGATCTTGGGTGGAAAAAAAAAATTAGTTATAGCTATTCAGAGCTTCCTTCTTTCAGTTCGCTCTGAGAACTCTCATCCTTTCTCTGTGCTGCAGAAAGCCCAAATGTGAGACCCCTCCAACAGCCGCTGGGGCACAGCTGCCCCTCCCAGGGCTTCCCTCTTAAACAGACCCTCCCGGGTGTGCCATTAGTCTCTGATGTGCCTGGCACTGTGCCAGCTGCTTGGCATGTGTTATCATATTATAAAGCCCACAACAGCAAAGGCAGTAACTGTTAGTTTTAGTTTTTCTCTTTTTTTCTAATCACCTCCCAGCCTCCTTGTTATGTTTGATGCTCTTGACTAGGAGAACTCTTAAAACAGAACAATTGTGACATTTCTCCCAAGTTTCAGAGAGAGTTTTATAGCATCTTTTGTTCCTTTCTCTCTCCCTCTTTGCCTTCGTTGATTCCTCTCTTTGCTTTCTTCCTTCTTTTCCTTCCTCCCACCTTTTATTCCCTACTTACGTAGCACTTCCTACGAGCCAGAAGTAGCAGAGAACAAGGCAGCTAAGGTCTCTGCCCTCTTGGGGCTCACATTCTGGTGGGCAAAGACAGATGATAAGTAAACAGGTATACAAACGAGATATAGGTTGGGATAACTACCCAAAGAAAATATAAAGGACAATGAGAGAGGAGGAAGAAGGGAGCTACCTTAGATAGATGGTCAGAGGTCACTTTCTAGAGGTGACAGCAAGTTTGAAATATTGAAGGCAGAGCATCAGCCAGTGGATTGAATAGCTGGAGGAAGAGTGTACGAGGTAGACAGAACACACGGTGCGGGCAGACGCTCGGAGGCAGGAAAGGCTGAAGTGTCGTTGAGCACAGGAGAGGAGGCCAGTGTGGCAGGAACAAGTGAGCAAGGATGAAAAGCAGAACAAAGTCAAGTCACTAAGGTGGACAGGGGCGGATCCCACATGCCTGATACACTGTGGTTAGGGCTTTGAGTTTTGTTCTCAACATCATGGGTGTTTTTGGAGGGGCTTACAGGAAAGGAGTGGTGTGATTTGATATTCACAAGATTACTTGGGCTGCTGTAGGGAGGATGGATGATAAGGGTCAGGTGGGAGATGGGAGGCTGGTTGAGGGTGCTTTTCTGTGCTGCCCTGCCCAGAAAACAGAAACAACGATTAGATGACCTTAAGGGGCCCACCCAATTGCTGCTTCTCTGATTAGGTTCTTGTTCGTCCTGCGTCCTGCCCTCCCTCACCAGGTTTGACTATGTGGGGCTGGAGCCCAAGACGACCTATTACATCATGAGGGACCTGGAGGCCCTGGTCACAGGCAAGTCCTTCGTTGGCCAGCAGTTTGCCGTGGGGAGCCACGTCTACAGTGTGGCGAAGACAGATAGCTTTGAGTACGTGGACCCTGTGGATGGCACCGTGACCAAGAAACAGGTACTCGCTATGGAGTCACTAAAACAGGTTGTTAGACAGAACCAGTGGCCAAAGTGTCCTAGAGTTGGAGAGGTCTTTAGGGATGATCTGTTCTGAGCCCTCATTCTACAGTTGAGAACTCTGCAGCCAGGAAAGAGGAAAGCCCTTGATGAAGGTCACTGACTAGTTAGTGGCAGAGAGTGGATTAGAACATGGGTCCTCTCTGTCCAGTATTCTTTCTACTTGGTAATAGATGGGCCAATACCTCAAATATATATAGACCCAACATTTCCTTCTAAAATACTTGTAGCCTTCAAGTGCTCTTGTGTGGTGGCCATTATTGGATTCAGAAAAGTTTCCACGAGCAAAAGATCCCTGCCCTTGGGACCCCCAGGTACAGGGATATTTCGCCTTCTATTACCTTATATCATTGAGGAATCATAGGAGCTTAGCCACATGGGTTTGGTACCGTGGTAGGGAAGAATCAGTTGAAAAATTTGCCCAGAAAACCCAAAAGGAAGACATATGGATGAGAATGATTATCATAGATGAGTGGCAAAGTCAACCACACCATCTATTATGGTTTCATCTTTGTGAAACATGTAAGAAAGGTTAATAAAGTCACTACAACTATTTTACTTCTCATTTTTGTTTATTTATTGGCGATGGCAAATATTGGCCCCTCTGGGGGCATATGTTAATGTTTACAGTCTAAATAACATACCATGAGTAACATTAAGAGAAGTTCTATTCTAAAATTTCCAGATTCTTATGTTTTTATACATTCTTCCTAGGCACAGACTGTAAAACAAGTCAGAAGCTTCAGGTCTTTTCGGACTATATATGAGGGCTGTCTGGAAAGTATCCGGCCATGTAACCATTCTCATTGTATTAACAATGGCTGGATACTTTCCGGACAACCCTTGTATCATGGTAGTTACTATTTTAATTTGACTAGTATATCCTATATCCTCCTTTTCCTAGGGCCCCCTCAGATATTCCAAATCCCAATGCTCTCTTGTTTCCCTCTTGATATTTTCTCTCTGGTTTGCTTAGTTTTGTGGTAATCTTTCACGTACATCAAAAAGTCAGGCTGGGCGTGGATTGTTCGAGCTCAGGAGTTCAAGACCAGCCTGAGCAAGAGCGAGACCCCGTCTCTACTAAAAAATAGAAAGAAATTACTTGGACAGCTAAAAATATATAGAAAAAATTAGCTGGGTGTGGTGGTGCATGCCTGTAGTCCCAGCTACCCAGGAGGATTGCTTGAGCCCAGGAGTTTGAGGTTGCTCTGAGCTAGGCTGACGCCATGGTACTCTAGCCCGGGCAACAGAGCGAGATTCTGTCTCAAAAAAAAAGAAAAAGAAAAAAAAAGTCAGTCTCTCATTCTAGAAGCCCTACAGTGGCCCAACACAAGGATTACAGCCTTACTTTGGAAAATGATAGTAGAGAAAATAGTGGATAAGAAGTTAGAAGACTCAGAATCAAATCCTACCCCTGCCGCTTAATAGTTGTATGACTTTGGGGAAGTTGCTTGATTTCTTTGAGCTACAGTTTCTTCCTTCTTTGTAAAACACCTATCTCACAGAATTGTTTTAGAAATGGAATGAAATAAAATACACAAAAGCTTCTAGCTATCTTTTATATAGAGCTTGTACAATACGTTTCTCTGGTTGTGTTTTGTTTCACTCAAGGAAGATTGCTTGTAGCCTGGACTGAATTCACTCTGAAATAACAACGATGAATCAGTCCTTGCAGATACAAAGTCAGGAGCTCAGCTGCATCTTTGAGCCCCTGTGCCCCAGATAAGTCTTTTCCAGTTTTGTACCACTTTCCCACTTTCAGTTTACATAGGGCCCTCGGGACAAACTTTTCCTAATTCCGAGGCTTATTTCGTTTTTGTTAGTGTAGAATTCAAGCGATGTAAAGTGCTTTCTAAAGTATCCTTGGGAGGTTTTTGTTCATTGATGAGGAAGGCTTGGGCACCATTTGTTGGAGGCCCGTGCAGGGGTGGGGAACCCTTATTAAAAGGATTTGTTCTGTATAATTTGGATTCAGTCAAAAGGCCACACTCAAGGATCCAGAAGGCCACATGTGGCCCCACGGCTGTAGGTTCCCCACCCCCGCGAGGCTTGTCTGTGGAGCTAATTTGTTTTGCTGTTTATTCAATATTACTCTACCTCGTATGTTCCCCAATGTACTCAGCATTTGGATACTTTTTTTTTTTTTTTTAATTTAACCATTCACGTCAGGCTAATTCCTCCGCTGGATCTCTAGTTCTGACATCTATTTATTCCATTTCCCTTCCCCCTCTACAACCCTGTGTATTGGCTGCCATTTTTACTCTGGAATTGATTCCTCCCTGCCCCGCCCCGCCCTGCCTTCCATGTTCTCCCATCTGAGCTTAGATGTGGCTATAAATAGGTAAGTGCTACCAGGACCTGCTCTTGAGAGTTTTTCTAGGAAAGAAGAAAAGAAGATTGTTGTTCATTTTCCCAGATTCCAGGGCCCAAGTCACATCTTCATTGGCTGGTGGCCGTGAGTCACACTGAAGTTCTCTGCAGGTCTGGGGTTTGGCTCAGCGAGTGTGATGAGAGACCAGTTAACACCCAGTGACATCCTCATTGTCAGCAAGCCACAGATGGTTCTTTTGCCACAGCTGGTCTTGTTCGGCAGCGAAGGAATCCCTGCATAGTGTGGTGTGCTGTTGCAGCACTCTTAGGATGTGAACAGAGATCAGCATTCACCTCCAGGAGTAGTTGAATCTGGGGCACACTTCAGGTCACATTTTGCAAAATAAGCATGAGTTTTCAAACTATAGATACCAAAAAGACATATTTGAATTTAAATGAAGTAGTATTATTTTTAAAATAGTCAAAGTACATTGATGCATTTGTTCAATGGATATTTATTGAGAGCGTACTAAATGCATAATTTGTTTTTTTATAGTACAGTTTTTAATATGAATATATAACAGCATTATTGAGATATAATTCACATACCATACATTTCACTCATTTAAAGTGTACACTTCAATGGTTTCTAGTATATTTACAAAGTTGTGCAGTCATCGCCACAATCAATTTCAGAACATTTTTCATCACCTCTCAAAAAAAACCTTGTGCTCTGTGGTGGTCATCTTTCTTCTAACATCCCTCTCACCCCCAGCCCCTGGCAAGCCCTGATCTACTTTCTGTCTCCATGGATTCGCCTACTCTGGGCATTTCCTATAAATGGAATCATATAATATGTGGTCCATTGTGACTAATTTCTTTCACTTAATGTAATGTTTTCAGGGTTCATCCGTGTTGTACCGTATATCAGTACTTTATTCCTTTTATTGCCAATTAACATTCCATTGTGTGGATATACCACATTTTGTTTATCCATTCACCAGTTGATGAACATTTGGGTTGTTTCCACTTTTTGGTTATTATGAATTACACTTCTGTAGACATTCATAGACAAGGTTTTATGTGGACGTAGGTTTTCAATTCTCTTGAGTATATACCTGGGAGTAGAATTGCTGGGTCAAGTGGTAACTCTCTTTAACCCTGAAAGGAACTGCCATATAGTCTTCAGAAGTAATTGCCTACCATTTTACATTCCTACCAACAGTGTGTGAGGCTTCCAATTTTTCCACATCTTCATTAACCCTTGTTATCATGTGATATATCTGGATCCTTGGCCCTCCAAAGCTCATCTTGAAGTTCCATCCCCAGTGTTGGAGGCGAGGCCTGGTGGGAGTTGTTTTCTTCAGGGGGATGGATCCCTCATGAGTGGCTTGGTGCCCTCCTTGTGATAATGCGTGAGTCCTTGCTCTGTTAGTTTTCATGTGAGAGCTGGTCGTTTAAAAGAGTGGGCTCTCTCTTGTTCCTTCTCTCCCTGTGTGACACGCCTGCTCCCCCTTCTCCTTTCACCACAGTTGGAAGCTCCTTGAAGCCCTCACCAGAAACAGATGCTGGTGCCATGTTTCTTTTCAGTCTGCAGAACTGTGGGCTGAATATACGTCTTTTCTTTGTACAATAAGTTACCCAGCCTCTGGTATTCCTTTATAGCAATGCAAAACAAATTAATACACTATGTCATTATTTTAACATAGTATTATTTTAAAACAACCTACTATAATACAGGTTATTTTTAAATTGATATAGAAGGATATTTAATCTCCATAAGGAGAAACAGAAGTATGTCTCCCTGTTAACAGAACCCAAGGGAATCACAATACTGTAAAATCTCTGCTTGCTATGGGAGGCAGTTCTCTGTGGTCCTCTTCAGTATTCTATTGCGTTTGAGTCACAGTTTGAAGGATTTGAAGGCCAGCTTTGTCACTGCCTACATTTGTGACTTTGGGCATGTTCCTTAACTTCTCTGAACCTCAACTGGGAAATGGGCTGGTGATATTTACCATATATGTAGGGTAATGGAGAAGGTTTGAGGAGAAAGTCCTATAAAGCCCCAGGTACAGTGGCTGGTACCTAATCGATGCTCAAGAACTATCAGTTTCCTCCCCAGCTCTTACCAGAATCCTTAATTTGACTGAATATCAGTTTGAGGAAAGGATAAATCTCTTATTCTCTCTCTCATGTGCAATCAAGTATATATTTTTACAAATAATCTTCAGTATGCCCTTAGGGTTTGAAAACACTCTTCTATTTATTCTATTTTTAAAATGCTTTGCAGTGAAATTTGAGGTTCAGATTAATGATCTCAAGGTCCTGGGGGATTCCCAGTTATCTCTTGTTTGCTTTAAATTCTACTCACTAAGGGAAAAAAGTAGATAACAGAAATGGTTTTCAACAACAAAATTTTGAACCATTTTTTTTTTTTTGCTATTCCTGTTTTATCCAGAAATTATCCTTAAACACGATGTTCTGCTCCAGAGCACCCCAGGCCTCCTGGTGCTACTGCAAAGCCAGTGAGCAATGTTTAAGTCGCATGGGCTTAATTCAGAGTCTTGGGTTTGCATCTGGACTCTGCCACCTCCTTGCTGAGTTATCTTAGGCGAGTTATTCAACCTTTCTGTGCCTGCATTTTCTTATCTGTGAAAACAGGAACAATAATTGTGGCTACCTCATATAGCCATTGGGAGAATTAAGTGAGATAATACACGTTAAATCCTGGCACATAATGAATGCTAGTAAATGGTTAACTAAAATTAGTTATGCTAAAAGAGCATCCTTGGGAAAGACAGATCATGGCATTTAATGAGCCACATATGATAAGAAAAGCAGAAAAATAAATGCAACTTTGCAGGGTGTCATGTGAAGACATGAAAAGACCTCCTCAGTTTCTGAGTCATCTGTGAGCTGATTCAAACTCACATTTCTCTGCCGCCTCCAAGTCACCCCTCCAAACACACACACACTCTGCTTCAGAAAGGAAAAGGTTTTTTAAGGCAGCTTGGTCTCCTTTTTGTCCTTGACTTGAGGTCAGAGTCAGGAAATAGACTATGGGGAGGAAAAAAAAAATCTGTTTTGTATACATCCCTAGAGATAAAGTAGAAATGCTTCTGTACCCAAAATGAAATTAAAATCCTGTTCTGGTGATAACCACACCCTGACCCCTGCTGATTCCACTGCTGTGGAAATGTTCGGTGAAGTCTTTCCTGCCTGTGAGACCCCACGAGGTCATTCAAGGAGCAAGAAGGAAATCCCTGAAGCTCTCAACCCCTGATGTGAAATCCCAGAGTCCTTTCTGGCCTCACCGTGGCTTGTCGAGTTTCATGGGATTTACTATGACTGCCTCCAAGTGTCTGATATATTTGTGACCTTGGGTGCCAAGAGAAAAGTTGATGTGTGCCTTCCCTTAAACAGGGCCCAAGAGAGACTCTGTTTGGCTTAGAAATAGCAATTTAATGAGGCATGGTTCAACAACTACAGTTCTTCCTTCTATCTTCCCATGGGGAAATGGCACTGTTTATTTTCAAGTAAAATCTAGTCACATGAATGACTGATGCTGGTTTCCTTAAATATAAGTGGGAAAAATTAGCCAATAGCTACTATGAGAGTAGGGGAGCAGTTTGATCAAATTGCTGACTAGTTTAAGTTCCCAATTCATGCCTTATAAAGAGATGGGAAAGATGAGGGAAGGTTAGGAGATTCCACATGGCCCGAAGGGTGGCCTACTCTTTCTTCAAGGGTGAATTCATTGTGCAAACATCGAGGGTTTCCACTGTGCTGGGCATTCTCTCTCTTCCCTCCACTGTCAATATCCCAAGGAACATTATCAATACCAAGATTGTCTCTTGCTGTCATTTCTTCCCCATCTCTTACTCGTGATCTAAGTCCTGGAATCTCCACATCAGTGCCCATAGTTATGGCCCAGCTCTGATAGAAGGAATAGTCCAATGCTGGTGTTGTGAGTGAAGGATAATACAACAGAAATGGGCCCAGGCTGAGAGACAGCATATTGCCATGACAGTGGGCATCAATCCAGAACTATGACCTATATTTTAAAAATTAGCTTGGAAATGAAAAACTTGGACATTTCAGGAGCAAAATTTAAGCTACTGAGTCTCTTCATGACTCATCCAACTCCTCTTCTATTTCTGTCTTCCAGCTCAAAACTTAGGAAGTTCTACCAATGCTAAAGTTGTTTGCAAGTAACAGTTCAGCTGACATTAAAAAACCTGATGTAAATAGATGCATACCAGCTAGCTGATGTGGAAAACCAAATCCAATTTATGTCAGATAGCTCTGACCTTATTAATACCTCTTCAAGTGATGCAGTGGTGTGGAAACATTTTGATGTTGTCTTTAATCTGGAGAGAAAAAAAAAGCCATTTGAAATTAGTTCAGAGGAAAACACACTTTGAAGACTGATTCTGAAGTCAGTTTCCTTTTAGAGTTGTTATTTTAATGTGCAGGGAGGTGTGTGCATTTTTAATTTCTGTATTTAGAAATAATAAAGTAAGTTAGCTATCTTGAAATCACATTTTAGTTCCAGCATGCTGTGCTTTTACAGTGGACCTGCTACCAACCCCTGGTCAGCAGATGTAGAGAAGCTTACCCAGGTGTCATCACAGGCAGCAATGTATAATGGCAACGGAATAATGTCAACTGAAGAGTCTAGAACTTGAAGACTGAGGTTGTTTTCAGAGCTAACTGGTCAACCTTCAACTTCAACTTTGATCACATTTTAATCAATGAACCAATTGAGAGACTGTAATAGTAACAATTATCATTGTACCTTTTGCTGGAATGTGGTTTGCCCGTCTAGAAATAGGACTTTAGAAATCACTTCAGTTGCACTGATTAGCCCACCTATAATATTTAGTTAAATCTGAAAGTTAGTATACCTACAAACAGTCCTTCTACACTGAGTAACAGAAATGTTTAAAGAGTGGGGTGTATTACATATAGTATATTGTGATTAAATGTGAATTTAAAAATTCCTTTTCTATTGCAAATTGTGATGTTGAAAAAAAAATCCCTCTAATAAATATACATTCCTTTCCTAACTTAGTATAATATGGTGAAGGTAGTTGAAATTTGATTCATTCATGTTTTTATCTATTCAGTGAGTATTTACCAAACACTACAATATGCCAGTCAGCTCGCTGGTGTGGAGGATACCATAGCATGCAGGACATTTGAGATTCTTGCCCTCTGCTTACAGTCTAGCAGGGAAGACAAATTGACATTAAACTTGTAATTACTATAGAGATTATTGAACGGTATTACAGAGAAAGAATTTATTTGTACATGCATAGTGGGAGGAACTGATCTAGACTAAGGCTCTGGAAAGCTCTCCATGAAGAGGTGATATTTACGCTGTGCGTTGACCAACGAGTAGGAGCTGGCGCAGGTGGAACTATCTTATCAGATGATATGCTTTTCTTCAATCAAATGTGGTTACATGGTTGTTTAGCTTTCCAGATAAAGAGCTGAGATTTTCTGTAGCACTCTCAATGGATGTTACAATAGCTATGATTATGATTCTGAACTTGAGTGCTCATTCTACAACACTATAGTTGTAGTAAATAAAGACAATTGGGCTATTTGTTGCACTAAATATGCCTCTTGGTAAGACATCTTAAAAACCATGGATTAAAAAAAATATTTCTAATAGCCACTTTTCCTGTGATTTTCCTATTTGTCCTCCAAGGACCAAGTATGTATTCAGTGCTTTATAACGACCTGTTGGCTGATTTGAAAATAGAGTGAGGAAGACACTGTTTCTGGTTAGTTGGGAAGTTCTCATTCTCCTGCATCTGATTAATTGAAGTTTTGTTATAATCAATTACCTTCCCCTGGCATGAGTTGATTGCTTTACAACTATCGTCTAAAATATCAGTAGTAAAATTTCCCTAAGAGATGTAGTAAGAATCTGAGCATTCTAGAATAACATCACAGTTACTTTCTACTGAAATACTTATGTTTCTGTGTAGTTAGGAGGGTGACCATCACCAGGAAGCACAAATATGAAAGGGAAAAGCTGTAAGCTATCACTGGAACTAAGGGAGGAAGCTATGCTATTGTCTGGGCAAGTATGTCTGAATCCAACATATCCCAGAACTTGGGTGGGTGTTGTGTGAACAGGGATCAGCAGTCATTTTGGCCCAAAAAATGGGGAAACAGAACGTGTGTGACCTAGTTCCATTGTTTCAGTTTTGATAGTTGGAATCCGGATGTGGAGTAGCTTTCCAGTCTTTACTCTCCAAGCAGCTCTCTCATCCTCTAATATGGTTTTTGTCAAGTGAGTGCTTTAAAAGTGCATTCAAGGAGCCATTTGTCCCCAGACAGTTCTTTGTAATTGTTGGCCTCCAACAGGGCTGGTTGGTTGTTTAAGAAAAAATGAGAATTGCTTCCAAGAACAGGGGAGCTAGGTATGGCTGTGCAGTCAGTACACTGCACAAAGGCACCCGGCCTAACGGGGGAGGAGAAGCTGAAGTCCAAGGCAGACAGAGGAAGGATGCTTTTCTGTAATTTGTCCGTGCAGGGGGGAAGCTTTTTGTAACTCATACAAAGGCACCCTATGGACCAGCTGCTGCCTTGTTCAACCACTTTTGAACTCATGCTCACAGCTAACTCTGTGACTTAAACAAAAATGGGTAATTCTAGGTAATTTTATTTTTGTAGAGAGATATATCTGTTCAATCCAAATCTGCTTTATAGGCTGCATGCTTGCTTCTACAAAGTATGGGTCAGATGCTGCAAAGCTACATTTTCACCTTGAAGTTTCCAGGTAAATAGTTGGGATTTCCTGTGGGAGATAATATCTGAGATAGGCTCACAGAGTCTCTCTCTTCCAAGGCTGTCTTGTCTCCAGGTTTGCATGCCTAGTGTGGCCAACTTACTGTATATGTGACATTGTACCAGATTTCAGAGCCATATGCTGTTTTCCCCTGGAATTCATCTAAGTCGGTATTTGACTAGGTTAGATGCTGCCAAATAACTGTTGGTAATGTACAGTTCATCCTTCTCCGCCTGGCTGCAACATGTTCTATAGTCTCCAAACTAACATCTGGCAACTCTGCGTGTATTTAGTAACTTGTAGACTTCCCTGTATTGATTTACACATGGGTTTCTTTTTTTAAGAAAACCAAAATCAACAGAAACCCCAACATTCATTTATCAAACATTTATCAGATACCTCCCCTACATAAGGCTCTATGCCATATTGGGGAACCATACAAAACATATAAGATATTGTTTAAACATCTCCCATGAGAAACAGTGTATGAATATCAATAGATTCATATGGTTCAACCTCAAATATAAGGCTGTAGTCAGAAGACCTAGACTGAAGTCCTAGCTCCTCTGTTTACTAAATATGTTACCTTGAGCAAGTTTTAACTTCCAGGAAGTGCCTGGATGACTCTAAGGTCCTTCTTTCAGGACCCTAAGTGTCTAAATTTACCAATCATGAAAGAGTTTTTTATTGCTAAAGAAGCCAGTTCAATAAGAGGTACAAAGAAGAGAAATGGTAAGGGATCCATGAGTTTAGCAGTGATTTGAGAGAGCATAGCAAAGTTCTTAAAATGAATCTTAATTCTGCCTAATTTAAAAATAAATAAGTATGCATTTCTGCATCACAAACCATCAGCATGGAGGCTTTATTTAGTAATCATTTGCAAAATCTGGAAGGTTGGAAAACTTGGAGCATAGCACCATTTTCATTAAAAGTTTAGCATAAGAATAATATATAGTGATTGATAATTTTCAAAGCACTTTTCACATATATTTTATGATATGACGCTTTCGACAACCCAGTAAGCTAGGCTGTATTGTTTTTCATCTGGCTTTTAGGAAACTAAGGCTTAGAGAGCTTAAGTGACTTACTCAAGACCACCAGCTAAAGAGTGGCCAAGCCAGAATATTACCCTGAGTTTATCCAGTTGCTATTCCTGTATCATTTCCAAACTGACTCTCCATAAATAGTAAATCAAAGATAGGGCAAATCTAGGGGGAAAAAGAGAAGCTACAGTGATAACTGGAAGCAGACGTGAGGATTTTTGTGTGGAAATAGCTGCATGTGGACAAGGGAGATGAAATCTTTTAACAATCGTTCTTCATTGGGACAAAGCTAAGTGGGCAAAACTCCATTGTCGTCATTGAAGCGTACATCCATAGGCACGCCAAAGGAAGAAAAATGCTAGGCTGGAACTGCAGTGCTCTTTTGATACTCCCCACCCTGCCTCATAATTAACGTTGTCTTCTAATGGAGGAGGGCATCTTTTTCCATTTTTTGAGCTTGTGGCTGTTGTGTCATCCTGGATATGCCAGCTACTATAGCTGCTGTCGGTGGGGAGATACCATGGATTCCTTCACAGTTGCTCCAGGAATATCTTAGAAGATTGTGCTAAAAACAGTTACTGTCAGATGGCTCAAGAGGAGGTACTTCTAATGGTTCTGCTGCTGATAAGGCCCTAAGAGGAAGATTTCAGGATTCAGTAGAATGATGTTGTTTTACTAGCCCTTGCTATGTTACGGTCCTCCTAAGATCCCAGTCCAATGGTCCTAAAGAGACCTTCCTACCACTGACATGTAGCACAGTCCAGTCACTTGATAGAAGAGGCAGGTGACCCAGAGAAAAGAGGTTACTGCAGTGATTCCCGCATTTAACTGCACATTAGAATCACCTGGAAAGCTTTTACAATCTCAATGCCCAAGTGATATCCCGTAAGAATTAAATCACAATGTCTAGGATGAGGGCCAGCACCACCATTTTTTAAAGACCTCACACTGATTCCAGTGTGCCGCAGTTTACAGTTAATGGGCTAATAATGATTTGTCTAAGATCATACAACTGGGGGCAGGAACCAACCATGGTTCAACTCCTTTCTTTTCAGCCAAAACCAACCCTTGTCTTAGGATATTTTGAGAAAGAAAGGATGAACAGACATAGTAGAGCAACTGCCATGATGATATGCCAGGTAATTTCTATTTATTAATTTATCTTTTGCAACTACTCTTCAAGCTGGACACATTAGCCCTAGTTCAGCATGAAGAACGTGAGTGTATTTTCATTTGGCCTGTGAGTCCTCACCAACTGTGGAGGCAGGACTTCAGAGATTGCCTCAGTAGGGACTCCAGTGGTGCTCACTGTAGTTGTCGAACATGCAGTGACACTCATTCAACAAATGTTTACGGAGGGTCTACTGTGTGCCGGGCGTTGTCCTAGGGGCTATGAGGATAAAATGGTGAACAAGGTATAAGGCTCTGCTTTCCCAGAGCTTTTTAGCTGATGAAGGACCCACAGACGTAACTCAGCAGTTCCAAAATTTTAGGGTTAACATTGTGATGAGAACTTGTTTTATTCATTTTCACTGGGTCTTGTTTCTCAAGAGGATTTGTGGCAGCAAAGGCACATAATGAAGTTGTTAGAGTATAAATAAGAAACAGAAATGAAGACTAGGGAATACATAAATAAGAGTAGAGAGTCAAGAACAGAAGAAGAAAAATTTATAGTTATGCAAGTCATAAGGATCCACTTGGGCTGAACCTCAAATTTGGCATTAAGTATCCTGGCAGCCATATTGAAAAGGGAAATATGGTTAGTTACAAAGTTCGTATTGTCAGAAAGAAAAAGCATACCAGTTCCTCAGGGAAGGAAAGGCTTTCCTAATACTTGGCTCTTGAGGAAATGTCTCATGTGGAGCGTCATGCAGTCTCTAACAATATTCCTATAGTGACTACAAAAGTGGATTTTATAAGACCATGACTTGTAGCACCCTGCAATAAAAGTGAGAATATAAAACTAAAATGCAATTTAATAAATCCATTTCTGTCAGGAGTAGGTGATCAGAAGTAAGTTGATTTGGGCCAGATATAGTCCAGATGAATCTATGGCTAGACACTGCTGGGATACCTGGGGAATGGAGGAATTGTATATCCTTTTAACAGTCTTCATAAACATAGTTTCTCTCTACCGAGATTTTGATAAGGCAGATGGTTATTTTCTCTATTTTCTGGTGTAGTGCTGAAGGATAAGTATTCTAGGTTGTAGGTAATGTAATGGTTTATACCAGGGGTCAGCAAACATTTTCTGTAAAGGGCTAGATATTAAATATTTTAGGTCCGTGGCATAGATGATCTCTGTCACAACCATTCATCTCTGCCACTGTAGCACAAAAGCAGCCATGGACAATATATAAGTGAGTGGACATGGCTATGTCCCAGAAAGACTTGATTTATAAAAACAGGTGGCAGGTCAGATTTCGCCTACAGACTGTATATTGCCAATCCCTGGTATATCCTAAAAAATAAAAACAAAGTATATTATTGGTATTCTATTGTCGAAATTCAGGAATGATTAGAAACTTGGCAAGTCTTAGTCAGTGGTAATGCTGGCCTCATGGTTTAATTGATAGTAGGTGACGACACGTGATGGAAAGAACATGGCTCATGTTTGAGTTGCAAATTCATTAAGTTCATTTTGGGATGCAGATCCCAAAGCAATCCAAGACAACTATTCACACATCAGAGTGGCACTCAACAGACGTGGACCTGGGAATGTTGCAGCACAGAACGAGGCTGGCTCTAAAATGACCTTTCATTCCACGTGGAGAAGCAGAATTGTGGTGCTCCTCACCTGGAAAAGCAACACAGATTCTCAGTGAGGATCTCATGGTTCGCTTCCTAGGAAAGAGAGACGATGTTGGGCCATAGCCAGGAGGCTGATGCGTGCTATTCACATCTTTATCATCTTTTCAAGTGCAAAATTTATTCCAGGCTACCAGATGTAGATTCTAACAATTTTCTATGAGTGTAGCATGTAGTAAGCCAGAGCTATTTTAGCTACCCTCAGGAAAAAAAATAACATAATTTCATTGTAAAAAGGCTTAGTTATGAGCAGATAACACATGTCAACAGTTTGTTATGACCTGATTAGTAGATACCTCCCACCGGCCATCAACTAATCTGGGAGGTTAATTGTGTAATGGGAGTTACTTTAAAGGGTTCAGTCTGGGAGATTGTCAGAAGAGTTGGCTCCAGGTGACTTGGAATCTGCAATGACAGGTGGGTTAGGACCTCAGCCTTGGATGCTGCTTTAGCCAGTTTGTGGATAATCCATAGTCCTGAGCAAAAGTTACTCATGTGACCCACGCACATTAACGATGGGAATGTAGGCTTAAACATAGGTAAGAGCTTCGAAAGAGTTTGTAAAAGCATGCTGGGGAACACAACTGTGAAACCTTTGGGGCTTTATTGTTAGTTTGAATGTAATTTGGTATACAGTGCTTTCTGGATAGCAGGTAATTTGTTCATTTGCTCCATTTGGAATTCTGTAACTATTCACCTCTTCAAGAGTATCAGGTGGTTAAGAAAATGGTTTCTGTTCATTGTAATAAACTACTCCAGGCAAGTACGGTGATTTTATCTTCATATACCCAGGATTTAGCCCAGTACCTAAGCCATAAGGACCACTCTAAAATGTTTGCCCAGTGAATGAATCCTGAATGATATCATCCTGTTTGCACAGCCAGTATTGTAGAGTGAGAGGTTGCCAGTAAGAAAGATGGCTCCCTTTCATTACACAAATTGTGGCACACTTTGAACCACTCCAGAAAGAAACTAAAGCTTTTAGTTTGGGAATAGGAACAAGTTATGCCTATAAAACTTTAAAAGCAGAAAGCCACTCAGATGGAATTACAGTGCCTCCAGCAGATGTCACCAGATGGGGGTGGGGGTAAAGAATTGGCAATCAGATGTATGTAGCAGGCGTGTGTGTGTATATGTATATGTATACACACACATACACACCCCTATACATTATATATATGTGTATATATATATATATATACACACATATACATGTAATGGCTTATTCTTGACAAGCAAGGTTTGGGGGAAGAGCAGCTTCAAGGATAAATTGCTTAGGGAAAATGTCTGATATGGATGTCGCCTGAATCATCTACTTTTTCAGAAATAACAAATTCACCAAGCATATTATTTTGTTCCCTCCTCTTCCTTCCCCTGGCCCCTGCCAATATGCTTATTTACAACAATTGCTTTATCAGTTGTCTTAGGAGAACAAATTTCCTTCAACAGAAGTCACAGTATGATCTTATGGTCGTAACTTAAAAATATCCCTGCTTCTACTGAGAAGAGACGCATAGAGAGTGGGGATGTTCCGAGCCAAAACCCAATCAGTACGAGGCAGCACTCGTAGGTATGGAGAGAGCCAAGAGGATGGCAATGTGCCCAGCAACCCTCAGAACCCCGCTGAGGGTCCAGCCCTGAGAGCACTTCGTTGTAGGGTTCCACTGTGAACAGAGGACCCTGCAAAGTCTAGCATCATGTGATGGTGTGGCTAACCTTAACATGGGTAATTTGTCTGACTGTAATTGATGAACTGTCTACCCTGATTGCATCCAGCAGATTTACAAGGGACCAACTTTGGCCCCAGGGATATTTATTAAATATCCTTTCATCCTTGTTACCCAACTTCTTTCTGATTTCCTCACCACTAGACCAGGAGAACTTGAGCATCTGTTCATAGTTTTGTTCCTAACTCTTCCCCCAGCGTTAACTACAAAGCATTGGGAATAGAATAAGAGACAAATGGCCAGCCACAGTTGGTTCATGCACTGCCCTACCTAGGTGATTGTCCAGAGCCAATTATCAATTGTCATGACTCTGACTGTGTTTAGGTCATAGAAACGTGCTGGTTTCTAAGTAGGTATTAATTATTCTTACCTGAGTGTTCGTTTGTTTGCTGATCCGTTCTGCATGTTCTTGGTCTCAGGGCCTGAGGATAATCTTCTCGGATGCGTCACGTCTTGTCTTCCGGCTTAGCTCCTCCAGTGGCGTGCGGGCCACCATCAGACTGTACGCAGAGAGCTATGAAAAGGATCCCAGCGGCCACGACCAGGAGCCACAGGTACAAAAACAGAACTGTTGTGTGTCTCATGGCTCCTGGCAAATTTAGAGAGTGTCCCTGTGCCTTTAGCGGGGGTGGTTTTACTTTCTGGAAAGGCGTGTTGATAGTTTCAGCTAAAGGACAAGCTTAGTGTAACTCCAAGCAAGTTTAACTCATGCAGTACAGTGTTTCAAACAGAAAAATTGCTCTCTAGCATCTATAAGAAGTTTATACCAGCATTTCTCAAACAACTTGCCTGTCTTGACTGTCCAGAAGTTTGTTAATTAGGGTGAAATTAAGCAAAGGTACCTTGATAAGGTAAGGAAATTGTGAGTTAGAGTCAAACTGGTTAAACCACTGACAGCCTTGATTATGCTTATGTAAAATTTGAATCTCCAAGTTTTTGGATAACTCTGGGTTGGACCATGACCTTGAGGTGCCAATACAGATGTCACGCTGGGTGTCCTTTCTCAGATGGCTGCAGAGTCCACCCTGATAGGAGGGGCTATGGCTGACCTTTAAAGTTAAGGGAAGACGTCCATGAGGCTAGGCCAGCCTGTGTTTGGCAAAGCCCCTCATGTTTTCAACAATAGAGCTAATTAAGAACTCGGGAAAATCATAAATAGACGACCATAAGCCTCCCCACTCCCATATTCATTAAAGCTCCAGGCAACAGTAATTAATACCAGAAAGGCCCCACTCTAGTGTTGGGTACTTGGAGCTGCACTGCCGGCTGCTTCTGTCTTCTTGATCTTTATTTCATCTGGGCTTTGAAGCAGAGAGTCCTTGATTTTTTGAGATGAAAACATTGGTTCCACCTACAACACTTCTTTTGCGGAAAAGCAGAGAAACAGAGATATACTCACTGCTACTCATTTTTGAGTTGCTCACAATTTCCATCTATAATTTGCCCTGATGGAATAAGAAATCAGGGAGGGTTTTCTTTTTTTGTCAGTAGTGCAGTATTGTTTTCGTGAGATCTTTCTTTGGAGAGCCTCAAAGAACTTGGTGATAATGGTGCCATATATCCTTACAGCTGACCCTGTAACCAGAAGATCTGTCTGGGGTAAAATCATGCCAGAAGGGGAAGTAGAGGCCTGGGAGGCTGAGAGCTGTTCTCAGGGTCACCAGGAGGGTGAGTGGGCAGAGCACGTGGCCAGCAGAAAGCCCTTGGCTCTTCTCTCAGGATCGCAGCCTTTCCATGCAGGGGATGGGCCACGCGCTGCCAAAATAATTTGTTAGTGAGTACATTTCGCCCAAGATAGTACCAAATCATGCAAGAATGGGAGGCTTACCCTCTCTTTCCGAATAAAACCCTCTTCTACATCTCATGTTGGGAAGGGAGATTAAAGCAGGGGCCTGAAAGTCCAGAGCTACGTACAGGGCGAGGAATGATATTCCTGGCCTCACCGACTCTGACTCACTCTGACTCTAGGCTATTTTTTCTCAACATTCTTTTCCCTAATTTGCACAGGCTAAGTGGTTATGGTTTTTCCTTGTTTTTATTTACCTTCCACATTGGACTTAGTCCAGGCCATTAGACAAGTAGGAAAACAATCCTATACACACATGAGCCTGTCTCCTAGGTGGTCCACAAAAGCCAAGTGGTACTTTTTCTAAAGACTTCTTTGGAAGCCAAAAATCTCCATATGCCTGCTCTTAGAAGACTGTGTGGGTAAAGAAAAAATAAATACTATTTGTTCTGGACCCCATGGCTGCACGTTTTCCATTCTGTTGGTTTAAAGAGTTTACCAGGGTGAATGGTTGGGGAATCCCTTCACTGACCTTGCTCTTCTGATTGCAGATACTCCCCCACTTCCTGACCATCAGCAAGGGACTTCCCAGACCTGGCTAGGTGGGCCTCAGAGTATTTAGCACACGATCCAGCTACAAATTTTATATTAAAATAGAACTTCTTATTAAGATATCCTACACTGTTGACTCATCAACTTAAGCCCTACTGCATAGTACATTTAAGTCAAGAGATAATGTAGAGTAAGATTTTAAAAGAAATTTAAATACCTAAAGAAAGGGACCAGGCTCGGTGGCTCATGCCTATAATCCTAGCACTCTGAGAGGCAGAGGCAGGAGGATCACTTGAGGCCAGGAGTTCGAGGCCAGCCTGAGCAAGAGCAAGACCCTGTCTCTACAAAAAATAGAAAAATTAGTCAGACATGATGGCACATGCCTGTAGCCTGAGCTACTCAGGAGGCTGAGGCAGGAGGATCACTGGAGCCCAGGACTTCGAGGTTGCAGTGAGCTATCATGAGGCCATGGCACTCTAGCTGGGGCAACAGAATAAGACCCTGTTTCAAAAGAAACAAAAAACAAAAAAACCTAAAGAAAGGAGGAAGATTCTCTCAGCAGACCTACCTGCCTTAATTACTGCTCAACTTCACCTAGGCCTTTAAGTTGGAGCATTTTGGGGCTCCTTAGAGTGTTACTTTCCAGCACCACCAGCTTCTGCTTTCTAGGAGCTCTGGAAGGAAAAGCTTTTGTTTAACCATTAACCAAAGATCAAAGATAAGACATGTTCCTCAAAACGCTAGCTAGCATTTTTACTGACTCAGGGCCTGGCACAGAAAGACCAGCTTGTGATGCCTTCTTAGCTGCAGAGAGAACTTCTTCCATCTTTTTAGCTTGTTCTTATTTGCAGCCCGGAGAGCAGAAAAACAAATACCCACCCTCACCTCACCCACTCCCACACACCCGGACACCCATTAAAGTGCCTCTCTAATCTGCAGAGGTTTCATGGTAATCTTATTCCAATTCAACAGGTAGTTTTTAACATTTTACACCCTAACTCCATAGCCATCTACATTCAAGTTATTTTGCAAAAGGACAGAGAGTTCCCTTCGACTGGCTTGGCAGCATCTGGCTATTTGACTTTGCACATGGGTAGTTTCTTTTCCAGACATTTTCAACACATGTGAACAGAGAATGTTTTAAACATTTACACTGGTTGCCTTGCAGAAGTACTCATAACTGTCCTAGTGATGCAATTAGGAAAAATTGCGATATAATCTATATGCACGTGAATCTCTACTCCCACATGTAGGGTTTTCCATTTGCATCCCTTTGTATAAAAGTGATTATGCTATTGGTTTTAAATTGATGTCAAAAAATTTCTTGCCAACATCAAAAAATATTTGTAAACAATTCTATCCATATGGACCTTTGAATTGGTGCTAAGGTGGGGAAGGACATGGGAAGGGCCCTGATGAGAGGAGAAGGCACTTGCCCTGCCCCACTCTGTCCTTGGCAAATCAAGAAGGCAGGCTTCCCAAGGCCTATTGTCGGAAGATCACATGGTTTTAAAAATACAAGATTACTTTAATTTTACTGGCAATCAGTAGGCCTTCAAGGAGCCCTCAAACCAGCTGGTAATAATTTGGAAAAAGGGATGATCCAAAAGGGTTTAAATTCACAGGTAACCAGAAACAGTGCGATTGTTTTTATCTCCTTTCCCACTCAATTTATTAGCAGGGCTGCTAAATGGGCTTTTTTTCTTTTTTTTTTGACCTTCTTTCCTTGACCCTGTTAGCCTATGGGTGGAGTAGCTAATGAACAATAGAAGATCCAAAAGGAAAAGGAAGGAGAAGTTTTGTTAAGGGCTGGGATAATCACAGACTGATAATCAGCTTGTGACTAATCAACCCTTGGCTTTGGCACTTTCATTGCAGAATATAGCCACTGCTCCTCATCCCACCCCACCCCCATCCCTCCCATTCTTGGGAGGAGCCTGATTTTCCCCAGCCTTCCAGAAATTGAGGAATTTATGTGTGTTTTAGATAAGCTGTACCTAGAAGACTTTAAGGACTAATAGCTAAGCACCAGGAGTCCCTCTATATTTGATTCATCTGTCAACCCAAAGAACATCTGTCATTTTGCTCTACCTGTTCTTAATATGGCTTTATAATCCAGAAATAAAATATAGAGCCATTTTGTTTTACATAGGGAAAACATACGATTTATCATCTAAACCAGGATATAGATGCTCCTAGACTTATGGTGGGGTTGTATCTGGATAAATCCATGATAAGTTGAAAATATTAATATCATTAAATCAAAAATGCATATAATACACCTAAACTGCTCAATATCATAGCTTAGCCTAGCTTACCTTAAACATGCTCAGAACACTTACATTAGCCTACAGTTGGGCAAAATCATCTAACACAAAGCCTATCTTATAATAAAGTGTTGAATATCTCATGAAATTTGTTGAATACTGTACTGAAAGTGAAAAAAATGGTTATATGGGTACTTGAAGTGTGGTTTCTGCTGACTGTGTATCTCTTTCACACTATTGTAAACTTGAAAAATCATTAAGACAAACCATCATAAGTCAAGGACCATCTGTACTTTGAGAGTGAAAGATAATAATTATGTTGAGACTGACCCTCATCAACCAGGAGATATGATTACTCTAGTTAGAGACCTTCACCCCACCTTAGAACTGCACATCTCCTTAGACTTGGGTTTCCAGGGAGCACTAGCAATGTAAACCAAGTAGCAAAGGGGAAACATACCCAGATGAAAAGTCAGATCAGTGGTTCTCTGCCCAGCTGCACAGGGAAACCACTTTGGAATCTTGGTAAAAATGCCCATGGCTGGGCCCTGTCCTAGAGATTCTGCTTTAGTTGTTCTGGGGTGGAACTTGTATTTTTTTTTAAAAAGCCTTTTCGGTTGTTGTTATTTGGTTGGTTGTTTTTCAACTTTTATTTCCTCCTTATTGACTTGCGGTTTTTGTTAAAATGCTGATTCTGACACAGGTGTGAGGAAGGCCAAAGCGTCTGCATTTCTAACAAGCTCCCAGGCAGTGCTGTGCTGCTAGTCCCTGGGCCACACTTTGAATAGCAAAGCTAGATGCACTGCGAAGCCCTAATAGCAGGACCTTGAATTCTTTAAACCTGTAGAATGAATGACACCTGGGTTTAGTGCCCTTCTGCCCTTACACACATTGGTCCGTCTTCTAGACTTCTATTTCCATTGCCTATTGGACTCCACTGGAATGTCTTTCTAGGCATCACCAACTTTGACACCTGCAAAATTTAACTGTCTGCCTCCTATACCCCCTCCTAAACAAACCCCAACATCCTGCTTCTTTTAATGTCTTCTCCATTTCATAAATGGCAGTTCCATTGTTCCAAATGGTTCAGCAAGAGAAACCTAGGATTCATCCTTGACTCCTTTTTGTCTCTCTCTCACACCGTACTTCCCATTCAAGAGCATGTCCTACCAATGTGACCTTCAAAAGACGTCAAGAATCTGACCCCGTCTCACCTTCGCCATTTCCACCCAGGGCCAAGCCCCAGTTCTCTCCTCTGGAGTATGGCAGTACAGAGTCTCTTAACTGCCTCCTTCCCTCCACACTTGCTCATTTCCTCCCCCAACCCTATTCTAGCACAGCAACCATAGTGATCCTTTTAAAACGTGTTAGAATGTCTCATTGCTCTGCTAAAATCCTCCCTCCTACTTCACTCAGAGAAGAGCCAAAGCCCTTATCATGGCCTGGAAGGCCCTACTAGAATTGGCCCCTCCTCACCTCCTACCTCTCTTCCTGTTTTTCCACTCCAGCCACTGTTCGGTGAACATGCCAAGAACACTCTGCCTCATGGCATTTACAGTGGCTGTTCCCTCTGTCTGGAATGCTTTTCCCTCTGACATCTGCATGGCTTACCTCCCCACTTCTCAGTGAGAGCATCCCTGGCCCCCTGCTATAAAATAGCTGTATACACAGGCAGTTCTTTTCTCCCCACACTGCTCTACTTTTCTCCATGGCATTTATCCCCATCTCACATATATATATTTACTTGTTTATGTGTTAATTTATTTTATTGTCTTTTTCCACCCAGTAGAATGAAAGCACCAGGAGGCTAGGACTATGTCAGTTTAGTTCCCTGTATCCCCAATGCACAGAATAGCACCTGGTGTATGGTAAATGTCCAAAACAATTTGGCCAAATTAATGCAATATTGAGCATTAATTTCTTTGGAATATTTCAGACCAATTATGTCACATAGGAAACTGAAATATCCTGTATTCAATGTGAGCCTTGATACTACCAACATATTTCTTATCATTGAAGGTTTGAATAAAACAAGTTGTCATTTTAAAGGTCCCTACGATGTGCCAGTCTCCATTCTAGATATATCCATTATCTTATTCATCATTCCAATGGGCCCCAGGGCAGAATTATCACCCTGATTTTGCAGGGGAGGAAACTGAGTCAGGGAGCAATTCAGACCCATGGAGCAGATAAATTCTGGATTTGAGATTCAAACTAGGTCTTTCATGTAACAAAACCGGTGTTGTCCATGCCAACACTTGAGGTCCAGAGGAGACAGAATTTCTTCTTACCTATGCTCAAGTCCAAGGCTACAACTAGGGCCTCAGTTCAGTGTTATTGAGAGGTATTTTTTTCCTCATACCAACCAATTCTTTGATTGTCTGCCGCCAACTGGGTGCCCACTAATTCAATTCAATTCAATTCTGACACTTTCTGGCCCAGATCCCACAGGTTAAGGGCTCAGTCCCTCAAGATTGCTCCTGCTTCTGATGCCAGCCACACCTGGGGTGCCTGGGCTACCCACCATTCTGCCTGGACAACTACAAAGTCAGGTTCTCCCATGAGCCTCCTTCAGGTTCAGTGATTCACTAGAATGACTCGCAGACCTCAGGAGAGCGCTTTATTTTCTATTACTGGTTTATTGTAAAGGATACAACTCAGAAACAGCCAAAAAGAAGTGCATAGGGCAAGAGCTTCCACACCCTCTCTGGGCAAGCCACCCTCCGGCACCTCCATGTGTGCCCCTGCCTGGAAAGCTCTCCAAACCCTGTTGTTTAGGGGTTCTTACGGAGGGTTCATTATGTAAGCATAATTGATTCAATCATTGGCTCTCGGTGGTTGAACTCCATCTCTAGCCCTTCTCCCCTCCCTGGAGATCATGGGGTGGGGCTCAAAGTTCCAACCCTTAACCAGAGGTTGGCTCCCCTGGCAGCCAGCCCCCAACCTGAAACTGCTTTGGGGCCCACCAGGAGTCACCTCATTAGCATAATGTCTGATGTGGTTGAAATATGAGTAACAATAGACACTCCCATCACTCAGGAAATTCCAAGGGTTTTAAGGCTCTGTGCCAGAAACTGGGGACAAAGACCAAATATATTTTTTAGTATTTCACACTGTTAAGTTTAGCCTAAAGCTTCCTCCTTACATGTTTTAAGCTCGGCCTACAGGTTTCAACATACGCAGTGAACTGTAACCTAATTGGATGCAGAAACAGACCATAACCTTGTCCTGTAACAAGTAGCTGAGTCTCAGCCAATCACAGCAGCCAAGTGTCTGCCAATCCCCCGTGGCCAACTGTTCAAACTGTTCTTCAAATAAGGCCAAAGCTGAACCATCACCAATCCAGCTGTTTCTGTACCTCACTTCCGTTTTCTGTATGTCACTTTCATTTTTCTGTCCATAAATGTTATCCGTCCGTGTGGCAGCCCAGAGTCTTTCTGAACCTCTTCTGGCTGCCTGATTCAAGAATCATTCTTTGCTCAATTAAACTCTGTTCAGTTTAATTTGTCTAAAGTTCTTCTTTTAACGACACTTATAAAAGTGAATAAATTAATGCTTTAAAAAGAACCAGTTTTCTCTCCCTTAACTTGAATTAGCAATGAAAAGGTTTTAAAAACATTTTTAAAAGAATAATGTTCTAAATACATACTGGTTATGTTTTATAGTTAATAAGGGATCTGGAGTGAGTGGTCAAAAACTTGGAGAACAACATTAGAAATTGAAATAATATATCTGATGTGAAAGAGTTGGAAACAGAATGGAGCCCAGAAGTGACACATAAATGGGCACTCACTTAGCCATTCAATTTTC
This sequence comes from Propithecus coquereli, assembly GCF_000956105.1. Taxonomy (NCBI): domain Eukaryota; kingdom Metazoa; phylum Chordata; class Mammalia; order Primates; family Indriidae; genus Propithecus; species Propithecus coquereli. The sequence goes on along the minus strand of NW_012141191.1, from coordinate 4,560,681 downwards.
ATGACAAGATGAAAATTTTGATATATATGTATATTTATGTATATGTGTGTGTGTGTGAGAGAGCTTGATTTTGGAATCATGCTAGGTAAATCTATGTCAAAAACCTTATGTTGTTATTTTAAAAAACCTTCACAGGGGTATATTAATAGCCATATATGCAAGGAAAAACATGAGGAAATACTTCATTTTATTTTTTTCTCCCAGAATTCGGTCTGTATTGCTGCAATTTGGAGCTATGGGGGAAGGGTGGAACAATGTAAGAGAGTTTAGAAAAGAAACACGCGGTGAAAGGATTGTGATAGAAACTCTAGGACCAAGTTAAAGAGCTGGCTGGGTTTGTTCAGAAGAGAGGCGTGACTTGGAGGTCTTCAGGAATTTAAAGAATAATAGGAGGCAGGAAAGATGACCAGCTGTTCTCCATAACTAATGAATATGTAATTTGAGGAAATAAACTCAAGCTGAACTGGAAGGGATTCAGACTGACTGTTAGAACAATTTCTCAATTGTGAAGGCCCAGTTAGGATGGCTGGTTTGGGCTTTTCTAGAAGTGTCTCTGACCCCATAGATTCAAATAATTTTAAAATATGGGTAACAGTGGAAAGGACTGAGCATTTTTCGAAGTATTTTTCAGCCTTAAAATTGTGTTTCTGTGATTATAATTTTTTTTGTAAAGAAAGAAAAGAAATAAGAGACAAGTTCTGGTCAGGTGGGTTAGATTTCCCTCTAGTGGTGTAGAAAGGAATTTAGTACAGCTGTGTTTTCCTAGATGCCACTAGGAATGGAATGACACTTGGAAGGAAGCAAAGATGTATAGGTTTTCTAGGGAAAAAACAAATCTGGGGCAAACAGACCTCATTTTTCTCCCTTAGATATTGAAATGGACTCACGCCGCTATTACTATGCATTGTTTTCCTGGGAGCTGAGAACACTCCTGGGATGGTCGGTGATCTGATAGCATGTGAGAAACTCCCCTGGGTTTGGAATTTGGCACACGTCTCCCAGGGGCTAGCATCTATCACAGACCAGGGCTGTTCAGAGTTTTGATGACAAACCCTTTTCTCAGCCGACCATTGTGATCCGATCTCCCTTCGAGGTACTGAATGTGCGACAGCCCTGTTCACCCACACTGTGCCTGGTCTAGGACTTGTGGGAAAGTATGTGACTGTCACTGCGGACCATTCATGTGCATCCCATGGACAGCCCATCTCAAATCTCCCTTTCTGGTAGTAGATACAAAAGAGATACTTATTACAAATCTTGTGAGAATATCTTGGCATTGCCAACTTATCCCAAGAAACTAGTGGCCTTAAGAACAGAACAGTGAAGGGCTAAAAGTTGTGCCTTGATCCTGGTTTTGGGTCAAGTTCAGGTTACGGCTTAGAAACCATAAACCCTGAAAAAATTGTATTTCCCTTCCCCACTTCTTACGTAATTCAAAATAAAAACAAAATTATTATACCTTTAAAAATAAATGAAAATCTAACAAAATTTTGATTTTTTTCCTTATGATGCTATTCTGATGTTCCCTAAAATATTAAATATCAACTTGTTACCAAATTATTTCCCACTTTGTTGCCTTTGTTTTGCTGTGTCTGAAGCACATGCCTAACCAGCTATTGGTTAACCAGTGCCGTTTATGTCCACAAATCACCAAGTCTTGCTGGATCTTGTTTACTCAGCCTGAAAAGGAAGCATGAATGAATTTGCATTGGTCACACAAGTACAGAGGGGTCACTGGCTATAACTCCTTTTGCCAGATGAATGGGTTTGACAAGCTGTGCCCAGCACAATCTGGCTTTCCCAGCGTCAGCCACATTTCTGTGCCTTTCAGCAGAAAGCCACCCAAGTCTCAGGGACTGTTGGCAATTCAGGCTTTCTTTGAAGTGGTGCATAGTAAATCATTTGCTTTACTCATAAATGAGAGTGTATCTTAACAAATGAATGCTGACAATGAACCTGGAGATTGGTTGTAGCCCTCAGAAGAAAGCTCTGGACTAGTATGTGCAATCAGCCAGCATCTGGAGGAGGCATTGCCTGGGCTTCCCCCACGGTCATGCTTCATTTACATGGGGAAGACCAGATCTGGGTTGTCAAGGGGAGAATGTAGCTGTTTTAGCTCTCCTGTCTACTCTTGGCTGATTTTAGGTTTGATGTCCTAATCCCAGAATCAGCACTCCTGTTCAAGATGCAGGTGAGGGAGTTCCCCACCCCTGGTTTTTGCCTGCCAGGATGCTGGGAGGCCTGACAAACTCCAGGGGAGAAACATTTCAGCACTGGAATGCATAGGTCTTGAAAGGAGGGAAAGCAATGAAAGATTGGCAAAATTCTGGTTGTATGTTCCTTTTCTGGGTTTCATTTCTGAGCATTTTTGCTGGTAGAAACCATCATGTGAGGCATTGTTTGGTAGGCTGGGCCTGTGTACTCCGTACTTCATGATATGGGATGGAAGGTAGACGAGTCTGGGAGAGTGGCTTAAAATGTAGGCTTCGTTATTATTCAGGTAGGAGAATGCGGACAGATCAGGAGATGACTGGCATTGAAAGATGGCTTGTTACTCACAGTTCCCAAGAGGAAGGGACAGTGTCATATGGGCAGGCACTGGGCTGGGTCAGGAGGCAGAAGGGGGCAAGGGGAAAACATGGGCAAAAGCCTTTATTGGGGTTTCTGTGGGCAAGGCAAGGCAGGTTTAGGATTGGCTAGTTTGAATAATTTCAGCAGGCTCTGGGTCATAGGAACTCTCCCTAATTGCCTGGTGCCTGGCCTTGGGGTGGTTAGGACAGGGAAGTAGTGGCCAAGTGTGAGAGCCCTGCTAGAGCCTGATAAAAGGAGTGTTGGTTTGCGTAGGCAAGGCAGCCTCCAGGGTGGGTGGTTTGTTATCTCTAAGAATTAGCCAACCCCGGGAGGGGAGTCCCTTCCAGTGTCAGCAAGGCCTCAAGATGACAAAGCATTGGAATAGAAAGACATGTTTAATCCAGAGAGGAAGAGATAAAACCACTGTCACTTTTTTGCTGCCCTCTTGGCTTGGAGTAAGAGATACTGAGTTGGGGGTTGTTCGATAATCCTGATGTATCCACATAATGTGCATTCTGTTGGTTGCTCCAGGCTCATTTGCCAGGGAGAAAGAGTTTAAAACACTAGAATGGGTGTGAGATGAAAGGCAGGTTCATTGAAGAAAGGATTCCTGGTGTCTGTGGCTAACCGTGAGGCATATGCTTGCTGGCTTTAGGGTATTAAACACAAAAATTGGTCAGTAAGCTTTCTCTGCAAAGGCCCAGATAGCAAATTGTCTAGGGTTTGCTAGCTATATTACTTTCCTGGGGCTGATGTAACAAAGTATCACAGACTGGGTTGCTGAAATAACAGAAAGTTATTGTCTTACAGTTCTGGAGGCTAAAAGTCTGAGATCAAAGTGCTGGCAGGGTTTGTTCCCTCTGGGGGCCGTGAGGGAAGGACGTGTTCCAAAGCCTCTCTCCTGGGTTTGTACATGGCTGTCTTCTCCCCACGTCTTTTCACCCCATCTCCCTCTGTGTACATCTTCCCTGTGTCCAAATTTTTCCTTTTTATAAGGACACCTGTCCTATTGGATTAGGGCCCACTCTAAAGACCTCATTTTAACTTGATTACCTCTGTAAAGACACTATCTTCAAGTAAGGTCACATTCTGAGGTACCGGCAGTTAGAACTTCAACATACGAATTTGAAGGTACACAATTCAATCCATAACACGAGTCATATGATCTGTGTTGCAACTTCTCAACTGCCATTGTAGCGCAAAAGCAGCCACAGATAATACGTAAATGAATTAGTGAGGCTATGTTCCAATAAAACTATATTTATGGGCACTGAAATTTAAATTTTATATGATTTTAACATGTCACAAAATGTTCTTTCGATTTTTTTTCCCACTATTTAAAAACATGAAAACCATTCTTAGCTCATGTGCTGTACCAAAACCAGGTGGCAGCTTGGGTTTGGCCCAAGGACTGTAATTGGTTGACCCCTGCCTTACAGGTTTTTGAACATGATATATTATGCACAATTTCTGATTATATTCAGTGAAGCGTGCATCAAAATGAGTTTGGCTAAACAAAACATTTTTTAAAAGGTGAAGTTACATTTGTATTCATGTGTGTGTATGTATAGAGGAATTTTAAAGTTTTAGAAAAAAATATCAAATATCTCTGGAAATTTCCAATGTTGGCCTTCTGAGATTGAACCCCATAGCTTTTGATCGCAACCAAACATGAAAGGAAAATGTTTCGCAAGATGTTTGTATTCATGAAGTTAAACTCCTTTTTCAGGTCTTTGGTTTCTTGTTGGAGGGTTTCTCCTTTTTTTATTTAAAGCAGTCGCTTGTAAATGATTTTCAGATGAGCAGCACTATAAGTATGTCAGAAGAAAAGGGTAAAATGTTAAGGGATAAGTGAGATGAAAAAACAAACGATAAAAGTAAGCTCTGGCGAATACTTACAACACATGGGAAGCCAACATGTGCCATTTTGGTGGTTGCCCCAAGCCGGGCGGTGCTGTGACATTGTTTGCTGGTGTGAATACAACTTCCAGGAATTGGTAACAAGACACTATTGCATTTCAGTCTCTTTAACACAGCGATCCTCAAATCCACTCTCCTAGGAACCCCCTACCCTCCAGGAAGCAACAAGTCTGTTGCTTTTTGTTCTTCGTTTGCTTTAGTTACATCCTTGGGAATAGCATAGTCAGTGTGGCATTCAAAAAAATGAGATTCCTTGATGATATATTAAGATTTGCCAGTTGTACATTTATACTGTCTTTGACTACGTATTTCTATATTGGTAAATTAAGCCACTGACTCAGTGTGATCTATTTCATACTAATATTGTTCAGAATTTTCAGTCATTGGGAATTCACTTTCCTTTTAATGGATAAGAGTCAATAAAACGTTTAAAAGCAGTCTGGGCACAGGGGCTCATGCCTGTAATCCCAGCACTTTGGGAGGCCCAGGAGGGAGGATCGCTTGAGGCCAGGAGTTTGAGACCAGCCTGAGCAACATAGTGAGACCCCCCCTCTCCACCATCTCTGCAAAAAAAAAAAAAAAAAGTTTAAAAGCAGGTATATTTTATACTGTTACTAGCAGCACTTTATACTTTTGCTACCCGAAGGGTTTTTCTTGGTAGTTCCAGCAGCATCAGCATCACATAGTTGTGACTTAGAAATCCAGAATCTCAGGCCCCAACCCAGACCAACTAAATTAGATTTTGCATTTTAACAAATTCCTCAGGTGATCTGCGTGCATATTAAAGTTTGAACAGTATCACCACAGATGACCTTTGGGATCCTTATTTCCACCTTTGCTTAACAGGATTGACTTTCCCTCCAGACCTGATAAAACCCTCTAATGCCAAACCAATTAGGATACATTTATAGGGTAACTGGCTTCTGCTGTTCCCTCCCCCTTTTCACAATTATAAAACATGCAGAAAATAACCCAGAAAAAAATGTTCCAAGATTCTTAAAGACCTGTCCCTGCTTCTCAGGTTAAATAACAAAAAAAGAAACAAGAAAATTAGTTTCCCTTTGTGTTTCCATAGAAATCCTCCTTCAATATCAACTCAATCGTGTTAGACTGTTTTCTTCACACAGTTATGCTGGTTGAGCTCAGAGATTCAAAATAAGCCATGGATGAAGTAAAGAAAGTTCTAATTTGATTTTGCCAAGACACGAAGCTTTGCTAAAATTGTGGATAGACAGTCTAGTGAAACCTCAATTACTAGGAAAAGGTCAATTATTTAAAGCACTCAAGGGTCAGGTTATGTGGCCACTGAGTCTTAAAGTCAAAGACCATAAAAGAACATGTTCCTTTGTCAAAACTGCACTCATAAAATGTGTATTAACTGTCCATAAATTCCACTAATAGTCTTCATAGTGTAGGGATGAATCTGTGTTTGCGTAGAGGGCTCATTTCCATCTTTTTAGTACCTGGTGTTAATGACTCTCCTGCTGTACTGCCTCCTCCATAAGACTCAGGTGGCTTCACAGCAGAAGCTCTCTTATATTTGCTTCTGCTACTCAACTCTGCTATTCGACTTTCTCAATGTAGCCATCCTTGCTAACTGTACTCACTGTGGCAGTCCTTGCTAAGTGCTTTAGAAACTGATATGCCCTTAAGGAATGTGTTCCAAATGCTGTGACGTCTATTCCTTCTGTTTTTAGCATTGTCTTATCCAATTGCAATCTGATTGTATCCTCTCCGGCTGGATATGTGGGGCCCCAGTGCACACAAACAAAGGGGAAGGGAGTATCTGACTGACGCACAGAGATGTTGCCTCTGATTTGAGTGGCTTTTGGGGTGTCTTTCATCCAAAGAGCAGAGAACACTGGGTCTGACATTCTTAATCTATTTTTATATTCTCTTTCTTCAGAAAAAATAATATGAACTTTGTTTTATGGGCAAAGAAACTGAAGCCAGAGGGGCTGTTGTCTATCTATTAAATGTCAGCCTGTTGGGACTGGAATGCTGGTCCACTCACTTCTGCCCTACTGTTTGAGCAAGCCAGGATTCCTGCTTCAAATAACAATAATGATGCTAGTGTTCATTAGCGTGTATCAGGTGCTTGCCTGCATATGGGCTAGGTAGAATGCTGTGTGTTTTTTGTGTGTTATATCTCATTCTCTCCACAATCTAATGCTGCAGGTACTTGTGCTATCCACCTATGTTTTACAAATGAGAAAACTTTGATCCTGAAAACTTGAATAACCTACTGTTTCTAAGTAGTATAGCAGGTATTTGTACCTAGACTCTCGCTCCAGAGCCCAGAGTCTTAACAAGGGTACTATTCTGTGTGCCATAAAAAATATATATAAGGATGCTCACTCTCCTATGGAAAATAAGTTGGAATAACCAGAGTGCCCATCTTCAATCTGGCATAGAATTCATGCACCCCAATCCATCTTCCAAGAGTGTTCTCAGATGCAATCCTCAAGCCCCACAATTCCAGACTAGTAGGAAGTCTGGTGTCTCTTTCAGACCTACTCCATTTCATGTCCTCAGATCCTTTCTAAAGGGTTAGCCCTCTCTTAAAATGCTGTACTCTCTGGAAGCTGGGAATGCCACCGTGCTACTCGTAACTGGTTACGTCAAATGGGCTGTGGGGTGGTAATTGTGAGAAGTATAGACAGACTGTTAACTCTTTTTCCAGAGAAGCAGTATCAGCACCCTAGGGTGGGCCTGAAAGGAGATGGTAGGGCTGGGCCTCCACCATCTGGCCACTGAAGGCCCCTGACTAGGCCTTGGCAGTTCCTTAAGGTAGGAGGGGAAAAGAGCTGGTACTCTCATGGCTCCACTCTGCCGGGAGTTCTCCCTGCCAAAATGGGCCTGAGGTCTCAGGCTCTGTGCTTTGCAGCTTTTCTCGCACAGCTGCTTTGCTCTGGTGTGCTCCCTGGAGGGCTGGGTTGAGTAGAAACAGTTCCTGGATTATATATAGTTCTGTACCTTGGTCATGGCCAGTTCAGTCCATGCTGAGAGTTTGTATCTCAGGGAATAGAGGTTGGGGAGAATCTCAGTCCCCTTACTTCCCAAAAGATTTCTGGGCTCCTTATGCCAATCTGCAAGCACACCCAGCAGTCTTCAAGCCCCTCATAGTGAGAATCCCTATTTCGTAAAAAGAAAATTTAAATTAGAATGCCCTAGATTCCTGTATATGTAACTATCCAGGTAAAATTTATATTCATAATATTGAGATCATTTCACCTCTTTCTCCATTATTGCTTGTTCAGTGGTAGTAAATTCAGATGCCCACCAAGACAGACAGTGAATTCTAGATTGGGGCTAGTTTAAGGCAATAGAGCATGGTGGGAACTCTGATGACACTCAGCTCTTATGATATATGGGCCTGAGGTTGCCAGATTTTTGGTTTTAAAAGAAGCAAGATATCTAGATTTTCATATGAAATTTGATTTTTAAATATTGGCAGGAAAATGATTGCAAAACAAAACGAACTCTGTGGGAAGGACTTCTAGCTTCTAGTAATGGTGTACTAGGTTATTCAAACTAACCCTCCCTCTGAAAATAAAAAGGCTGAAAGAAATATGTAAAAGCATCTTTTTAAAATCATCAATGACCAATGACCTAATAAGATAGTAACAAGAATAGAAAAAAGGTTGGAGCTCAGGGAAGTGAGCCAGAGCTCTTTCTGCCCTGCGGCATTTGCCTATCTAGGAGAGGAGCTAAAGAACAAGTGCTTTGGGTGAACTGCACAGGGTACAGGTGACAGGCATGAGGTCCATGTGGAGAACCTGATCTATTACAATCTGCCTCTGCTACCCAGGGGACTAACATAAAAAACAGCTAAGAAGCAGACTTGTGTGGCAGATTCATGTGGCTGAAGGAAGGTTAAGTACTGACCAAAGACAGAGATCCTGGCATAACAACCCCTGTTCTAGATTGTAAACTCAAAGGGAACCACTTCAAAGTAGTATACAGACTGTAATCCAGAGGGTTATAAATCCATGGCTCTGACCTACTAGCTCCCTCACAAGTTTCATACAAGAAAATGAAGGAAACTAACAATATCCTTGGTCTCAGGTTGTTTCTATAAGCAATTTTCAAACAAAATGGCAAACAAAGATTATAAGGCATTTGGATAGACAAAACAACATGTACCAGAATCAAGAGAAACAATATATAACAGGAAAAGACCCACAGATACTGGAATTTGTTCAATACAGACTGTAAAACAATTATTCTCACTATGTTCATGGATATAAAACACAGAATATAACAACATTATCAGATTACTGGAAACTATAAAAAAGATATCAAGATGTTAAAATTAACTAAAAAAGATAACTAGAATTAATAACATAATAAATGGGTTTAACAGCAGCTGAAGTATATTAGTGAACTTAAAATATGTCAGAAGAAACTATTTAGCTGGAGAGATAAAAAGTGAAAAATATATAATAGAGGGTAAGATACATAAAGGATACAGTGAGAAGCTCTAACATAATTTAATTGGGGTCTCAAAAGAAGAGGAGAAGCAGGCTTAGGTATAGGCAAAACTTGCAAAGATAATGGCTGAGGATTTCCCAGAACCAATGAAGAAGATCAGTCCACTGGTTCTAGAAATCCAAGCAGGGTATATAAAAATAAATTCCTGTCTAGACACATTAGACTAAAATTTGCAGAAAATCAAAGACAAAAAACCAATTAGTTGATTGACAAGTAATTTTTCAGCAACACTGAAAATCAGGAAACTGGATAACAGCCTAGAATTCTCAATCTAGTGTAACTCTCCTTCTAAAACACAAGCAAAATAAAGGCATCTTCAGACAAACAAAAGCATAGAGAATAGTGTACCCACACAAGAAGAAATTCTCAAGAATATTCTTTAGGCAGGAGGAAAATTATTCCAGTGGATATCTGGAATAAAATGTGGCAATGAATAAAAGTAAAGAAATATTAAAAATAGGAATTGGTATAAATGAAAATTGGCTGTATATGACAATAATAATGTCTTGTGGTGCTGAAAATAATCTATACTAGTTAATATTATGGAAAATTAAAATATACAACCACAATAACTGTAAGTACCATGAGAATAATTATAATTAAGATAAAAATCCTTGAATATAGTGGAGAAAAGTAAAGGTATAAATGTTAGACTTTGATAGGTCAAGGATTCTTGTTATAATTTCTAGGTAACCATAAAAAAAGTAGAAAAAAATGATATAACTTCCTATCTTCAAGGAAGACATAGGAACTTAAAAAAAAATCAATCTAAGAAGAGAAAGAAAAACAGGTAGATCAAGGAGAAAACATATAAGATGGAAGATTTAAATTCAGATTTATTGGTTATTACTTTAAATATAAATGAACTAAATGCTCCAGAAAGAGACAATGTCTAGATTTCAAAAAAAGACAATGATAAGCTCACTATAAAAGATATATCTTAAACATAAAAGTAAGGAAAGCTTGAAAGGTAAAAAAATTTAAAAAGATATCTACAAATAATAACCAAAAAACTAGCTCTATTATTTTCATATAAAGTAGACTTTAAGGTTGAAAATATTGCTAAAGATAAAGAGGGACTCTTCAAAATGATAAAAGATTTAATTCCCCCAGGAAGACATAACAATTTTAAATTTATGAAGCAAACAAATGACAAAAATATAAGAAGAAAATAGAGAAATCCACAATGATCCTGGAGTATTTTAATACCCTCTTTCAGTAATTGTTAGAATAGGTAGACACAACAACTCGTAAGAATATAGAATATTTAAACAACATAGTTAACATACTGACTTAATGGACATGTATAGTTATTACACCAAACAACAACATATAAATTCTTTTCATGCTACAGGGAACATGTATAAAAATTAACTATATACTGAAGAATGAAATAAAACAAAGTATTATCACGAGGCCAACTAAGAGAGTAAAAACAAAGTGGACACAAAAAAACCATTTGATAAAATGCAACATTTATTCATGTTAAAAATTCTGCAAATAAGAATCAAAGGGAAGCCCTTTAATCTTATAAAGAGCATTGTTAAAGGAAAATCTTGTACATAAGCTGTATGGGCTGACTGTATTTTTTGCTAACAAGGGGGGACAACTGATGGATTCATTTAGAAATCAAATGCAGTACAAGCAGCAGTCTTACATATAATTTGAGTGTTCACTGTGATGGTTATATTTTACAATTCTTAAAAAGGTAGTAAAGTTAGTTTTCACATAGTGCACTTGGTAAAGAAACCTTTGGCATTAAAACAAAATTTTTTAAACTTTCAGAAAGTGAAAACTTTCCCCCCAGTGTAAGAGCAGTCTAGGGTAGTGTGATCCAGCCCAGCTTTGCAGTTAAAATCAATGACTACTGGGTTCAGAGCTCAGCTTGGCTACTTATTTGCCATGTGACTTGGAAGAAGTTATGTAATGCCTCTGAGTCTCCGTTTCTTCTTCTGTCAAATGGGGATAGTACCACCTACTTTATAGGCTATTATAAGGATTAAGTCAATACGTGAATTTGGAATAGTGCTTGACACATAGTGGGTACTCAGTGTTAGCTATTAAAAATCACTAAAGAAGAATGAAAACTTTAGAACCCAAGGCACAAATTATAGATGAGGGCAAGAGAAAGTGTTTCCTCACTTTAAACCAATTCTCTGTCTTGGTGTGGAGCCAATTGTGTTGCCTATAACCTAAACTCAGCCAGGAAACATAACATTTTTTGGCTTCCAAGTCTGCTTAGACAAGACTGTATTTGATGTTCACATGTACTTGCTGCACATTCACCAGGGGGAGGCTTCCTGGCAGCCTTCAGTGACAGAGCCCTGAACACAGGGCTGGGGGTGATGCTAAGGGCCATGCCGTTCAGACATCTGCCTTACTGGTAACCACTGTGGGAGCCCGTTTCTGAAAGCTGTGGTCAGCTGTGAAATGCATGGATGAAGAGGAGCCCCTGCCATGCGATGATATGAAAAAGATCTCTTCTTCTGTGCTCATTAACACTAATTCACAAGAACAGCCCTGAAATATGGCTTAGTGGCAATTTAAGGGTAGACAGGGTATGGCCTTCAGATCTGGATTCTAATTGCTGGTCCACAGGGGGAAAAAGCCAGCTAAACAGATTATCTATGTCTGAGAATTGCTTTGATGCCTGTAAATCATCAGGCAATGAAAGATCATGATTTAAGACTGACTGGGAACATTTAATAACAATACTGTTAATACCTAACATTGATCATTTACCATAGGACAGGCACTTTGCTTAGTGCCTTACATGTATTATCTCATTTCGTGTTTATAACAACTCTGGGAGGTAGAAACTAACATTAGCATGCCAATTTCAAACATGAGGCACAGAGAGACGAGGAACCTTGACTAGTTAGTGCTAGAGATGGAATTAAACCCAGGCCTAATTGATTCATGCATTCAACCAACATACTACATGGTCTCCCATATTACTCAGCCCTTGATTTCTTTCCCCTCCTAATGCATGGTCAAGCAACAGGTCAGCCTAAAGCACTGCTCAAAAACCTTTTGTTTTCGTAAGCTATTGTTGCCTAACAAACTGCCTCAAAATTTAGTGGCACACTGCAGCAATGATTTTAGCACGTGCATGGATCCTGTGGGCCAGAAATTTGGACATGGCACAGTGAGATGGCTTGCCCCATCTTGCTCCATGATGTCTGGGGTCTCAGATGGAAAAACTAGAAAGACTGGGAGTGACTCAAAAGACGGGGGCTGGAATCCTCTGGAGACTTCTTCACACGCATGCCTGCTGCCTGCTGGCCCTAATAGTCAGACTTCTTACATAGCCGCTCAAGGCTTCCTGTGACCCAGTCTCAGAGGTCACATAACATCAATTCTGCTGAACTTTTCTGGTTGAAGTATTCATAAGCCAAGTTCAAGGGAAGGGGGAATAGACCTGCCCTCTTAATGGGAAGAACTCTAAAAAATTTACAGCCATGTTTTAAAACTGCTACACCATTCTTACCCTTTTAATTGGCTTCAGAATATCCAGTACAATAAAGATGGCCCCATGCCAAAAAGCAAAACATGCTCAAGCAGCATAGTCTCCAAGATATATTCTCTTTCTTCTTACCTTCTGGTTTGGAAAATGTTTTTGAAAGAGCATTTTCTGCTTCATGTTCGTGAACAGTGTTTTCGTTAGTCAGGATGGATGAGGTATTATAATTCCATGGTAACCAACAATGCAAAAATCTTAGTGGCCTAAAACTACTGAAAATCAGGTTTTTTTCTTGTTCACGTTATATATTCATCACACCCTGGGTAAGTACTCTCTTCCATGTTGTGCTCACTCCAGGGTCCAGGTACCTGGAGCAGGCGTCTGGAGCGTTGCTGGTCACCGTGCAGAGGGAGGAAAAGAGCTTTGGCTGGAAAGAACCGTATCTCCTCCACTCTTAAGCTACTGGCCAAAAATAGTCACAGGGCCCCACCTGACAATGAGAAGGCCTGGAAGCTCAGTCTTCCCATGTCAGGGAAGAGAGGAAAACTAGATATTGGCATGTGGCATTAATAGCTAATAATGATCAAATAATGCTATGCATGAAAGGAGCTTAAATGTATTGTTTTAAATAGTCTTTCTGAGCCTAGACCTGAGAGGGCTTTGGAACCAAATCTTTGCAACTCGTCCTTTGGAAGTGTGGAAAGGTGAGTTAGTTGAGATGAATGTGAACCAGGGTGTGAAGATGTTCAGATTCTATTATATAAATGAAATTCAAAAGTCCAGTAGGCAGCACAACTTGAGGAAATATGGGGGAGGCTGACTGGCACTCCGGTTATGGTCTTATGATCCTCAAGTGTGCCTTGAGGAGAAAGCTGTGACTACCTGCGTCTAAGAATCACTGGTCCTCAGGGATACGCCACAGTCCTGGGATAGGTTCCGTATGGGGTCTAGGGCTGTGTAGCCATAAAACCCAGGTGCTCTTCCAGGTTGAGGAGGTGTAAGATTTGGCTTGAGGATACCTAGAAGCTCAGCCAGGAGCCTTCCGGTACATATCCCACTGTGAAGCCCTCTCAGGAGCACCTGTGGGTGTTCACCACCCCCATACACAGTGCCTCCACGCCACGGCACAACAGAGGCCAGCTTCCGAAGACGCAGGGTGACTGTGGGGCGTGTGCCCCCCTGGCAAACTCTGGGGGTCAGAAATTGAAACGACAGGCTGATCACTCACTGAAGTGAATAGGGTGGCAGGGCCTAAGACAAAAGAAGGCTGTTGATTTGCACTGGAGTGCTACGGAAAGGCATTCAACTTGACATTTAAAACTACATGTATTAATTGTGTGCCAGCCAAAATAAAAGATCCTAGAGTGGATCCAGTGGCCTTTGGACCACCGGGTTGCGTGCCGTGAGCGAACCTTGTGGGTTACACTGAAGGTGTTCAAGTGTTAGCTGAATTCAACCACTGGCTTCGATGATAATAGCAAAATGCTTCTACACCCACCCCCAGGCCAGGCACTGTTCCGTTTCCTATCCATTAGCTCATTTAATCTTCACATCTGCTCTGTGAGGTAAGTCTCCCTAGTCCACGTAAGGAAAATTAATGCTTAGAGAGGTTAGGTAGCTTACTCAAAGTTGCGAGATTCAAGAAGGGCAGAGCCAGGCTTTGATCCCATACAGTTTAGCTTCAGCATCCACGTGTGTAGTCACCATCCTTTACTGCCTGCCTGTGCTAGGGTAAGGAACACAACACTTTATGAGAATGATTCCCAGACCCAAGTTTGCATCAGAATTGGTTTGGGAACTTGTCAGCTACACATTCCCTGTTTGGTCCATAGATACGATGAAACAGCATCCCTATGACTGGAGTCCACAACCAGTATCCCCAGGTGGTTCTTACTTGGCCTCGGGTAGCAGTCTGCTGACCAGTCTTGGGGAGACTTCTGTGGATCCTTTAAATTCATCTCTAAGGAGCAAGGCTTCCCAGGATCCATAAACAGAAAGCCACGCTGAATCACATCATTGTTCTCACCAAAGGAACCCAGTTTTTAAAAAGTGACAGTGAGGACTGATCACCTAGATCTTGGCTTCCAAAGTCTTTTGGGGAACAAAGGGGGGGGAAGGCAAATGGAGAGAGAGAGTCCTTTGAATAACACACACTGGAGAGGCAATGCTGCTTTTGTTTTTTTAACCTCTGGTTTCAATTTCCCAGCTGTAGTTCTGCTAGCAATTTTGTAAGGGCAGGGGGTATAGTTTGCCTTTAACGTAGCAAGTGTATTCCACGTGAAAGAAACCTTTGAAGTCTAGTATGGATATACCCAATGAAGACACATATGAAGACATGAGAGGGACATTTCAGGGGGGACGGGGATCTGAACCAGTTAAGAATTCCCCAACCTCTTGCAGTGTCTTTGTGGTAGAAGGTGGGGACAGGGAGGGGGAGAGAAAGAGAGAAGAGAGGAAAAGGGAAACCATGCCCAGGGAAGCAGTTCCATGCAGTTGAAACTGTCAGCTGTCCCAGGTTGGTTTGTAGCATGAGGCAGGACAATGAAGGGCTCAGAGATTCTGCCTAATGCCTTTCAGCTGTGCCGCAGACACTGGCCAGCAGGCCTGCCCTCCCCTTTCCATCCCAGCATGGTGTGGAGCCAATTGGAGCTCACAGTTGAATAAATAGGAAGATTGGCTTCATGACTCTTCTATTTTATTTTGGATTTACAATCTAAATGCCACCCTCTACCTCCTAAAGTCCCAAATCAATTGCAAAAGTGGGGCTGGCAGTGGGGCAGGAGGCCGAGCCTGCCTGGCCAATCTGGTTTGTTAGGCAGGTCACTGTGCCCCCAAATGCTAGCTTAGTTTTGCTTTGATGAACCTCTTTGGGAGTATTTCATCTATTTCTGTCTTGGAATAGCTTTTTTCCTCCTCTGAAGAGAGCTTTCGTGAAGGCTTATTTTTCTGATATTGACAAGACAGATGGATTCTCTCAGCGTTGGGCTTTAAATCCAGATTTATCTATAGTCATTTTTCATGTTGTCTGTTTTGGTTCATTTTAGGTCCATTTGGGATCAAGAGAGATAGGTAGATCTGTGACATGAAAAGGGGATTAAAGTTAGGACTGCAGTTGTATGTATTGTAATGAAAATCAACACGTCTGCAGTGTTTAGCATTTTAATTTAATTTTTATTAGCAAAAATGTATTCGATTTTGTTTTGAGTGATCTTTCTCTTCTATAAGTTTCCCAAATGGATTTAAAATAGCTAAGCCAGGCATCCATTGCTGATATGGGCCTAGCTAGAATCTGGGCTATTGTAAACTGGCAGCACCTAGCCAACAGGGTACTTTCGTACAAATTAGGAAAAGGCATCCTCAGCAGGAAAGCAAGGGACAGGAGGCTGATGGACAGCGTCTTTGTGAGAGCGAAGGCACACACCCTTCCTCTGGGAAGAGGCAGCCCCTTCCAGGACTCCTGCTTGGCCAGAGGACCTCGGGATGGGTTCCCATACTCCCTCACCCCATTGGGCGGGGGCCTTATAAAGTGGCCCCATTGGTTACAGATCCTTGTACTTGGCTCTCTCTATTACATTGCATGAGTGTTCAGGATTTGAAGGGCAGTGTAATCAGAAACTGTCTCCAACACTGAGATGTATTAGAAATGAAGCCAGAGGATGACTCCAGGTTTATAATTATAACAGGTCTGAATTACTCCATTACTTTTGGGATGTAAGAAATGTCACATTTCTGTATTGTGTGAATCAAGCAAATTCTAGCTCAGCCACCCCCATCTGAATTGGCAGGAGACTCAGTAGTGGTCATTTGGGGCTTTCTCTCCTCTTGCAGATCATCTAAGACAGTCCAGCGAGCGGGTAGGAGGCAAGGGGAGGGCTCACACTGTCCCGGGGAAGAGTGTAGGTCTCTGTGGTTGCCATCGTGCTGCTGTTCCTTGCTGCTCTGCAGTGCTGCCTCCGAGAATTGATCCCCACCACCTGTCTGCTACGCTGCTCTGGGCAGGAGCACAGGGTCCCTTCCACGGTGGTCCTTGCCACTGCCTGTGGGCCATCCTTGATGGCACTGCATCCAAGGGGGCTCAGGTTCCTACCATTCCCGGAACTCACTGTCCTTTCCCCTTTACTGCATTCCTGGGTTGGACAGCTCTCTTCTTCTTTCAAGTCTGGAATTATGAAGGCATCACCCCAGCCCCTTCTCCATAGTAGCACTTAGTGGCTCAACCAGGACCACCAAGTGCCTACTAAGCCTTCCCAGGCAGATGAAGAGGGTCCTGGCCTTAAGAGACACAAAGGCCTGGCCCCTCATTTAGATTGACAGAGGGAGGCAACTAGGGCAGTGGATGGATGGCTTCACCTCCCCCAATGAATCTAGATGAATATTCCAGATGAAGGGGGTTCCTCAGTAGATCACCTCACTGCCTTAAACACTCGATAGTTCAGCCTGTGACATAATATTCCAAACCCACCAATTATTATTTTGAACATTTCCTATGGGCAAGACACAAATTTTGAAGGAAACAAAGACTTTTAAGATAAATTTTGCCTTCCAGTAGTTTAGAGTTTAGTTGAAGTGTGGTGGGGAAAAAGAAGAGCTCCCCCACAAATTCCTGAAATTCAAGACAAAACATAGGAATTAATAGAGAAACACATGAGGGGTTCAGGGAATGGAGAGATCCTACTTAGGTGGTGCAAGGGTAACAGAGATTACATGATGGAGGCCTTGTGGGAGGATGGGGTTTTAAAATCATTCTAAGCAGAAGGAACGATGTAGATAGAAGTGCAGGAGGGAGAGAGTGTGGGGCTGCCTAGGCTGAGACATCAAAGCTTTAGGGGTGCAGGGGGTGGGGGAGGGAGAGGCAGGGGAGGGGGGAGGAAGAGTGGAAAGGAAGGGTGTATTCATTTCTTGTGATTGTAACAAGTTACCACAACCTGGTGGCTTAAAACAACAGAAATATATTCTCTCACAGTTCAGAAGACCAGAAGTCTGAAATCAAGGTTTGGCAGGGCTACACTCTCTTTGGTGGCCCTAGGAGAGGATCCCTTCCTTGCCTCTTCCAGCTTCTTTCTAGTGGTTGCAGGCATTCCTTGGCTTGTGGCCACATCACTCCTGTCTCTGCCTCCACCTTCACATGGCCTTCTCCTCTCTTTCTGTGTATACGATCTCCCTCTTATTAGGATAATTGTGATGGCATTTAGGGCCCACCAGAATAATCCAGGATAATTTCCTAATTGCAAGATCCTTAAACACATCTACACCTCCCCTCGCCCCCACCTTTTTTTTCCAAATAAGGTAACATTCACAGGTTCCGAGGATCAGGACCTGGTATCTTTTGGGAGACCATTATTCTGCCTACCATAGAGGGTAAAACCCAAATGTCTTAGCCTGACAGCCAGGCTGAGGGTGGCTAACCGTAACCTTGGAGAAGCCACCCAAGACTTTTACATCAGGGGATCACGTGAACAAGTCTCTTTCAAAAAGAAGCCCACTCTGGTGCGGCTGAGGACAGATAGCAGAGTCCTACAAGCCAGGGACAGTGGGGGACTGTGTTAAGGAAGAAAGAGTGGGGATGAGAAGGAGAGAGTGGGTGCGGAGCCATTGAGGGATGCAGTCAGAGAGTTTGGCAACCACGTGGAAGTGCGGGAAAGGGAGAAAGACTCACAAAGAGCACCTCCATCCTATCTGATGGCGAGCTTGGTGGGACCTGCTCTAGCAGGAAGGGGAAGTTGGCACCATGAACTGGCATGGTGAGAAAGTTCGTTTTGGTTGGCAACAGGCTTAGTTTTATAAGGAAAAAAAGTTCTTTTTCATTAGTAGTAGAAAGCTGGACAATGATGGTTCCTTGAAATGATCCAAGAAAAACATACTTTGGGTGTTTATCTTATTAATGTGATTTAACTTTAATTTGTTTTAAAATTTTAATTTACTTTAATACCCAAAAGGACCAAGGTCAGTCAAGAAATCTAAGAGTGGAGTCTGTCTTAGGGCCAAGCCTCAGAGACTAGACCTGAAGTAGCAAAGTTACCACCAACTCAGGCCCTCCTAGCAGGAATTAGTGGATCTTTAATTTAGAGATTATTGGGATCCATGCCATTCTTTTCTCTCCACCAACTCTTTTATTATTTCTTTCTGCTCTCTTTAATTCTTCTCCTGGTTTCATTCTGCTTTTCTTATCTTTTTCAGAGTCTCTGTTTTCTCATAACCCTAGATTACCATGAGTATTATGCCTTCAAAGTTAATTATGCATTATGGGTTAGTTCTCACTGCTAATGGCCTGTTTTTTCTTTACTTATCAGTTCAAATCCCTGAGGGAAAAAATCTAATCGGGAGGCGAAGTTTTGCCCCAGCCTATATGATGGGTAGGCTGCAGATTGGCTGCCTATAGGTCTGAGAGTGACTCCTGGTCCAATCAGCTACAGCCAGGGGGTGGGATCATGTGATACAAAGGTGGGATCATGTGACACAAAAGAGGCCACCTAGCCTATAGCTGGAGCAAAGCACAGCTTACCTTAGAGCCTTGGTTCTCAAAGGGTGGTCCTTGGAGCAACAGCATCCTGGGAACTTGTTAGAAATGCCAGTTCTTGGGCCCTAACCCAGACTTCTTGAATCAGAAACACAAGAGGAAGAGCCCAGCCATCTGCATTTCAACCACCTTCCTGGTGATTCTGGTGCATGTTCGAATTTGAGAACCACTGCCTTAGACTAAGCAAAACGGTACATTGACTAAAAACAAATGTTTGAATGAAATTGGAAGAGAGAGTCTGGCATTCCAGGTTCAGTAGGTTTTAAACAAAGTGGGAATGTGGATGTTAGTTGATCGTAGGGATGAAGAGAGGGTGGCATTTTTTATAAATGCCTATTTTATGGATGCAGAATTTCAGTGTTTTCTGCTGTTGGATGATCTGATTTCTCTGGGTTGTATTGGCTGCCCCAAAAGATGAGCTGTGATAAGTACTGTCACCCCTACCTGTTCACTCTCTAGCCCCCACCCCCATCTCCCACCCCACTCCTTCCCTGACCCTGTGAATGCACAGTCCTTATAGAGACCTGACTAGTGCTGGGTTCCCTCCACAAATTTTGAGAAATCTTGCTTAATAAGTGATTATATTTCTGGTTACGATTTTGTTTTCTTCCAAAAAATTAGTTAACTATTTACTTTGAGTCTGGTGACATTCAGGTCATTTACATCTTTCCTGTCTATTGACAGCCAGGGTAAGAAGTCCAGTTTGTTAGTTTTTTTGTTTGTTTGTTTGTTTTTTAGTGGACCTAATCTATATGAATGTGGATTACAATGACAAAAAGCAAGAGAGAAGGTGGGAAAGAGAGTAAAAGGAGAAACTCTCTTTGTCTTTCCAGGGTGTATGAGCATGCTAAAAACTAATAGAGGACCAGGATTAGGGTGAGCTGGGTTCAAAATTTAAAAGAGAGTACCAAAATACTGAGTAATGAAGAAAAATGTTTTAATGTAATATTTTCAAAAATCAAAATCAATGCAAAAAAATCCATGATAAATAAAGTTTCAAAATTTGAACTAGAGACAGGATTTGATTCCCTCTGTAGCTTGTTCACATTGGTGGACAGCAAGCATCCACCAAGCCCTGCAAGGTGAAGAAAGACACTGGAGCCACATGGTGACTGTCACTGAATGGATACACTGTCCACTTGGTTTGGAGCAAGATAAGCATTCACTATTTCCTCCTCTTGACTGTAGAAAAACTATTCCAAGCTCTCTAAGAAGCACGGGAATTAGAAAAAAGATGCTATATTCCTAACATAAACGATTGAAGTCTCTATTATTTATTTGCTTTATTCATAAGGAGTCATTTAGAGCTTCCAATACAGTCACGTAACCCACATAGCTGGGAACACCTCTTCTCCCCACTGTCCACGTGGTTTTGATCGATAAGGATGGCTGATCAGTCCTATGCAACCCCTCATCTGATGCAGGACTTGTCTGGTCCAGTGGGATGACCATCCCATGATTTCTTCCCTAACCCCTAGGCCCATTTGTCTTCTCTATTTGTCCTTGTCACTCACAGGTCTTATATTCAGAATTGTATTATGGGAAGAGCAGTACAGGAGGCAACCTTATGTTCTTATCCCAGCTCAGCCACTAAGCAGATGTGTGACCCTAGGTCAATCACGTCTCCCCCTGGGCTTCAGTGTCCTTGTCTGTGGCATGAAACTAGATCATCCCACATTCCTCTCTGCTTTTCAAACTCTGTGCTTACAGCTCAAGTTCAAGAAAAACATGACGGTAAAAATCCAGCACTGCTGCCCCTTCCGTATGACCAGGATGCCCTTCATGAATGTCTGTAGAAGTCTCTATCTATCTCATCTTTCCATCAAACTGATATATCATTCATTTATTCCAAAAATATTTATTGAATGCTTCCTATGCGGGAAGCACTTTTCTCAGCCTTGAAGACGACAAAGTTCCTGCCCTCAAGGTGTGACCAGGCATGAGCCACATAATGATGTTTCGATCAACAACAGGACCACATATTTGATAGTGGTCCTATAAGATTATGATGGCGCTTATATAGAAACCTGATATATGGCACTTGATATTGGCATCGCAAATCAAGTACAGGAAATGATTGATATTCAGTAATATTGCTGGAACATTTGGTTTTCCATATGAAAAAATATATATTAATAAAAATATGTTGGCTGGTTGTGGTGGCTTACACCTATAATCCCAGCACTTTGGGAGGCCAAAGCAATAGGATCACCTGAGGCCAGGAGTTTGAGACCAGCCCAGACAACAAAGAGAGACTCCCATCTTTACAAAAAATAAGAAAAATTAACCAGGTGTGATGGCACATGTCTGTAGTCCTAGCTACTTGGGAGGCTGAAGTGGGAGGATCACTTAAGCCCAAGAATTCAAGGCTGTAGTGAGCTATGATCACACCACTGCATTCAAGTCTGCATGACAGAGTAAGACCCTGTCCTCCCTCCTCCTCACCAAAAAATATACAAATGTCATCTAGGTTTGTGTAAGTACACTCCATGATGTTCTCACAACAATGAAATTGCCTAATGACACATTTCTCAGAAAGTATCCCCATCGCTAAGTGATGCATGGCTGTATTTATACACTCGGAAGAAAAAACGTATTTTATTACCCATAAAAATGGGAGCTTAACATAATGCACCAGAGATGTGAATCCAATAAAAACATGCAGCGACTTTACCTTCTAGCTAAGTAACTCTTGACTGAGACATGCGCTCTCTTGGGTAAAGTGTGTTAAAGATTGGCAGCAAGTAGAATTTCTCCTTCGTGAAATCAGAAGGCTTGAAGAAGATGGGAAATAGACTGACTTTGTCACTGTTTTGTAAGTAATACCATGTTCACGCACCATCTAAAATCATAGTGACTGGTGCATGCTCCACACTCTGGAAAACAATGTCTCACTCCTATGAAACAGTAAGCAAGAAGCAATTCTTCTCCTCTTCACATCCATCACCTTTCCAAGAATCGGCTTCTGAAGTACCCCCACCTGTTTCTAAGGACCACTGAGGTGCCTCATGGGCCACAGCATAATGTGATGGTGAGAAACAATCTGTTATTTCTGCAACACTAGCCAATGGATTGGCCTGTCATCTCAGAAGCATCAGGATTGGAGTTCTTTTTTTCTCTTTTACGGTACATAATAATTTACATATTTATGGGCTACATGTGTTTGTTCCATGCATAAAATGTGAAATGATCAAGTCAGGGTATTTGGGGTATCCATCATCTTGAGCGTTTATCATTTTTGTCTGTTGGCATCATTTCAAGTCCTCCCTTCTAGTTACTTTGAAATTCACATAATAATGTTGCTAAATGTAGTCCCCTAGTCTGCTCTCAAACATTAGAACTATTTCTTCTCTCTAGCTGTGTTTATATGTTCTTTAGACCCATGGTCTTAGGATGGAGAATGAGCTTTGATCCTCAAGTTGCATATATGTGTGGGGGGGCTGTAATTGGGGACAAGGGTACAGCAGAGGAAGACTGGGGGTTTTCTGAACTTATTAATTCACAGTGCTCTTTTCATAAAATGCTTGAATGTTCTGGTAGTTGGGTTGTGCATTTTCCTATTTTAGATAAATTTCTTTTGGAGCTGGCTAAGACTTTGGAGATCATCTTCTCCCCCTACTCCCCTGCACTGCCCATTCCAATCTCCTTTGATGAAGGAGGAAAGAGGTTGAGAGAGGACAGACGTCCTGCCCGTGATGACTCTGTCTGTAAGCAGCAAATTGGAACTTGAATCCAGATGCAGGCAATAGAAATCCATCACAAGGCCCCATCCTGTGACCCAACTGAGGTGTTCACACACTTTCTCTCTCCCTTTCCAGGCAGTGCTGAGCCCTCTCATAGCCATCGCGCTGAAAATATCCCAGATTCATGAGAGAACTGGCCGCAGGGGACCTACTGTCATCACCTGAATGGAGGAAAGATCACTCACCAGGGCCAAAGAGCGCTCAGCGGGACATGCTTCACCGATGCCTTCTTGCTACCTGTTTATGCCTCTTATGACTTTGGAGAAAAACAAAAGATATTTTGCTTTTTGGGGGCAGGGGGTGGGTAGGAAAAAAATCTGTTTTGTTTTGGTTTTGTCCAGTTCCTCCAAATGCAACAGGGTCTTTAATGGTCTGTTAAAGCTGCACTATCATTTCATAACTATATTTTATCACACAAAGGACCCTCCCCTTTTGAGAAAGAGTAAGTGGGCTAGGAAACTGTTAATCACAGCATCTGTTGGTGCCATGTGAGAAAAGCTTCTGAGACAATGAAAGAGAGCAGTGCCAGAATTAAACTGAGCCTGAGCCACAGGTACCCCTGGGAGGGCAGAAGAAGACACTCCTCAGCATGGAGGAGGACTTAGCTCTTCTCCTAGGTCAGGTCTCCAATGAGGGAAGGTTTTAGAACTCCTGATAGCCCACCTTACTCCCAGCAACCACCCGACTGCCCAACCTCCCCCATCTCCTCCCCAGCATCCCTGTATCACCTTCTCTCACATCTTCTAAAGCTTTCTACACATCACAATGGCACGCTTCCAACAAAACATATCAAAGGATGTTTTTCTCTCTTATATTATAAATACTATTATTTTAGCTATTAAACTGGCTTCCTTCAAATCCGGCCATTCATTGTGCAGATGGGAAGAAGTTTCTTGACAAGACTCTGCCAATGAGTGATTTAAATTTGGGGGGGCCCTTCCTTGATTATATCATGTAGGTTGAGACATGGGTTATACAAATTCCTCCTGAGAAGACAAAAACATCACCATGTCTGAGATCTCTCTGACTTTTTCAGTAAGGACCTATTTGAATGCACTTGTTCGGACATAGTTCTGATCTTACTTGTAATGGCTGTCAAAGGACAGAATGAGATGCTGTAACAGTAGGAAGCGAAGTGGATGCTGGAAGAAAACATTACTGGTGGTACACGCCTGATGAGATAGAGGGGTGGGTGGGGACCCCTGGAAAGCAGAGGGTCACAGCTGGCTTTCTTTGCCTGGGAAAAGGATATTGCAGCTATAGCAGCCTCATCCGTACTCAGCCAGGACGCTTGGTGCGTGGGACCTGTTTGCATCTGTTTTGCTTCCTTGGGAACGGCACACTCACTTATCCTGCCATTTGTGGAGATGACCTCGTGCACTTTGACTGTTAAGCAATGCATTATTGCTGTAGTCAAGGTTAGTGCAAGCAAGGAAACATTCCCAGTAAGGTATTTGTTTCCATTTTCTGTCTATGCTTATGTCACAAATTTGCTAGGACATTTAGTAGCCAATAAAAAAAAAATTCCTTATTTCAACCTTATCCAAGGATTGTGAGTTTTTGCTTATTCACTTATCTCACCATCTGAGAAACCTCAGTAGTGGTAATCTATCCTGATAAATCTGCCTTGCAGAGTGCTTGCAAGGGCTATGTTTCACTATTATGACCTAGTAAATTTATTAAATAAATGGAACAGAAAAGGTGAATTACTGAGAACTGCCTCTGGGAGTCAGCAGAAACTAAAATGGCACCTTATCTTCCATTGTAACTGTCTTCATTTCAAAATAATAGAAAGGTGGCTTTGAGCTGAGATTCTAGAGAACCACATCACCAGTGGAATAAAATTTGCCGTATAGCTTTGGTTCTCATCATCTCTTAAGTGAGGGGCCATGACAACCAGCCAGCCATTCATTAATCGTGGATGTGTAGGTCAGGATAATCAGATGCATTCTTAGGCATGTCAGTTCTAGGTAAGAAAATATTTATTTTTTTCTGAAGTTTCTGAACTTTTAATCATCTCTAACTTTTACGTTCAAATGTAAATTAGTCCTCTCTTAAAAATTCTGTTTATTTTGATATGGAGTCATGTGTGTTCAGTAGCCCAAATATTTACCCATTTATCCATCAGTTCATTCATGCAACAAACATTGATTGAGCATCTAATCTAGGCAGAGTTCTGTATTAGATGTGGCAGGGAAATGGATAAATGATATTGTTGCTCTTATGAGTTTATAATTTGGGAACAGGAGACTATGAAAAACATACACAAATATTCAGGTAGACATAAATGGTATAGTAGAGGCACCAACAACGGGATTGAGAAATTAAATCAGAGATGGTGGGACACTAGGCACAAAAGGGGTCTTCCCAAGAGTAGAGTTTCTTAGGATTTGTAACGATTTATATAGTTTCACCAGGGGTGAATGAAACATGAAGAAAGACTAGGAGTTGAGAGCTAGCACGGCTGGAGAGGAGGCTGGTTTAGGGTCTCATGTGGATGGGTGGGGTTGAAGCAGACACAGGGTTGTGACTATCTGGCAGAGCAAAGGCTTGGGCCCCGCCACGGAAAGAAGCAGGTGCACAGCTACCCTTAGTCACAGAGCTGTTTCTCAGCTACCTTGCCAAGGGAAAGGTCCTCCCATAGCTCTAGCTCACAGCCTCTGTCTGGAACCTGCTCTCATTCACATTGTCAAGGTATTATTTCTGCCGTACATAAAGTCCAAGCTCCTCTTGCTGAACTACACATGTATGTTCTCTTGCCTGATTCTCAGGAGAGGTGAAAGGCAAAAAATCACTCTTTCCCATGTGATGTTCTTTATGTTCTTAAAGATGGAGCTCCAGTCACTGTTTTTTAACAGTAAATGACTTGAGAGGTCCACAAATTTTGTGGAAACCAGAAGAGTCAACCGTAGAGGAAACTATGGCTGGAATATGGTAGCTGGCAGGGCCATCTGGGATCTGCTGTTACTGACGGGTTCACTGACTGCACCATGAGCCTACAGAAAAATGGCGAGCAGTACTGTGTGTAATGTCGTGGTTCTTGACCAGGACAGTACTGCCACCTACCCAGGGGGTGTTTGAAAATATGTGTGCATATGTGCCAGGGAGGAGCATTTAGTGGGAGAGGACGACAGATGATATATATCCTGCCAGATGTCAGCCAGACCACCAGAATAAAAAGTTGTTTCGCCTCAGCTAGGATCCTTGAATTTATTAAATGTCCTTGAAAATGGGTAGGCAGCCATTATTAAAATGAGATCATTTATCAAATCTTACTAATCCAAGTGCAGCACATGCGCACAGTGTTTGTGGACGAAGTGTTGCGTGACGTTATAGGCTGAAGGGTTTGGCACGACAGCAAGACTTTCTGAACAGGGAGTCTCAGACGGATGCGCAGTCCCATGGTGGTGTGTCGGGCTGAGTTGGCTGCTCTAAGCATGACAGGGATAATGACCTGGGGACTTTTGATTGGCCACCTGTGGGTCAGTGTAAGGCATGGAGTTTACTTTGATGGCCAGATCCACCAGCCACGGCAGGTGTGGGGAATTCAAAAAGCACCTGCAGGAACTGGTCGTGCCGTAACAGGGTGACTCCATTCCATTGCTGGATCACGCACTGGATGTTCTGAAAACATGTGGACACTGACATCTCAGACACCTGCCTTGAGGAGATTTCCATTCCTGAGAGACTGTGTGGCTTTGGAAATGACGTAACCACCCGTAAATCAGTCTTTGGCCCTCCAACAGTTACAAACAGCAGGAGATTATCTGAGGCAGCAGAGCTTAGCAGAGTGCCTGTTCCACTCCAACCTGCTGGAGTTCTTATCAGCAGAAATAGCTCATGCAGTTGACAGCACACTTGGTGTGTGAGTCAGCCTGGGTTGTCACGGAACTTTACGGAAGACAGTGAAGATGTGGATTATAAATCCTTGTCATTATCATCTTTCCATGTCTGTTAGCACCTAGTATGTACCCTGCGATGTAGGTGAGCCAGAGCAATGCCTCACCAAAGACAATATATTTAAGGAGAATCTTGAAGGATGGATAGGAGTGTCATGAAAAGCACTGGTGAGCTTTTTTATGGAGGGGTTGAAAATGAACACAGTACATCAGAAGATGCAACATTATTTATTCTATAATTGACCTTGTCATCCTCATCTTCTGGGATGGTGGTAGTGCTTATTTAAATTTGCTGCTCAAAGGATGTTATGAGACGATGATACTGGAGGGCCATCAACCCTGAGAATTCCCATCCCCATTGACACATGAACTTACTATTCACATGTATTCACTTACTATTCACTATTCACTGTCCGTAGTGAGTATTTTCCTCTTTCCACTTTCTCATGTTCTAAGTGCCCTCCCCACCATTTATGGAATTATGGTTTCCAATCCATCACCATTACTTTCATCAGAAAGAGAAGGAAGAGGATATGCAATATCTATTTCCCCTGAGTAATTCCTCCAGGAATAACTAATGTATTATTATTATCAACCACAAAAGGACACTTTGACTTGTGCAGTGAATTTCACTGCGAAACATCTCAAATGGAGGATTTGTTTTGGGTTACACCTATGTTCTTGATGCTTGATTCAGTGTACATATGATAAAAAAAATCTTTATGTGCCTATTAGCATCTTTTTTCAAAAAAGACACACCCATCTGCATCATCTGAATCAATATTTGGTGTTCAATAATGTTTGGGTTTGCAGAAAGATGAGCTTATCTTGACACTCTGTTGCTTTCACATGACGAAGAATACTTTGACTTATGGTTTTCTATTGATTTTTTTCTGATACGAAAAAATGGCAAAAGAGAAAGTTTAAGTACAAAATTTATTGCAGTAAAGAGATTAAAACCATTTCTTATGTAAACCAAGATTAACATTTGTTTTACCTGACTACTATTAATAGTAGTTGGAAAAACTATCTATTACTAATACAAACTCTAGAAGAAAGCCTAATGATATTGTTCAGATCAGTGACTATGCTCAGACCACCAGGGAAAATTTCAGGGTAACTCTCTTAGGAGAGGGATGGAAAGAGATGACCAGAAAGGGATGATATATTGCATTAGTAATTAAATGATCATTTCCTACCTGGACAACTGTGAGTGACCTTCATATCTGCTCACACCCTTGATGTCAAAGGTTCAAATCACAGGTTCCCAAATTCATGCTTTGTGGATCAGGATTTCCTTTTACCTGTGGCTTCCTGCGTGTTTGTCAGAATATGCTTAATCTGCACACTCAGCAATAATGAGGAAGAGGAGGCCAAGGAGAAGGCCCCATCCTATCTTGTTCACGCCCTTCCTCCTTGAAAGAGCCACATCTGTCCCTGAAACTGTACAAAGCCCTTCCTGTGCCTGTTCATCAAGGGCTGTCATCGTTAGGAATCACATTTATCATCTGTGTAATGATCAGTTGAAGAGAAACTACACCATGAAGTGAGGGCCCAGCTCCTAGCAGAAAACATAGAGGGCTTATTTACACTTTAAACAACCCTAAAGCAACCATCTCTGCTGCTCCAAGGGTTTTAAGATATTACAGCAACCCTGGGGCTCCACTTTCTGTTAGAGCTCATTTTCTGAAAAGAAAGAGAAATCTGCATTGCTCCCTGGAAGGAGGAAAGTGAGACAGGGCTAGCTTAGCACAAAAGTATGAAGTAAATAGGTCCTCTGATGTCTCTCTATGGACCCTTCTTCACTCTCCTGGGAGGCAACAATTTTATTGGACCAGTTTTTTATCTTCTCAAAGTCTCAGTTTTATGCATCCGTAAAATGGGAATAATCATAGCACCTCTCTTCTTAAAGATTGAATGTGCATGAGGGCTAAATAACACGCATGAAAAGTGCATAGCACAGAGGCTGCCATATATTAATAAAAGGCATTCTGTAACTGTTGGATATTAACCCCACCATAAATGCCTCACTTGACAGGAGGAAACTGAGGCCCAGAGAGATGAAAATTCTTGTCCAAGTGCAGAAGCATCAGGCTGCATCTCTTTCCACCACCCTGCCACCTGACTTGTCTTCTTGTATTAAAAATATTAATACAACAAAATATAATAAAGCTAGGGAGGAATCATTGGGTTTTAAAATAAATGTCCTAAGGCTGAAAGTCAAGATCTGTATTTTGAGACATGAAGAATTTCCTGTTAATGATGAAAGTACATCAGCATAGTCTCTCGTCTTTCAAATTCTGGAGATTTACAGGGACAGTCTTTGAATTACATATAAATATTTTTAAAACTTTACAAGATTTATACCAATTTGTATATTAATACCATCTATGGCTACTACAAATTCTTTTCCCCTCTGAATTCTGTGTATTATGAATTATGTGTTATGTCTTTTCAATGTGCATCTCTAAGACATCTTATATCTGTTCCTATGAGGACCTCTCTTAAAAAATAGCTCATTTAACATTTTGTGTTTGAACCATTTCGAGACTGAATATTACAATCACTTTGCTTTCGCATAGTAAAAAATACACATAATCAAAATAAAATAATACAAAATAACATTCATGAGTTCCCAGGGCACATCTTCCATGATGTGAAGTACTGTGTCACTCTGGCAGTGGGGTCAGTAGGGGCAACTATAAAACCAGCTAAAGAAATGCTGAGCAACCTACATATTAAACAACAAACTGTCTCTGTGCTTATTAGGTAACATAGTACGCGAAGGCATGTGGCTGTCCTGGCAAGCAGCATCTATTCCTCCCTGGTGCTTGCCTGGGTTGGGATTAGCCGGAGTCCCCTGAAATGTCTGCTTGGTGTGGCCACACCCTTCCAGGGCCCCCACCCTGCCCATGCACGGCTGAGCAAGTCTGTGCAATTGTGCGGCTGTCACACGCAGCGGCCCCTCCATGAGCTCTTCTGCGGGCCCCTGATGTGGCTCTTCCTCCCTCAGTCCCTTGCCTGCCTTTGTGATTAGCAGCTGACTCCCATGGGGTGCACCACGAGTGCTGGAGAGCTCGCCTGCCTTCGGCACTCTCAGCTTTGCCTCTCAGCGTCCTCTGATGTCACTGCAGCCACCAGGTTGGCTGTGGACTCTGCGTAGGACGGCGGGGCCTCTGGGTGGGCTTCGTTTTCATCCTGGAATTCCAGGCCCGTCTCTGTATATGGAGGTGGAGAAACGTCAGAGGCCTCTCCCTCTGCAGGGCAGGTTTGTTTCTGCGCACGGAGGCTCTCTTCATAAGCTGGAGGGTAAAAGTCTGGCCTGAGGGATGAAACATCACACACACATGCATTATTTGGGCGTTAGTGCCAAAGAGACATATGGCTGCCTCTCTCAACTCACATTGTAAGAAGTTAAACTGTTAAGAAACATTGATTTTTGAAACAGATGTACTTCTCCCCTGGCATCATCAGTTTTTTAAAAAATGTGCTGATCTTCCAGAAGAACCTCTTTATCAACCATACGATGTGTGCCTCTAGTTATATTTTTTCCAGCAAGTTATTCCAAGCTGTTCCTTCTCCTTTGCTCATTCATTCATGGAAATGGGGCCATTCAGTGTGAGATTCCTAGCAGAGGTTGTGGCCTTCTCCCTACCCAGTACTTAGTCCACTCACATCCTTGTTCCCAAACCCACACAGTGTCTTCTACTCCGTTGCACTCACTAGCTCGGATCCTCACAGCCAATAAAATAATGAAGGAAAACCAACTATGTGCAGATCCTTGAACTATACCAGATGCTTCTCTTTTTCCTAACACTCCTTCAAGTCTCAGCAGCTAGTTTTAAAGAAAACATATGAACGCACTCACTTCTCAAACTATTTCGACGGACAACTTTGTGCAGATTTCAGCTGCAGTTCTTTCTGTGCCAATAGGCCAACGGTAAAGAGGCCATTCAGGCCAGGGCTGACGTGCTCATTGGTAATCTTGCCCAACGTTGCTAATTGCTAAAACCTTCTGGCTCCTCCATCATGAATGGGATTGGGGCTGGGGTGGAGGGGAGAAAGAGAGATGGGTGAGCTTGGTTGAGTTGTGTATTTATAGAGCAAGTCCTTCAGCGTGTTTATGGCGTGTAACCACAACAGAACAGGGACTGCCATTTGTAGCCACAGCTCCACTCCAAATGTTGCCAGGCCCAAAGCCAAATAGCTGCTGGAGCTATCTACTGTACGGCATAAATCTCAGCCTTCACCCAGAACAGCCAAGGCTGAGTCACAGGGCACATGTGCAAAGGCATTTTACACAGATAGGTGAGCTGTTCCCTGGAGTGATTTGAGAGGCTCCGGGATGACTGCCGCCTGTCCCCAAATCCCAACACCTCTCCCAATCCCACCCTCCTCCCACTGCCATGAACATTCCCAGTGCCCTGAATTCCACTACTGCAGACTCATTTCTTTGATACCTCACCCTGAGGACCCATTTTGAATGCAAAGGCTCCTGAGAAATAGAACTTCCCGGTCTGACTTACTGGCCATTCCGAGTGGGCTGAACAATTAATCAGATGCAGCAGAAAGAGGCAGTAAAATTGGGCTGTTATGATGTCCCTAATTTCCTTTCAAATATTTCAGCACAGACAATATAATATGCATGTGTTAGTAAATTTAAGCTACCTACTAAAGTCAATCAGTTACATTTATCAGGAATTCACACCCTAGAGCTAGTCATCTAACGACTATGCAAAACCCCAAATCATCACTCTAGAACATCTACAATCACTTCATTTATCTTAATTTCTCATCAAACCCAGAAACCTTGCTAGTTAGTATAATAAACATTGGAAATGAGTTTTGGTTGTTGTAATTAGTATCTTATTGATTAGCATAAAAGGTGTCAAAAATGAACCATCATGGGTAAGATTGCTTGTATTCAAGATACATGGAGTAGCTAAAATATTTTAGATACTCGCCACCCTTGCATGAAGAGGGCAAAAGAATTTATAGAGTCCTTCAGCCTGTGTCTTAAAAATGTTTCCTGAGGTTTTATCCCTAAATGGTCCTGTGTTCAGCCAAGAATTAGGAGGTTCCTGGTTGTCTGATACAGACCCTAAGGTTAAGTGAATCTTTTTTTTGTCTTGTGGTAAAATATATATAACATAAAATTTACTGTTTTTAAGTATACAGTTCAGTGGCATTAAGTACACTCATATTGTTGTGCAACCATTGTCATAATTTTTCCATCATCCCAAACTGAAACTCTCTACTCATTACACAATTACTGCCCAATCTCTCCTCCCCTAATCCTGGTAACCATTGTTCTACTTGCTGTGTCCATGAATTCGAATACTCTAGATACTCACATAAGTGGAATTATGCAATATTTTCCCTTTGTGACTGGCTTATTTCACTTAGCATAATGTTTTCAAGGTTTGTTCAAGTTGCAGATGTGTCAGGATTTCATTCCTTTTTAAGGCTGACTGATGTTCCGTTGTATGTACACACCACATTTTGTTTATCCATTCATCCATTGATGGACATTTGGGTTGCTTCTACCTTTTGGCTGTTATCAGTAATATTGCTATGGACATTGGTGAAAAAGAATCTGTTTGAGTCCCTGAATTCAATTCTTTCGTGTGTATACTCAGAATTAGATATAGCATTTGTAATTGCTGGATCAAAATGGTAATTCTATATTTAATATTTAGATGAACCTCTATTCTGTTTTCCACAGAGGTTGCACCATTTTACATTCCCACCAGCAATGCACAGGGTTCCAATTTCTTGACATCCTCACCAACGCTTGCTATCTTGTTTTGTTTTTTGATAATAGCTATCCTAATGTGTGAGGTGGTAAGGTTAACTGAATCTTAGCTTTAGAACATTGTCACCTTGCCTTGAATGAATCTTTTTTTATAAGGTGAAATCACAACACCTAAAAAGACAGTAAGCCAGGAGTTCCCTGACCTCACAAAGTTTACAGATCTGATTTTATGCCTCCGTGCTCATTTGGTGTGTGGCAGAATTTGGTCTGGGACTTGCTTTTCTTATAACCTGGTAGCCAGGTTATGGGGAGTAACTAACCATCACCTGACTCTAACTAATGACAGCTCCCATGCTATAACAAAAGAAACCAAGAGTTCTTAAATTGACTTAGGTGAGTTTTCACTATGGGGTGAGGGGAGTGGTGGTGCTGGTGGTAGTGTTGGTGGTAGTGTTTCTCTAAGATAAATTCCCCCTACATCATTGTTTTCCCCAAAGATGGCACCATTCTTCTTAATGACTAACCCCAGAGTAATTCCCCAACAATAAAGCTTCATACAGCCCATGGGACATGTCAGTTGCTCCACAGTAGGATTAGAAATTATTCCACTTTTACACCACTTAACCCATCTCAGCCCTTCTCAGTCCCCTTGGCTGTCACACATACCTGTCCACTGTGGCCAGGGGCAGGGCCTCACGAGCAAGGTGTTGTCTGAGTGCATGGCTGAACACCCTTTTGTTTTCACTCGCCTGGCAGTAGCTGCTCCAGAAAATTCCACTCAGAAGGATCACAAACCCCAGAGATAGAAGCACATAGGCCACGATGAGGCTGCCCCTACAGTTTGTTATGGAGACAGAGGAAAGCAAGGCAGCCCCCAGGCAGACCATCAGGAAGCCCGTCAGGAGGGCGAGAAGACAGAAAATTAGGCCAGTTCTGTTCTGCATCCCTGCTCCTTAGGAACCCAGCCCCCTGACCCTGCCACTCTGCTCCAGGAGAATGAGCTCATTAGCTAGCTTGCAGCTTTATACGCTCTGGGACCAACTGGCCTTTGGACAATTAAATGAAGTAGGCACTTAGAAGCTATTCATTAACCATTGAAAGTAACTGTAATATCCTTGGAGGATTAACCTAAAAACATAGCATTGTGTATTGTAGGAAGGAGTGGCTCTTTGGAGCTGGGTATGACACTTGGCTGTTCCAAGTTGTTTGAGCCTATGTCCCTCATCCTTTGACTAACCCCCTAGTCTTTTAATCCCCACAGAGGGTAATTCCCCACTAAAAACTAGAGAAATTAGCATTCCTTGAAGAACTATCTTCTCTGTGGTTTGGCAAGGGGCCCTTCCCTGATTCCTTCTTTCTTTCTTTGTACTAAAAAAGCATTCCTTCAAGGTTCTTAAAATGGTTTTCTTGACTCCCTCAATGATCTCTCCTTAGTGCCCCTACACCACGATATTGGAAAAATCCCAAGACAAAAGTTCAGAATGTGAGCTCCCTGATTCCTGCTCTGTTGACAAGATGATGAGCTTTGGCAGGAGGGCAAAGAGAGTGCTGGAGAGAAGGATGGTATCATAGGCAGAGCCCTGCGAGTTTGGGGGGATTTCTGGGCTCCGAAAATCCTATAATCTTTTCCCTCTCATAAAATACATATTAACTGAAACTTGTTTTAGTAGATGCTGCTACAAAATGTTCCCTGTGCTGGCCGCCGCACCTTTGCTCTATGTAGCATTGTCTCTGGTTTCTGTCTGGAATTTGCTTCCTTCATTTTGACTGTCTATGGTTGGAGACACCTTATTCCAGATCTGGTTTATGCCACGATCCCTCCCTTTTTAATGGTTTGTCATGTTGCTGCCAAAATTCTCCTTCCCAGAGGAACTCTTGGTCACGTTTGCCCAGAGGAGTGACCTTCAGTTCCTCTTTGCTACTCCTCTCCCCCACTACTTCATTACCAGCATTTTCCATTTACTTTCCCAACGGGAAGAGCAGTGCATTGCCCTGGTAGTTCCATGTACCCCCTTTAGCCTCATACCAACATCTCCTTAGCTCTACGTGTTGGGGCTGGGAGAGAAAGGAAGACACTGTGGATCAAAAATGATGAGAGGCACTTCCCCATAGCACCTCCTCACCCCTATCTTTATTAGCTTCAATCCCAACCCTGAACTACCTCCATCTCCTAGTCTGGATATTATCCTTGTCATCTTAAAATAACCCTTTCTCCCTCCTTCTCCAGTTGGCTTTGAGGTTGGCAGATTCTTAAGATGCTCCCCAATGAACCCCACCTCCTGGTGTCCATGTCCTTAAGTAATACCTTCCCCTTAAGTGTGGGCTGGACATAGTTACTTGATTCTAAGCAGTAGAATATGGTAAACGTGATGGGAAGTCACTTCCATGATTAGGTTACAAAAGATAGTGACTTCCATGTTGCTATCAGACTCTCTCTGTTGCCCTCCTGGCTGGTGCCCTTTGAAGGAAGCTGCCATACTGGGGCGGTGGTGGGGGGAGCATGTGCCAAGGAACTCGGGGCAGGTTTTGGTTAACAGTCAATGAAGAACTGAGGGCCTTAGTCCATCAGCCCTCAAGGAACTGCATCCCACCAGTGACTGCATGATCTTGGAATCAAATCCTTGCCTAGTTGAGACTTGAGCGACAGCTTGATTGAGAGACCCTGAAGTAGAGGATCCAGTCAAGTCTTGCCCAGATTCCTGACCCACAGAAAGAAATGTGCATTGTCTTAAGCTGCTGAGTTTTCTGGCAATTTGTTAGGCAGCAATAGATAACTAAAATAGTTTTTTAGGACTTGGAAATCAGAGGCGACCATCCATGTTAAGTGTTTATCACAGCACCTGGCACAGAGAGAGTGCCCTGTGAAAGCTAGCGGTAATCGTCCTTTCCGATGTTGTTACTGTCATTTCTGTAGTAATTCCAGGCAGCTGTGAAAGACCCAGGATTCCTGGATGAAAGGTAAGTACTAGAAGTTGGGTCCCAAGAACAGTTAGATGGTGGAGTCTAAGAGTCGCCATTAAGATTAAGGAGGGACAGCATCTTCAGTGAGAACTACCCATCCAGAGGGTTGGGCTTCTTTGTTTTAGACCAAACTGGGGGGATAAATTAGACTTGGGATTATGATAGATCAGGCCTATGATCACATCGGCCTATGAGCAAATAAGTGCCTATGCTTTCCCTCCTCTATACTAATAAAGGACAATATAACCATTGCTTTACAGTTTTCAAGGCAGGTTCTTCTCCTCCAATACTCTTTGAGGAGACTACTATCATTCTGGAGCAGTGTTTTGCTGTTGGAATTAGTAGTGATGGTATTTTGGGGGGAAGAAATTGGATAGGAAAGAGTAAAATCTGGGAAATTGCAGGATGGAAGAACTCAATTCTTTTACATAAAACGTAAATAAAATAAATAACAAGTTCCTGGGTCCAGGATATTTGAGGGGCTTTTTTGGGGTGAGATGTGGCATCAAGGGTAAAGGTATAGGAGAATCTGCAGTGTATGAGGGAAGTAGATAGAAAAGGGGAAAAAAATGGAAATACAAAGTATCACTGGGAGCCACATGTCTTCTCCATAATGGTTAAGAAATACTAGTGAAGTCGAGCTTGTTTTTGCAAGTTCGTGTTTATTGTTATTAAATCTATGTTATTAAATAATTGTAATTTTTTAAACCGCGACTCTGCTTCAGTTCTAAATCACATGAATCACTGCTCTATAAGTATTATTCCCCATTGATGCCTCAAAAATGACCAAGGATCACTAAAATCAATGACTTGTACTTTCAAAAAATTCTTATTATTTGTGATCTCCCTATTATTTGTGTTATCATGTGTCCTCTTTTCCCACAATCACTAGCAGTAAAAAGCATTTTTGGAAAAAAAAAATGAAAGTGGATGTATGCTTGTTTCAATGATAGTGAAATATCACAAACGTCGAGAGAAAGGACCTTGTTCTTCAGCCATCTTGAAGGGGTAGAAGAAACCCAAGCAGAAGAGCAGTTGTAATGACAGAAGAGAAAAGCAGGTTGCATTTTCAGGGCTAGAGAAAAATAAAAAGAATCCAATAAAGAAGCAAACACCAAGAAGTTGTCTTAAAGAGTCTTTTCAGGAGGGCTTTGGCCCTCAGGCTGAGCTTTACCTATCTTCTGGATCTGTCTTCTCTCCCAGGCCAACTTTTCTGCTCTTGCCCACCCTGCCACTATCCAGCTCTGATTAGGAGAGTAAGGGGCCATTCGAAGGTGGGGAAACTGCAGGATGGAGTGATCGATGATTCACCTAAGTTCAAACAGACATCATGACACTGATAGGAAATTGACACCCAGAGAAGAGTACAGCTCACTGATCTAAAAGAGAACAATGCTAGGATCCAGGGGATGCCAAGCCAAAGTCTTCCCTTCCTTGTTCTCATCCCCTTCGCAAGAGATCCATTGAGAAAATTATGACTTACTTTCAAACTAGTCTATTTGTCTATCATTCTTTTTCGTAAAAATTCACCAATCAACAAAAGTGTCTGACTTGGCAGTATGCAGTAACATATTATTTGGTTGACAGCCAACCTATCTTAAACCATAATCTCTCTTTCAACACTCTGTTCCTTTGAGCCTGACAGACCCATGAGGATTGTTCTGAACATCAAGTGCAGCTGAGTTGCAGGTACTGTTTTGCCTTCCCGTTCACGTCAGAGCCCCCTGGAGCCTCACCCTTTTTCCAAACTCTCCCGTGCAAGACGTGAATGCCTCGGAACTTCTCACAGTCCTATGCACTCCAGCTTCTGTTTACTGGGCACATGGGCCAGTACCCTTCTCTTGAAAACAGGAAAAGCGTATTTCTCTGAATGAGAAGTCGGTGGGACTTTGGAAAGAAGCTAATGGTGTGTGTAAACGCTGTTGCATAGGAGGGGCATAGGGCCAAGACCCAAGGCAGAGTGGCCAGATTTCAGAAGGTCACTTTGGTTCAGGAAGTGGGGCTTTGTGGGAGGTAGGGAGAGTGAGCATATGCGTAGCCAGAGATGTCACCCCTGTCTGATTTCATGGTGGTGATTACTGAGTGATTTCTGGATTAGCCTTTCACACTTGAGGGTTCATTGAGCACTGGCCACTTCCTCCTTCTCCTCCTTGTTTTCTTTGCTTTTGAAATCTTCCCCCCACCTCCTCTTTTCCCTCACTCAGAGAAAGATTTATGTGAAGACATTTTTTAAGTTTGCAAAGGACAAATAGCTTCCCAGAAAACACACTGCATAGTAAGGTAAGTGGTGTTAGAACAGCATGTGTGGCTCCTACTTGCCCTGGACTGAATCTAGGAAATCCCTGGAACAGGGGACTTGGCACAAGACCAGAACTAGGTGGCCCATGGGACACTCACCTGGTGTGCAAAATTTGTTGGAGGGGAGGAAAAACTTAATAATCAAGACAAGTCATATTTTCTAACAATGTTTTAAAAAATCAAATTGGCAGACTATGGCTCATAGACTGGCTGCTTGTTTCTGTAAATAAAGTTTTGGTGAAGAAATTAGGTCATGCCTGTGGGTCAAATAAGAAGACAAATTCTGTTCTAGAGAGTGCTCAGCTTCCAATTTAATCCATGAATAATCCAGAACAAATTTAATTTCTTTGGGGACCCTTGGAAAACTGAAAGAAGAACACACTTCTGTGTCCACTTTGGATCACAGCAGAAGTCTCTAGTGAGGTAGGATTTGACTGCCTGAGTTTACACAAATTGGTGTGGTAGACAGGGACTTGTAGATAGGAAGTAGGTTCTGTGCCTCACTTCATGAAATTCTCTTTAATATTTATCTTCCACTTCCCCCACCCCCACTCCTAGTTTTTAATACTCTTGAATAGCTTAAATAATAACAAAACTATGTGTTCCTCAAAGATTTAGTAGAACTCACACATAAAACCACTGGGTCCAAGACCTTTTTTTCCCTCACTCTTTTGTTTCTTGTAATTTTTTATTGAATGCCAAATACAGTGTGTAGGACAGGAGTTACTGAGATAAATAGTATGTGTGCCACACCCAGAAATGGGCACAACTCTTCTAGTGCTCACCGTCAGTGTAGGGGTTTGAGGGAATCTAATCAAGATTTGAGCTTAGTTTGGATTTCATTGTCATGATGGTTTTTTTTCAGTGCACAACTGGCTTCAAATTCCTCTTGTGTCAACTGGCACCTGGGTTGAGGGTTGGATTGCTGGAGGGTTTTCCTCAATGTTCCTTTTCTATCCTCAACTTTAGACCTTCAGTGAACACCTACACTTCACAAAGGGTCTTCACACTCTTGCCCATTCCCTCAGCAATAGACTGCTGTTGCTTGTTAATTGGTGCTTGCAAGCTGGGTGGGAGGAGCAGGGGGTTTCTCTGTCATCTTGGTCCCCCTCAGCTTTAGGCAGGACCTCTGATCCTGGGTATTGGAGGTGGGGGCTTTGTCTGTGAGCCTACCCTTTCCCAGCACTGTTACCTCTAATGATGACCTTACCTCAGGATGGTTTCCTAAGCCTCCCCTACAAGCACTTTCCCCAGCTATGCGGGTTTTCACTTGTGCCCTGGGAGAAAGAGGATTTACTGTCTCCTCACCCCAGCAGCTTAACAGAGTCCTGGGGGACTTTGACACTTTCCTACAGCACCTTGGTGGAGATCCATGGAAAAGAACCTAGAGGTTGGTATAAACTCCCCTTATGTCTATAGCTCCCAGTGGGTCTATATTTTCTCACTAGCCTACATTTGGCATCTAACAATTCAGTGAAAATTTTGGCTGAGTTCTTCTTGCCAGCTTATATGATATTCACATCTCTTCTTCCTGGGCCCTGCCATAGGTGAGCCAGAGTTTGTGTCCCGCTTCCCTTAAAGGCTCCTCTCTTTCCTTAGATTTCAGGCTATTCAGTCGCCCTGTAACCTCAGCTCTCTGATGGATTCAAGAAAAGTTATGATTTAGTAGATTACCAATAATTTTCTTGTTAACATGAGAACAATGCTCTTTCCAGCTTTTTATACCCAAGGCAGAAGCAGAACATCCTTGGCACTATTTCTTTATGGGTAAACTTTCTAGGGATTTTAAGGTTATCTCTTCTTCTTGAATCAATTTTTATAATTTACAATTTCTTAAAAAAGTTTCACTTATTTACCTATTAATTTTATTGATATGTATGTAGCATTCACTTATAATACTATATATAGCATTCACTTCTTTATTTTTAAGTCTCCTCTAGCTCTCTAGGTATAGCACCTTTATAATTCTTAATATTGCTATTGTATCTTTACTCTGTTTTCCTTGATGACACTAGCCAAAGCTATTTCATTAGTTTTTTCAAAGTTCCTTGTTCATGTATTGATATTTTGTGAGAGTCAGCATTTGGTTTCATTATTAAGGTTTTCTTTTTTTTTTTTTTTAAAAAAAGGACTTTATTTTGTAAGCTTATATTTTATAATTTTCTGCTTTTATCATTAATAATTCCTTTAGTCTAATTTGAAAGATTGCTTTGTCATTTTTTTTGGTATATTTCCAGTAAATCAAGCCTTTGTTTTTTTATGGTTCTGTTAGTTTTATATTTCATCTATCTTTGCTTCTATTGTAAGTCCTTTAGTCTACTTTTAAGATTGTTTTTGTCATCCTTTTTGTTGTATATTCTGCAGAATATCTTCATTTCTCTTCAATCTTAGCTCCTAATAAATATAATTAAGGCTACACATTTTCTTCTCTGTGTTGGTTTGACCCCAACCCCACAGTTTCTGTGTGTCATGCTCTCACTGTCATTCATTTCCAAATAAGTAATTTTACCTAATGTAAAAATGAACAAAATATATAAACATACAAGTGATTAAAGAAGAAATGAAACAATGAAAAGATGTTTAACCTGACTTATAATTGGGGAAACACTAAAACACAATTTCTCACCTATCAGATTGGCAATCTCAAAGTTTGACAGCACACACGCTTGGCAAGGATATAGGGAAAAGGCACTTTTATATATTACAGGTAGGAACACAACAGCTAGCAAAATTACATTTGCATTTTCTTTCTGACCTAGAAATCACACTTCTGGAAATATATTCCAAAGATACACTGGCAAAAATACAAGATTATAACTGTGCAGTTCTACTTACAGAGGTAGCACTGTTTGTAATTACCTAAGACTGGAAACACTCAAATGGCCATGAATAAGGGCCCAATTGAATAAACTAAGCTACATTCACATAACAGAATGCTACGCACTTGTAAAAACGGAATGAGTGATATCTCTATATTATTATAGGATGATCTCTAGGATATATTAATAAGATAAAGGAGCAAAGTCAATAACAGAGTTTATAGTGTAAAAACTGAGGGGATACAAATGTGTATGCATGTATGCCTACATTTTCAAAAAGAAACAATGAAAGTATCAAAAAAAATTAATTTTTAAAATGATTACCCTCAGGAGGGGGGTGGGAATGGATTAGGAGGGATAAGGTTGGAATATAGACTTGTCTGAGTGTGCCCTTTAAAGATAGTTTTGACGTTGGAACTATATACATGTTTTACATAATTAAAAACAAAATTAAATCAAAACTAAAAAACAAAGCTATCCTTAAAATGTTCCCTTAAAAAAGAAAACAAATAAACTTCACTTCTTATCAGGTTGAGTAAATAAAATAATTATTCTAAGTAAAATTAAAATGCAGTATTTTTACTTAGTAGGGAAGACTCTAGTGTTAAATAAAACAAAAACAAAACCTACAAATAAGTCCTAATATGCATTCAGTATTCTTATTGTTAGTAAGAATATAGGGTATTGTTTTCAAATTTTGATGTATATATTATAGGATAAACCAAGTAGCTTAGCACTAGTATGAATCAAGGTTTTTCATCATGAGAAAAAGGAGATGCAAATAAAAATCAAAGAAGTTAAGTAAAATCTGCATAATCTTAAACACGAGCTTTAAAAAATCATTATGAATTCATAATTTATTTTGCTTTTTCTGAAAGATGCCTACAATTTAGCACTAAAAAGGCTTTTAGAAGCAATGACGACCCCAGAGCAATGAGCAACCGTAGCACTCAGATTGCAGTCTCTATTTACCATTTCCCTCCAAAAGAAACCAGGCATCTTTGCAGAAATGGCTGATTCTAAGTCCCAGGCAGGAGACCTAGGAGATATAATGTTGAACCAGAAATCAAGGAAGCTAACAAAACCTCCAGGAGTTATGCCTAAAGGAGATAGAAGCCAACCTGAAGGGGCCTCTTAGTAGCCCAGGGTTTTGCAACTGTAACACTATTGAAATTTTGAGTCATATAATCCTCTGTTTGGGGGGGCTCTTCTGTGCATTGCATGATGCTTAGTAGCAACCCTGGCCTCTATCCACTAGATGCCTAGTCGTGGCAATCAAAAATGTCTGCAGACATTTTGCTAGGAATCCAAATTGCCCCTGGTTGAGAACCACTGCACTAGGCCAGAATGGGACATCTGAGCACTAAAGTTTCCAAGACTGAAATGAATTGAAACAAATCAAATACATAAAGACTCAAGAGTTCATGTTTTTTCTGCACTGAAACACAGTCATCTCTCCCTTTTTAAAATGTCTGCCATCTATTTTCTTTGTCCCCTTACTTACAAACTCTTAGTTGGATGTAGGAGCTTCTGAAATTTCTTTGCACTGTGTTCTGGAAGAGTTCAGCCCAATGTCACAGCTCATTAATTTAATATTTATCTGTGTCCATTTCGATATGCAGCCCAATTTTTAAGTGACAGTGATTTTATTTCAATAATCCAGACAGCTGATTATTTCTTTACCGTGGCTGCTTTTCTATTTTGTGGCTGTGATAGTCGTCCCACTGAAGGAAGATTCTGGTGATGGAAGCCAGTTTCCAGAGTGTGTAGGTTAGAAGCATGTAGGTATGTGGGTAGATTTTCTTGGTGTGGGGTTTTTTTCTCCCTAGCATAGGAGGTCTGGGACCTCTCATATCAGAAGTAGCCTATGGTTGCTTTTTCCTCTAACCGCTTTTCACCCCAGAGCAATGAGCATCCATAGCGCTCAGATTGTGGTCTCTATATACCGTTTCCCTCCAAAAGAAACCAAGTTGTTGTAGGTGTAGAGTTACGTTCTGATCTGCTTCTCTGTCCAGAGCCAGCCCTTCTGATAGGAGACTCCCCAGGGTGACTGTTGAAAGCAGTTACTGAGGGTTTAACACAGGAGTAAAAACCACTATTGCCAGAACTTCAGCATATGAGGGAGATGCAAGGATCACGACTGGGCCAGCAGTTCATAATGCAAACTTTTAATCTATTGATCAGATAATTACTGACAAAGCCCCTCCTTACACTGTACTAGTTAACCCTGAGCTTGAGATTCCTGTGGAACACTAGTGCACAAAACAGCTCTTACTTTCACAGTAACCTCTTTCTGGCCTTTTTCCCCCCTGCTTTGATTGCCCTGTCAGTCCGATTCTATCTTTGGTCTGTATTCCAGGCAATCTTCAAAATTTCTGATCTTTGGTTGTAACTTTTCTTGTTTGGCATTTCAGTGGAATTTGAGGTGAGAGAAGAAGTAGACAGGTGGGCTCAGTCTGCCAATTAGACCCCCCATTTTTTTGAGTGTGTGAGAACATGAGTGGGTATTATTTACAAAATTACGATCATGTTGTTTATGTCATTTTGTATTTTGCTTTTTCACCAAAAGAACCTGTTTTTTGAAAACATTCTTTTTAATGATTAAATGTTTTGAATGAACCTTCATTGTTCATCATACTGGAGTATAATTACTAATTTCTTTTCTTTCTTCCACATTAAATAAAAAGGTTCTTGAGGACAGAGAAAATGTCAGCTTTGTAGATCCTTAAGAAAAAATGAAATGTCTGCCATGTAGTAGCTCTGTAAGTCTCCCTGATTCAATCTGATTTTTTTTTTTCAGTTGAATAAGTGAGAACCAAGGTAAAGACTTGGGGTGGAAGTGGAGGGGGGAAACAGGGACCAGGGTTGATTTGGGAAGAGGAGAAGACTAAATGTGTTCAATTCTGTCTTGATTCGATTCCCCCTCTCCTAAATTTTTGCTGCTATTACAGAAGCAGAATGCTTAGTTGAATTGGGAAATATGAATGTTGAGATTTTCCTTCCTCTTATTAGAGCCCTAGAAACAAGAAGCTAACTTTGGAACACAATGTTTCTTTCAGCACATAGCACAATATGTATAAAATATTTGTGAGGGGATGTGCTTCCAAGTTAAAGGTGTATTAAGAAATATGAAGATGATGTTGATCTAGCCCAGTTGCTATTTACTGCCTCAGAAGGATGAGTCATTCTCTGTTTATGTTGAGGGACTGAAGTTCCATCTCCTCACAGCCAGGAGGGTAATTATGTGGTGAATACGCCATAACAGTAACTATAAACTACCCTGGGATTGTGACACTAGACTGTTAGAAACCTTTATTTAAGTGTATTGGGATGAATAGTTCACCGCTCTCGAACAAGTGTTGGAAATCAAAATAAGAAGACAAAGCACAACATTATACTCACATAGAAGATTTATCATCAAGCCCACGAATTTTTTAAAAAATTTATAAATATAATTGAGAGCCTCAAAAACAGATAATTCTCATTTGCTAGCCACAAAACCAGAAAAATAAATCCTGGGTCTTATTTTATCTCTCTTTCTCTCTCTCTCTCTTTTCAATGTGTCTGTTTAAAGTGAGTCACTGATGTCTAGCACAGGAAGAAATTAAATAATTCATTAAAAATATTTCTTTCTCTGAATAAGAAAATGAGATTTAGACATAAATTATTATCTCTTCATTATATATGAAGAGATATTTCACAGATTTAAAAAAATATATATCAATAAAGGCCTAAATTTATTTTTTGAAAGATGAGTGAAAGAAAGAAGGAGGGGGGAAATTGCCGCTGCTCTATAGGAAAGAGTAGCAGTGAATGCCTTGGTTTAAATTGAAACACATATGGTTT
The DNA here is from genome assembly GCF_000956105.1 of Propithecus coquereli. Taxonomy (NCBI): domain Eukaryota; kingdom Metazoa; phylum Chordata; class Mammalia; order Primates; family Indriidae; genus Propithecus; species Propithecus coquereli. The sequence goes on along the minus strand of NW_012141191.1, from coordinate 4,516,395 downwards.
TTCACGTTTCTCACTTTTCACAAGGTCCTGTGAGAAAAATACATCTAAAACAATGGTAATTATAATTTATTGAGTATCACTGTGTGCCAGGCAATTTTCATCTATTTTTATTTTTTTTTTTATTTCAGCATATTACAGGGGTACAAACGTTTAGGTTACATATATTGCCTTTGCCCCACCCGAGTCAGAGCTTCAAGCTGGTCCATCCCCCAAACGGTGCGCACCGCACCCATTAGGTGTGTATATACCCATCCCCTCCTCCCCCTATTTTATATTCTTACTGTATTGTAAGGTAGGTATTATAAGCCTCCATCAAGACTGGAGGATGCTGAGTCCTAAGAGGATCCTTAACCTCCCCAAGGTCATTTAGAGCCACTTTGCAAAGCCATACCTAACTGGCTCTATATCCTATACTCATCGTGTTATACCACAATGCCTCTGTGGACAGTTGACAATTTTACTTAAGAAATTTACAACAGATGATAAAATTATTAATTGCTGCTTCTTGTGGGTTTGTAAAAAAAAATTATAGGCTCATGGTATTTATCGAACACCTATCATTTACAAACATATCAATTAGTATAGGCTAAGCTGGGCTTGGTAGCGAACAACCCCCGATCTTGGTGACTCTAAATGACAAAAGTTCATTTCTTGTTCGCTCACAGTGTCCGTCATAGGTCAGCCGAAGTTCTACGATAAGTTGACATTATCCTCACTGTAGGCTCTAGCTGAGGGAGTAGCTCATCTCCTGAACATTAACAGTCACAATAGCCAAGAGAAAAGATGACACCCAAGGGTCTTGCACTGGCAATCACAATTTTGGCCCAAAGTCACATGTCATTTTGTTATAACTCATGGGTAATAACTGGCCACATGGCCGACCCCAACAAGCCATAAGGGGCCAAGAAGTATAAACCTGCTAGAGGCCCAGAAGATTCAAATAGTGAGAAATATTTGGTGAGCGCCATGAACTCTACCTTACCATGCACGTGGCTAAGTGTTGGGGGAATACAAAGAATAAAACATGGTCTTTGTCCTCTGAAAACTTTCATGATTCATGCACACAAGCAACCATAATGCAAAACAGAATAAGTCTCAAACTACAGTACAGCATCATGTTAGAGGAACACAGAGGAAAGAACGATTAATTTTACATGGTGAGAGTACGAAAGCCTTTGCAGGGAATGCTACACATGAGCTTTAAAGCTTGGAAGGTTTCAAAGCACTGAAGGGTATTTTAGGGAGAAACGAACTCAGACCAAGGGAACTGCAGGAAGGGGTTTGGTATGTCCAAGGCAATGATAAGTGGACTGATGGGACAGGAGAAGCAGGTGAGACCGGGAGTAAAATGAGAGACTGGAAAAGTCACCTGGGGACAGACCATGGAAGTAGGAATGCCACATAAGGAAATGGTGCCTTTTATGTTGAGGTGGTGACATTTTTATCAGAACTATATCAGAGATATTGTCTCAAATGAATTAGGGTTTCCATCTTGACATGTTTATGTGTCTTAGAAGAGTATGTTCTCATGCCAATTAGAGTGAAATAACAAGATTGTCAGAACAGAGTGCCTGACACATGACAGATGATCAATAAGTATGAATGAATGGACAGGTAGGAAGAAAGTCAAGGAAGGCATTATATGTTAATCCTTTCATCATGTATCAAATTCTGAGTATTCATACTGATTTTTTTTTAAGAAACAAAGAACAAAAATTACTGAAGAGAATTGCTTAGGTGATGTTTCAGTAAAATGTCATCTGCTTCTACATGTTTAATTACTTCCCATTCTTCCTGTCTTCAGCTTGGGGTATATGAATTCTTTTAACATTTCCTCTCAGGTTTGCCCCCCACCAATCGTTTAATCAAATTTGTTCTCTAAAATTTTTCTAGGCCCTCTGTATGTCTCTTAAAGTCTCAGAGCCTCAAACACTAGACAGAACTCACTAGGTGAGAGCTAACTCCAATACTTGACACTTTCTGGGCCCCCGGGGGAGAGGGGTTGCCTCTGAGTCACAGTATGGAAGTTCTGGCCTGGAGTCTGCGGTCCTGTGGACCCAGTAAAAGGGACTATAGTCAGAAAGTTGTTCCCTCCTTAGAAAGGCCTTCCGCGGTTCCTAAATAAGATAAGGTCCTTCCAGAATAACGCACAGCACAATTGCAATTATTCATTTGCTCTAAGGTCTCCATTCCCTACGAGACTACAAGCTCCATTGTGGCAAGGACTGTATCCATCTCATGCCTTCACCTTGGTACTCACCACTCCAAGCCCAGGAGTGGCGCAGCCATTCTTTCTTTAAGGAAGCTGTGTTAAAGACATTTCTTTAAATAATTATGGTTGCCAATTGTAATTTTATGTCTTTAAAAGGACACCTGATTGGTTGAAAGTGGACCTTTGCCATTTAGAATATTCTGGGAGGTTTGGACCTATCCACCAGTCCAAATGACTGTCTTCCAGCTGACCAGTTCACGTGTCTAACAGAAGCACATATGTTCACTGGGAGTGTGATTTTGCCACTTACCTGACAGTTAATATCTTGGCAAATCGGATCCCTACACTGGTTCACCTTCTATGTGACTTGCTGTGTCTCCATTAGTCAGAATACAGAATAGGTGACTTAGTGACACCTAAATTAGTGTGATCCTTTCTTACACTTCTCTGTTACTTGTCTGTGTCTTCGGCTCCCAGGCCAATGCCAGGCTTACAAATAGACAGGGGACAGCAAGGCTGCTGGCTTCCGATAGCAGAGGCCTTGCTTCTTTTATTTTCCATACCCTTCAGCATAGTATTCCTCAGTATGTCCCCAGGGGATAGACACTACAGTGATCCCCTTGGCCTTGGCCTCTCTTTGAAGTTGAAAATTAAAATGAGTTTTCTCCAGTTGCTTTTAAGTAATATGGTTAAACATTACAGTGCGGTTGACCCCTGCCTCCCCAGCCCCACCCTTTTGACGTGATTCTAACTTGTGCTGATCAGACAAACATGGGTGAGCTGCAGAGGGAGGCAGCAGGAAAAGGCACATGTTACACTTTAATAAGAAAGCAATTTCACGTTCCCAGAAGAGTTGTCTCGGAACAGGTGATGGAGGTTCACGTACTGCGTCCCGCAGAAACTACAAAGGCCAGAGTTCACCCGTGTCCGTCTTCTCCTCTACACCAACTGCTGCAGCAGACTGTGGAAGTATGGGCTCCTTCCTGCCGCAGCGGGTCCTCTTTCCTAGCTAGGCTGGGATGATGTCTGGCCTCCCTGCCATAAGCTGGGACTCTGGCAGCATCTTATCACTTGTCACCCTAGCACGGCTCAACAGGGAGAGAGCACAGGCCATTTGGCTACCATCGCATGCCACCGACCAGATGCAGACGCAAAACACACTCCTTGCCCCCTTCAGCCGTGGGAGGCCTCTGCTGGTGGAGTAAGTTCAAGTTGCATTCAAATAAAGTCCCCGGCAGTACTTCCCCCGCTCTGTCCATTCAAGCCTTTGGGTGCCAGAAAAGGCTAAGATGACTGCTGTGCCTTCTTGGCTTTGGGGAAAGACACATGTACTCTTTGCTTCACCTACATTTAATATTCCACATGAACTCCCCCAGTTATTCTCCCTTTCTCTCTACTTTGCCCTTACTCTTTGCCCTGATTCCTTTCCTCGCTCTTTCCAGTTAAATGTGTTTTGGTGAACCTAACATTGTTTCTATTCTGTATGTACTTCACGTACGACAGCAACGCTCTATCGTCAAAGTAAAGCAGGCTTGGCCTGGATCGGTTCCCGGCAGCAGACTGTGCGGTGGAGGGCTGCGTGAAGGGTTTGTTGGGAGTGCGTAAGGAGCTGCCCCTGCAAGGAAGTGACAATGGCGGAAGGGGGAACGGGGAGAAGCTGAGCCACCGTGGGGCTGCAACCCAGAGGTCTCAGCCAATCCTACAGAGTTCTGGAGCTGGATGATCCTCCAGAGGTGTTTCAAATGGAAGCCAGGGGGCAGGCCTTTGTTCCCCTGCGTCGGCTGTCCCTCGGGAAGGGGCTTATTCTTGGACAGGGCTTATTCTTTGCCTTCAGTGGAGGGAAGTTCCCAGTGAAAATGTGGAGCTGGGACTCAGGTCTCTGGGGAGGGGGAGCCATCTGGCAGCTGCTGGTACTTTCGAAAGGACACGAAAATGCTGGTTCTGGAAATGGGAAGGAAAGCGGGAAACTGAGGCCGGCTGTTGCTGCCAGGGAGAAAGAAATTGCTGAGTCATGCTGATGGGTCTGCAAGCAAATAGGAAGGAGCAAGTCCCTCTCCCCACCCCCTGCCAGCCAGCCTCTTGCAGGGCCCACTGTTGGCAGAACCAAACAGGAAGGGCCCAGCACCGCGGAGCCGATGCAGCAGAGCAGGTAACAGCTTACAACCAGGCCATTGGCAATTCTGCAGCCATGTTCCTGCACAGTGATACTTGGCAGGAGCGGCACATGAGCCGCCTTTTGAAAAAGGGACACGTGCCCTCAAGTTCACTCAGTCCCCACGCAGCTGCTCTCTCATTCACGGACCTTCCCAGCCGGCCCTTGTGGGCGTTTGTTTGCTAGCCCTGAACAAAAAATGGTTTCCCGCAAAAGAATCCAAATTCTTTTTTGGGAAGGGCTCCAGGAGTGAGTATAAGCATAGGATTTAATGTTCAAAACTTTAATCGCAGCTAACACAATTTCATGGTATTGTTTCTCCTGGAACTAAATGACTCCTGGCCCTGTGTTCCTGAGCAATGCACAAGCTCCCACCCAGCCCCCTTGCTGGGGGAAGTCTGGGGCTTCCCATTCCAGATCTGGCCCTCGGGGGCTGTTAGCCTGTCGCTCAAGCTCCTGTGTTGTTTTCTCCCTCATTACCCTTCCCCTGCCAGGCTGAGCTGCAAAGGCCAGGTCATTTTTCCACAGCGTGAGGCTCAGCAAGTGCCATCTCAAGGGAATACAAATTCCCCTGAGACAGACTAAAGCCGAAAGTACAACTATTTTCCCTTTGTATGGATTTGTTTTTTTGGCTTTTTTTTTTTTTTTTTGTGGAGTATTGATGTAATTAGGGCTTGGCAAGAAAATCACATTCTTCTGTTTTTCTAAGCAAGGCTACAAACATTTTAGCAAATTAGTAGATAGCATTGAAGCCAATACTCATTTTGTAAATTACCGTCCTGGGGCCCAGACCATGGAAAAAAATATATGGATTACAGGTCTCTAATGCCTTCCAATGTTCAGAGCCTGGAGCCGGCTGGTGCTAAAGGAGGCGAGGGGAAGATCAGAGTGTGGCTGGAGGGGCCCAGGCCTGGAGCGAAGGCACGTGGGGCCTGGGGCTGGCTGCCCCTCACTGCTATGGACCATGGGCAGGGTCCTGCCACCCAAAGGCTCAGTGGCCTCCTTCATGCACTGAGAGGGACTGGATTCTGTGGTCTCCCTTGTTTTCCTACAGTTGTAAGGTATTCAGATTTGAAGTCTTCCATGTCTCCTTGCCACCTACCTACTCAGGACTCCCAGAAGATGAGCAGATTCTTTACATCAACGGTCCTGCAAGTATCTTTACCTTATCACTGTTGTCACTGCTGAATGTGACTCGTCACCATCGCCCCCACCCCCACTACCTGTCCCTGCTCTGTCAGTCATCTAGAATGAAACAAGGACATGTAGAGTCCAGATATAAAACACAGGGCTGAGGTACCTGGCATACCTTTTCTCTGCCCCCACAAAGTGACCATTGATCATAATGACTTATTGAGTGCCATGCGCCCTGCTCCGTGTAGATGTTACATCTAAACCTCTGAAGTTCTTCTCATTTTCAGATGGAAAACTAAAGTGAGGCTCGAGGCTGTGAGGTGACATAGGGCAAGGAAGGAACAAAACCAGATTTGCAAACCAGATCACATAATAAGGAAATTTTTATGTTTAAAAATATTTCATTTGTTATGATTGTATTAAGGAGAAAGTCTTGCTCTGGTATTCATACATATTTTTGTTTTATTTTATTTTTGGATTATTTGTTCCATCTTTGCATTTTGGTCTTGGTATATTTTTAGCACCCCTGCAACACTTGCCTTTCTCTACTGCTTCCCTTCCTCTTAACGAAAAGGAAACAAATCTCAGACTTTGGCAGGCAAGAGAATCAAGCTGCAATTTAATATCATTGTTTTGCATTCACTGTATCCACTTTCATACTTACCCTCCTATTTAGGGCAACCGATTTTTCACCTATAGCAGAGACATGAAATTTCCTTTTAAAATAAACATAAGTTTAAAAAAAAAAACTAAGTCAAGTTCAAAAAAAAAAAGGTACCTAATATCCAGGGTGGAACTTGGCAAATATTGTGAAGGTATGGCCTTGCATAACATTTCCAAACATCTCTGTGCCTCAGTTTCCTCAGGATAAGGGCGGTACCTTACCTCCCAAGGTGGTTGTGAGGATTAAACATGCTGACCTGTGATGAGGGCACAGAGCAGTACCCGGGAAGCAGTCCCCACTGCATGAGTACTGGACAGTGTTATTATGCAAATATATGCCATTCGGTTCTTGTGTGGCCCCAGAGGAAAGGCAGGCTGGTAGAGCAAAGACAGCCAGGGGCATTGAACTTAGGAAGGTATATTTATTAGTAAAGGATATACCTAGTTTCATACTGTTCTGTAAAATTGCAGAGTTTGGGGGCAATTTTACTGTGGTTTATAGTTATTAACATACAATTTTTCTTTTTAAATAATCAAACTGTGTTTATTATAAGTGTAAGGTTTTTGGATGGTCGGCACCAGAGAAAGAAAGACAAGCAGAGTGAAAAGGGCAAGCAATGACGCTTTATTGGGGGAAGGGAAAAAGAGCGCTCCCGGGCGAGGTTCACTGGTCCCAAGAGAGGGGGCCAGAGAAGTCGCGCCTCCGGAAGTTTTGAGCAGGCTTATATAGGTTTTAGAGTTGAGGGATGAGGGTTTTTCTGGCACAAAGAGTTTTAGCGCGGGTATTGAGAAGTAGGAGGGGTTGGTGGTATGTGTGGATTCTAGGAGCCGAATCTTCTCTTATCTGGGTGAACATTTAGGTGTGGTTACTCTTTCTTCTTTAGGGAGGGGAGGGGTGCCCGCCACCAGCCTTACAATAAGGAACTTAAGGTCTTTGAAGTGCGCTATTTTAACACGCCTCCCTGCCACCTCCTCCCACACGCGCACACAGGAAATTGAGAACAGTAGTCAAATTGCGGAGACAGCTTCAATAATCATTTACTAAGTACAAAGCTTAATTTTTAAAAGTCCAAGGACTTTTAGATCATACATTTTACTCATCGGAATTATAATTATGAGGAGATAAAAGTTTGACAGCATTTTATAAAGCACAGGTCTGGAAATACAAAATGGAACCAATGTGTCAAAGTAAACCCTGAAAAGAGCTTGCAGGGCATATTTTAGTGTGATTGTGAGTTTTCCATGGGAATTAATTTTAAACAGCTCACCTTTGGGAGGAAAAGCCTGGTACAGATTTTGGTCATCAGAGACTGAAATGCCACTTTCCTGGGGTCAAAGGTATGATGAGATATTTGGTCGTTAAAGCATCAACTAAGTGCCCAGGATAGAAAGTAAAGGCGCACACCCCCTGATGTGCAAGGACCAAAAGGGTGCAGAAGGAAAAGTATACAAAGTCGGTTGGGTAAGTATGATTCATTTAGGGAACAATGGAAACAGTGGATTTATTAATATTTAGGACTCTGTAGTCCCCTGACCAGCAGCGCCAGCATCACCTAGGAACTTGTTAAAAAGGCAAATTCTCAGGCCCCATCCGGAACTACTGAGTCAGAAACTGAGGCAGTGGGGCCCAGGCATCTGTGTTTTGTTTTTTTTTTTTTAAAGTTACTTAAGGCAAATGCCTGATATGTGTATTGTGGTTGTCTTCTTTCTCACTGCTATTTGCTTTTATTTCTTTTTTTATTTCAGCATATTATGGGGGTACAAATGTTTAGGTTACGTATGTTGCCCCTGCCCCCCACCCTGAGTCAGAGCTTCAAGCGTGTCCATCCCCCAGATGGTGCGCATCGCACTCATTATGTTTGTATATAGCATCCCCTCCTCCCCCCTCTCATCTGCCCGATGCCCGATAAATGTTATTCCTCTATGTGCACTTAGGTGTTGATCAGTGAAACCAATCTGCTGGTGAGTACATGTGGTGCTTATTTTTCCATTCTTGGGATACTTCACTTAGTAGAATGGGTTCCTATGTTTTTAACAAGCCTCCAGGGCATCCCGTAATGTTGCAGGACCACCAGTTCAGGGGAAAGGCAGTTGCCACTTTACGCTGTCCATCTCTCTAAAAATAATTCTGCCATACAACGAACACAGGCACGAGTAAATGAGAATGGTCATTAGCTCTTTTTCCCTTCTTCCCTTTGCATCCTGAAGAAAATAAATACAATAGCCTTCTAGGCCAAAGGAGGACAATTTCACCCTACTGACTCCAACCACAGTTTCCTGGTGCCCAGGAGTTCACTCACAGAGAGCAGAGACTAAGAACGTTCTGATTCTTCTTTTCGCAACTCAAGACGTAGACACTTAAGATGGAGGATCTGAGGCAGAGGGATGCCCTCTGACAAGATTGGTCATTTTATCGTGGTCCATGATAAAATGAATTTGGACGACTCAGAATGGGAAAGGGAAGGCATAGCCGGAAGACAAGGAAGGGGAGAGCGGGCCCCTTGCTTTGGCAAGGCTACTGCAAAGAAGCTGGGCTGGGCGCCTCATCAGCTTAGCCATGGTTCTCGCTCTTCATGGCTCTGCAGCCTGTTCATTGGGTGAAACTGGCTTCATCTCTTCCCACCTCTGGGTCTTAATAAATTAACAGAACAGATACCATAGTGATTATAGCCCAATCCCACCAAGGTGAGGGAGCCTGCCTTTCTCCTTCACCATGTGTCTCAAGGGTTTAGCATATTGCCTGCTACATAGTTGATGAATATTTGAAAAAATCAGTCAGGCTGGTAGTAGAGTTTGTTCTCAAGGTAAAAGGTAGGGCAGGGTTTACTCTCTTAAGCAACTAGGCAGGAAAGAACCGGAGGCTGACACTCATCACAGAGTGCCTTGGTCAATCTATGGATATCAGGATCAATTTGAAAGTCCAAAAGGAAGTAGCAGGGCTAAAAATTGGAGATAATCAGAAGTCAGGACTTGGGCAGAACTAAACTTATATGGGATCAAGGAAAGGAAATGAGGTAAGGATAGCCCTGGTGTCCACAAATTGCCTGGTGCATGAGTAGATTAAGTTAGCTTAAAGTTATGTTAACTAATATTTCACAAGTCCCTATTATGTGACAAGTATTCTAAGAGGCACTTGTGATTTTGTGGTAAACAAAATAAACAAAAATTGCTACAACCATGGAGTAGATAGCGACTGGCTCCAAAGGGAATACTAATAATAGCCTTTTAACTACTTAACTAGTAATTAACAGTTGTTTACCATGTGCCAGGCATTGTGGTCATCTTATATAGACCTCACAATGAGCCAATGAAGAAGTTTCGTGCTATGTCAGCTCTCACTTTTCCAAGGGCCATTCCTCTTCAGACCACCCCTTTGGGGTGCACAAACCTTAGGAGTAAATAAGGTCAGAATTTATGGCCTGGGACGTTGCATTTCAGTTTGGTTACTAACATGTAGGTCACTTATCACTGGTAACCAAAAGATTGAATAACACTATTGCATTTAATAAAATAATATGAGGCTTTCAGTGGTGTGTTTATATGAATAATAAGTAAAGAAAATGGTTTGAAAAGAATGAGCGTCAAATGTCTTTATCTGAAATCCTTAGTGGCATGTTGTCAGAGGAACATTAATAATGAACTATTCTGTGGATCCTCTTGGTAATGCCGTCACAAAAAATAATATCATTCAGCTGACATGAGTTTGGTTAAAAATTCCAGCCAGATGATGATTACTTAAAAAAAAAAATCTTTGTCAGTTAGACATGCATGCACACTCTTGAGTGTGTATGAAAAATAGATCCATACATAGAAACATAAGAGAGATATATAGAGATATATATTCCAGCCAGAAGTGCCTGTAGGACAACAGTACTCTTAAACATCAAATAAGTTCTTCAAAAATTTTCAACTTTAACAGGGAGTTTTCATTGTTTGTTCATATACCTTGTACACATACGGCTTGCTGTGTAAAAAGCCCTACCTCACTAACTTCACTGATGTATTATTTAATGCCTTTCCATGTATTTCTGGGGCTGTCCCTGGTGAATGCTTCTGTGTGAAAGAGAATAAAACATTTGGTTAAGATCTCAGCCCTGGGAGGCGAGCTGCCCATATTCAGTTTCTGGCTCTGTCCCTTAACTGCTGTCTGACATTCATTTAGCTTCTCCGTGCCCCATTTTTCCCATCTGTAAAAGAGAGTATTAACAGTGTGTCGCAGGGTGGCTAGGAGGTTTGAACGCGCTAATAAAGTGCTTGGAATAGGCTCTACCACATCCCAAGTGCTGTGTGAGCCACCGTTGTTACTCTGCGTCTGCACATCCACCCTGTCCTTTGCTGCCTCAGTGGGCCTAGATTGCTGCTCTTCCCTCCTGAAGGCTGCCGGTGTCCAGCCCCAGGTCACCTTCCTTCACGTGCTGCTAGTGTCTCTTCCACCCAGTCTCACTTCCCATAATTCCCCACAGCTGAGAAAAGCCAAGCTCTGCTGTGACGCTTGTAGAGGAGGAGCAGAGACAGCACCAACGGTACCTCCTCTCTCTGGCGTAGGCCCACACCCTTAGGGTTCATGCCTGAGCTGGCTCATGGCCTGGTCCTGGCCTCTTCCACGAGACCAGAGACAGTTCTGCCCAGCTCCAGGCCTCTCCACATGTCAAAGTCGAGCTCCAGAACAAAGGGCTATGTTTTCCCCTCACCCCAGCTGAGGCCCACCACTGGAAGGCTCGTTTCCTGACCCCGGACTGACCCCTTCCTAGGACGGCTGGGAATAAGAACATCCCTTCCCTTCAGGGCAAGCCCCACTCCACCTACGGGGCTGTGGGACAGACCTAAGGCCCGACAAGACAATCCCATTAGGGTCTGACTTAGGGACTGTTGGGAAGTGCCGTCATAACTGCGTGTGGGCCCCTGCGGGACACACGGTGCTCAGCTCAGTTCGTACTTAACCCGCTTCTCCTTATCAAGGTTTCCAAAAATCTTAGGGTCCGGTCTCACTCAGGGTCACCTTGAGCCAGTGGAGTTTGGGATTCTGAGATTCCCAGGTGGTGTTCTAGAATTCAGAGTTTCCTGCTCTGTCAAGGACTATTTTAGCTATATTAGAGTTTAGAAAGAATTTGAGGGTCCCTGTGGGAACTGAACTCTATTTATAACATCGTTTCTATGGGAAAGAGCGTTCCAAGTGACAATCAGTTGAAAATGGAGTGCTTAGCGCACAGCCTTTTCAGAGTTGGAGGATTGCGGATTGCTGGTAATCGTTTCTTCACATGTAGAGATTATATTGAGGTTTGTTTTTTTTTTAAAAAAAATCTAGTATAAACAAATAGAATAAGGAAAAAGTAGGTGTTGCTTCTTGTATTTTAGGGGGCATTTTAAAAGTTGAGTAGTTTCTTTTTTATGAAAAAAGTTATTTTAAAGGGTAACATTTATTGAGCCCTTAGTGTTTACTAGCCACTAAGTTAAAGGCCGTGTGTGTGTGATCTCATTTAAATCTCACTGCAACGCTCTGAGGTGGTGTAATGAAGAAGCTGCCTGCAGTTTAGATGTTTAGCCACTGAAAGCTTTCGAGCCCCGCAACTGGGCGAGCTGACGGAAGAGCCCATGTGCCTCCTCCTTTGGTGCTGGTGGGAGGTTAAACCACGTAAACCCGACTACAAGGGGGATCCCCCCCACCCCAGTGCCATCTTGTCACTACCGTAAAACCCGAAAGCCAGTCCCTTAAACAATTTCTCCACTCCCTTAAACAATTCTTGGACTTCTTGGAATCCCATCTTACTCCCCCGAGAAAGCCTCATCATGTGAGTTATCAAGCTCTTCATACCCTCTTGGTGTCTGTGAGGCATCGTCAGTCTCAACACTCAAACCAAATTTGGGGGAAGAGGTTCATCTCGTCTCCGTGAGGTGACCATAGCAGGCAGGTACAGTATCCTATGTTTTACAGATGAGGAAACTGAGGCTCGGAGAGATTAAGTTGCTTGTCAAAGGTCACAGAGCTAGATCAATAGTATCATCGTAACCACTCTGCTCTTTCTCTGCTTCAGGTCAGGTGAGTCTTGCCTCTTGAAAATCAGTGAATGAAGTTACATCGAGGGCTTATAGCTCTTGCTGAGGCTTAGCATGTATTGAACACCTGCCCTGTTCCAAGCCCTTTCCAGGCATTGACTCATGTTACCCCCTTAGCAACTGTATGAATCAAATACCGTTGTTAGTCCCCATTTCTACAGACGAGGAAACTGAGAAACAGCAGAGTTAAGTAACTTATGCAGGGTCACCCTGCTAATAAAGAGCAGAACTGGGATTTGAACACAGGCAGGCTGGCTCAGAACCCATACTCTTAGCCATAGGACTATGATACTTCTTACGTGGTATACAAGTAAAAAAAGCTATTAATTAACCCAGTTTATATGGATTATATTTTTGCCACAACTTAATTGGGCCGCAGTTAGGTAAAGAAAAGCCCTATATTGATGGCATGTTTACTGGTTTCATTATATTATCTTATATGGTGTTCTTATATTATCCATACATATTTTACTCAATACAGTAAACTTTTATAGAGAAAAAGCAATGCTTTATTGTCTTTGACATCTCTCCTCCCTCTGCCCAATAAGTAGGAGATTGCTTTTTAGGCCATGGGGGCTCAGCTAATGCCATTTGAGTAGTCTAAAATCAGTAGGTGTTGCAGAATGAAACCCCACAATTTTACCTTGGCCCTAGATGCTGCGCTACACATCATCACAAATAGACCAAGGCTCTCCAGCAATTGCCATGGAAACTCTCTAGAATTCTTATTCCCCATCTTGTTCCATCTGTTTGACTGAAGGTATAACAAGGAAAATAATAATCTATAATTTCTCATAGGAAGTACCCCAAATTCACAAGGACAGAATATGTTTTTTAACCATCTGATTTCCCTTCAGGCTTTCCAGCAACTTCTGTGTAGCTAATAAGTAAAATTGTGTAAAATGTATGGTGGCTGGTTCCTGGCTCTAGAAAGCCAGTTATGTGGAAAGTTAGAATTAAGCAACATCAAAAACCTATGAATCAAATAAAATCTGCATGAGTTACAGCACTAACAGTTGGAGCAAATACTAAAACTAGTCTCTTATTTCTGTCTGTGTACCAGAGGCAAGGTTTGCTGTTTTTGAATTTGGCCTTGACCTTGTCAGTGTCATAAGCCTTGGACAAATAGATTAAAATGAACAAAGTTAGCTTAATAATGGCTTCCATGCAGAGCTCTTTTATCTTTATCAGATGATAAAGGAGCCTATGAAGGATTTTGAAAAATAAAACTTTATGGAATTTCACGTCAAATATGGCCATTCCTTTGAGGAAACAGATCAAAGCTAGAGGGTAAAGTGAGCTGGAAGGCATTTCCTTCAGCCCAGTGGTTTTCAATCTGTATTCTGTGGAGCCCTCGGAGTCCCATGAATTTCCCTCTGCAGTGGCCGGAACTAAGAGGTTAACATAGTGACCCTCAGGACTCACCAACCCAACTTCCACAGAGCAACTCTGCATTTATTTGCTTTTCATCTGAAGAGTCTCATAAAATTGATCTTAATAAAGAACTCTAAAGTTTAAAAATAGTTTGACAAACTTCTGATATGATCCAGCTCTCTTGTTTTACAGGTGATGACGTAGAACATGGAGTTTAAGTGACTTGCTAAGGCCTCAGAGATACTCAAAGGTGTAGCTGGGGCTAGAAGGTTCCCTCACTCCCCAGTCTCCTATTCTCTCAGTGGTCTTTCGGCTGGAAATATAACACTAGCACACACCTGCCACGCAAGATAGAATTCTAAACAACTTCTTCCCAAGCCTCTGAACTTCATGCTCTTGTTAATTGACTTCTTGCTTCTTCGATTTTATTTCCATCTAGCCGATTGGATTTGCTGCCTAACATGGCTCTTCCAACAACAACCCGTTTGCTCCTCAGGTCAATAACTAGATAAATGTTTATTGCCTAAAAGTCCCCCGTGCTGGGTGTCCTGGCAGAAATAAAGACTGCAGAGGCATGGCAGCCAGGCCCTGGATCCTGATATCTCCAAGAAATGATACTACAAATGTGACCCACTTCAAAGAAAACAGGATTTTTATCTACGGAGTGGAGAAATCATGAATGTATCTCTTTGACGAAAGTTAAATAACTGAAGTTATTAGTCATAACTTTTCATCATAGTCTCCCAGGAGAAAATAATAATACTAGTAACAGTAATATAAAGGAGAAAAGTTTATGTCAACTTTGTTAAATGAAACAGGTTCCAGATCATAGCATTGGAACTAGAAGGGACCATGGAGACCGTTTCTCCTTCAAGAGAATTCATGGTTTCCAATACTATCCAGTACCATCATCCTCAACACTGCTACCATTTCTTTTTTTTTTTTTTGAGACAGAGTCTCACTCTGTTGCCCAGGCTAGAGTGCTGTGGCATCAGCCTAGTTCACAGCAACCTCAAACTCCTGGGCTCAAGCAATCCTCCTGCCTCAGCCTCCTGAGCAGCTGGGACTAAAGGCACATGCCACTACACCTGGCTAATTTTTTCTATTTTTAGTAGAGATGGGGGTCTCACTCTTGCTCAGGCTGGTCTCGAACTCCTGACCTCAAGTGATCCTCCTGCCTCAGCCTCCCAGTGCTAGGATTACCGGCGTGAGCCACTGGGTCCAGCCAATTTCTTGAGCACTTACTATGCACTAGTCAGCTGTGGTAAGCCCTTTACAAGCATTGCCATTTAATCTCCATAATCATTCTAGGCATTATTATTCTCCCCATTTTACAGACATGGAAACTGAGGTTCAGAAAGGTTAAATCAGTGCCATAACCTTGCATGACTAGAGGGAGAATAATTTACTTTGTTTTCTATGTAAATAGCACCTTATGAAGCACAATGCAGCAGCCCTGGGTTAAGTGACTCCCAGTTTCATAGAATTGGTAAATGGCAAATTTAGGAATCACATCCAGGACTGTCTGAAGCCAAAAGCCATGTTCTAATCACTATATAAGCATCTGCTTCAGAAATCCGTATGTGTGCTTAGACTCTGTCAGTCTTGTATGGATAATGATGAATCAAGAAGGAATTAGTTGAGTTGTTAAGTACTGGGCATGACTCAAACTCAAGACAAGTGCTCAAGGAGACTTTATTCATACTGGCTTTCTATTTTTTCAGATATCAAGTGTAAATTTCATGGTATAATTTTTTTAACTTTTGTTCTGAAATGATTTCAAACTTAGAGAAAAGTTGCACCAACAGTAAGGAACTCCCAAATACCTGTTATCCAGATTTGCCAGTTATTAACATTTTGTTGCATTTGCATGTCCTCTCTCTCTCTTTCTGCATGTGTGTACATGTGTGTATTCAGGAATCACATCCTGAATATGTACACACACACACACACACACACACACACACACGGAAGTTTTAGTGATCCTTGAAGTGTGGTCCCTGGGAACAAGCACCACCTTGATACTTGTTACAAATGCAATTCCTGGACCCCACCCCAGACCCATGGAATCAGAAATTTTGTGGGGGGTTGTCACCAAGCAATCTGTGTTTTAACACTCCTCCAGACGATTCTGACACTCACCCAAGTTTGAGAAATGTCCTTTGGAAGAACACTTGTGGTAAAATTGTTCTAAGCACTTGCTATTGTTCTCGTAAGAGGAAACAAGTTGGGGAAAGTTGGGAAATATAGCTTCGTTTTTCTAGGGTTGACCATGACATAAGGGAATCGTTGTTAGATTTTTCACCATCTCTGAATGGATTCATATAAAGGGACTCCATAGGTTAAGGTAAGTTTTAGGACTTAGTGTTCTAATTAAAGATTCAAATACGACTCTTTAAATTATTGCCCGAAATGAATTCATTTCTGTGAACTTAATCCCTCTGAAAGTGTTCTAAAGCTTACTGCTCACACTCAAACAAAAACATGTCACAGAAATACAAATATAGTCATTATAGAGAAGCTTAATGATTATATAAATTACCATGTTTACCAAAGTGGCTTAATATACATCCCAGAGGATGAGAGCATGAACTAAATCTACCTTCTCTAGAAAACAGTTTAACAAGGTTGTCAAACATTGAGGTAATTGATGAAATCATCAACCACGTAAAATTTCATTAGTCTTTACAATTGCAAAATCAGATTTCTCCCTTTAGATAAACAATTCAGGGTTTTACAACCTGCAAAGTGAAGATTCCCAGCTTCAGAGTGTGCGTGTGTGTATTTGCAAGTGGAGCCTGAGTCCCACAGTGCGTTGACATGGTTACCAATAGTTGTTTATTTCTGTAGCCTGAGTCAGTTACCAGCCCTATAACACAGGCTGATCACAGTTGTGTATAGAGAGCAGGGAATAAACTTCTAAAGACACAACACTGGAAAATATTTCTTTGGGCTATTAAAGTCTGGATACCTCTCTGTGAAGCAGTCCTTTTTGGGAGGTTTCTTCTTAGTTTTCATGACAATTAAGTCAAATTACAATAAATAAATTTTCAAAGTCTAGATGATGCTCCATTTATTTCAGACACAAGCCAAGCTTTTGGAAAATAAGAAGAAAGCAATTGGGAGAAGGGCAGTCCCTTGTGGATTTTTGAAATGAAACTGACCTGTATTTAGACTTTGTGTGTGGGGAGAAGGGAAGGAGTTTTAACATTCATTTCCTGGGACCTATAAGCTGTGGAATTTTGACAGTCTTGATGTTTATTCTAAAATGTCAAAGAGCCCGTCTCATAACATCTCAGACAACAAAGATGGGAGAACAAATGAACCAAGGACACATGCTAATATATTCTGGGATTTTTATTCCCCCTACAGGAAAATCAATCTTTTGAAAACTACCTTTGATAATATCCCTGGTAATTTTTATACTGTGTTTCTTCCTTCCATAGTCCTAGCCATCATTTATATTTATAAGTCTTCAATTTCCTTCTCAGACTACTCCCTGCCCCCCTTGGCTTTCTCTCTTTAGGATTTATTTTTATATTTGTCTTTTTCCTCTCTCCCAACTGCAAGCCCAAGATCTAGCCTATGAAGGAATCCTCCACATCATATCACATTTCTGATAAATGAGCAATGAAAAATTTAACAATATAACTTTTATGACCATGTCATGACAAACGGGGCTCCAGAAACCTGAATTTGAGGTTGGGTTTGCTACCTATTAGTTTATAACTGTGGGTTTATCATCCTCATCTGTAAAA
Organism: Propithecus coquereli; assembly: GCF_000956105.1. NCBI lineage: Eukaryota > Metazoa > Chordata > Mammalia > Primates > Indriidae > Propithecus > Propithecus coquereli. The sequence goes on along the minus strand of NW_012141191.1, from coordinate 4,499,048 downwards.
TGAGGTGGTTAGAGTAGAGGAAGTAGAAAATATCTTTGGCCACTCACCTTCTATGATACTTTTTTCATTTGATATTCAAAACCTGCACATCAAAGTTTTAAAAAAGGAAATGAATAAGAGTTGAAAAGGAAACCAACATTTCTGAAGCACAGTATACCACAAATGGTGCTGAGCATATGTCTATAGATCATCTTATGTAATCTTTACAACTGTGCAAGATGATTGGTTTTATCTCCATGTTATAGAGAGAAAAATCTAATTTCAGAAAGGGTAAATAATTTCCCAAGATTACATGGTTAAAAAATGCCAAATCTGCCATTTGAAGTAGCTGGGTTTTAGGTCAAAGAGCTCTGATTCTGTAGTTATAATTTATTAACAGAAAAGGATTTCCACAAGTTACCTTGTGTGAATTTTTCTTTGCATATACATGCCTATACGCAGGTGTTAGTACCGAAGGACAGTCTGCAAAGCAGGATCAGGCATTTTTAGAGAGTGAGAAAGTTAACACAGAAGAGACAAGTAGCTTGGTTAAGTATTAATTTTCTGCTAGTAGAATCAGGAAGAAAGGAATTTTTCATAGGCTAGTCTGGAGTTTCAGAAGAAGTCAAAGAATTCGCAGCGGCTATTGCAGAAACTAGATAGCCATAACAGTCTTCTGAGAAAAATGACAAAATGTATACTCCAAATTAAGCTTTTTAAAAATCAAGTAGTTATTTAATCAGCTGCAAGTGTTTGGTGTCACGTGAGCTACCCACTGAGAGACGTGCGGGGAGCAGCCCTTGCCTGAGAGCCTCTCAGCTGCAAGAGCCTTGCATACGTACTGGGATCATTTAAAGAAGGAGAAAATCTCTTTCCTAAGACCAGCAGAAGACGTTGTGCAGATTCCACACCTGCCAACGTAAGGAGCCATCAAGAAAAGACAATGTAGACGAAGATGCTCCTGATGGAAAAAGCCAGTAAAACCTACCTCCCATTTCCCTTAGACACTGGTCTTTGCTGGGAAGTGGGGGCTGCCAGTTGGTCAATGGAGGAAACAACTCCATGCAACTGAGTCAACCAGCCAGTGTTCTACGCCTGTAGGTGAGAAGCATCCTGGATGAAATGCCCAGATCTAACACACTCATAGGTATTTAATATCTGATAATTGAATTATCACTTTTTTTAGAAATTTAAAAAATAATAGCTGCTAATGCCAATAACTTTAGGGCTCTGCAGCGAACCAATGGAGGAGATATTTGGGGCATTTGGGACTTTTCTTTTTCAACTGTTCTCATGAGGGCTGATTCTATGTTAATTCTACCACCAGCATTCTGGAGGCTATCTACATTAAATCACCAAGAAATGCCAAATAAACATACTTTCAAAATTGATGTTCATTTTAGATTCTTTGAGTTCTTGTTTTTGGCGTTAGCAGCAGGAAGAAACATCGTGTATTCAAAATGTTTCTTTTCTAATTGTGCTTTTATAGACACAGTTGGACAAAATGTCTGGTTTCCTTTGAGAAAGAACCATCAACATAAACAAAGATGTTAAAACAGTTTCTTTCATTTTTGTCATTGTTTCTGCTCATTGAAGAGAAAGGATAGTCAACATCAGAGGTTACACACTGGTGGCCTGTGGTTAGAATTTAGACTGTAGATATATTTTGTTTGGCCAGCACAATGTTAAAGCAAGCAAACAAACAAATGACATTTAAAAACAAACAAACAAACTCTGATATTGAATGTCTTTTCAGGAGGCCTGGTGCTCAGCAGGCTTTTGTAATTGCTGTTACTTGCATGACTCTTGTACGTATTTGATTACACAGCTCCTGGTCTGCTGAGAACAATGTACACATGGCCAATTATTCTCCTCTCACAATGAAGAATACTGGCTGCATGGTGGTAGCAGGCGGTTAAGGGGGTCATCAGAAACTTGCAGATAATCTACCTGAAATCATGACTCCTCCCTCTGCTGAGTTCCCACCCCCACCATACTATTTTTGCAAAAGACTTTGGCTAGGGTGGGGCTCCAACCCCAACTATATGATGGACTACCCCCAAGGAGGAGGAGCTCTGATAGGATGGGTCAATTCTAAGGACTTTAGTTGGACCATGGTGCTAGCAGATGATGGATGGGGAGGAGCAAAGCTCTGAGTCCACACCAGGGATGTTTCTCTTTGGACTCCTTAGTTGGTGCAGCAGGTTGAGTCTGGGCAGGGCCTCCGAAAGGGTTGTTGCTGCAAGCTTCACCTAGCAGCATTTTTTGGCAATGGGAAATATTCCCCAATGTGCAGAAAATCAGTAGGATTGGATGGACTCAAATGCTTGCAGCTTTCCTACCCGCTTTGATATTTCTGAATATGTAGAAAAATTTCTTTCTAGAAATCTACTAACACTTTTATCTCAAACTTTCCACATAAAGAATGGCTCTAATTCACAACTAGCCCATTGTTTCTACCACAGATGTTCACTCTCATTGCCTTCAGACCAGAGATTCTGTCATATATTTTTTAATCCCCCACCCCAGCCTATACACCACTCTTCCCAAAAGCAGAGCAAGGCACACCAGTAAATGGTTAATGGATTGAGTTCATTCTCAGTTCCATTATTTCAGACGTACAGGTTGGGTTGTAGAATCTCAGACTTCCTTTGGCGCATTACTGCCAGTGGTGAAAGCTCAGAAGTAATAATAGTCTGGATTAACTGTACATTTTCAAACCGTAGAAACAAGCCCAAGTTTGTGGTCAGGGCTTCTATTTCTGCTTTCTTTAAAGGGTGTGACAAGAGTCAGATCAGTTCTTGTCTTAATCCTTTAAATCAATGTGCACCTGTCCACAGTGAGGACACATGAACCATAGAGACCTTCTGGATTCAAATATGGTGGAGAGGAAATGACCTGGAGTCTCTTCTCAAACACCATGCACTGTAGCATCTCACCCTTCCAGAGCACCTTTATCCTGTGCCCTCAACATTGGGAACATAGTTAAAAAGAAGGATTACTATTTTGTTTTGTTTTCTTATTTGTTTTTAAGACCCTAAAACACACAAGATTTTGGCATTAAAAACTTTGTACCAAGATCTTATTTGGGGGTATAATTTTTATAACAATGTCTGCCCAATTGTCTAGACTGCACAACAGTGGGGCAATCTGCAATCATCCCTCAGATTCACATGTATTTTTGCTACAATACCACCCAGCTTGGGGGGCTTCTAACAGGTCTATAAGAAAGGAAAGTATCGCTATTTGAACATAATCACTTTACTATAGGAAAACTTACATATTTGAGCTAAAATAAACATCATGAATGGAGGTCATCCTGGTTTTAATCTTTACTCCTTCCCCTGGGAGAGTGGGTAGTGATGTATCTCTCTGTTCATGGTGACTAGGACAAAGCCTCCATCTTATTTTGAGTGTTAGGGTTTTCATTCGTACGTCCATACCTTCTCTTCCCCGTCATGCAAGAGATTTACTGCCATTAAAAATTATTTTGTAGACTTTTTGCTGCCGATGTTCCTGCTTCTCACAGGCACATTCACACTGATCTCTTCTTCCTCCTTCCCCCACGTTGCATTCACGGTCACCTTCCCGATTGCCCTGTGTGTGGACTTCCAGGGCCCCATTTTCTCTTTGGTCATCTACTTATTGGTGCAGGCCTGGGGTCATCTTTGACCCCATCCTATCCATCTGTATGCTAGGTCTATAACCTTATTAGTGACGTCTTTCTCTCTCTCAGGTGACACTTGTCATGCATTGGTTATTCCATTTCTTTAGAAGGTGTGACTCTGGCAAGACTCACTCCTGCTGTCTCAGCCATGAGAAGGTCTATTGCCTTAACCCCAGTGTGATGGTTAATTTTATGTGTCAGCATTAATGGGCTAAGGGATGTGCAGATAGCTGGTAAAACATTATTTCTGAGTTTGTCTGTGAGGGTGTTCCCGGAAGAGATTAGCAATTGAATCAGTAGACTGAGTAGAAAAGATCCACCCTTACCAGTGTGGGCAGCCTCATCCAACCTACTGAGGGCCCAAATAGGACAAAAAGGTGCAGGAAGGGCAAATTTGCTCTCCCTTCTGAGGCTACGACATCCATCTTCTCCTGCCCTCAGATATCAGAATTTCAGGTTCTCGGGCCTTCACACTCTGAGACTTATACCAGCAGTGCTTCAGGTTCCCAGGCCTCTGGACTCAGACTGAATTCCACCACCAGCTTGCCTGGTTGTCCAGTCTGCAGATGGAATAGCATGGGGTCTTGGCTTCCGTAATCACATTAGCCAATTCCCATAATAAATCTCCCCTTATATCTCTCTATATATCCTACTGGGTTTGCTTTTATGCAGTATCCTAACACACCTGGTATCCTGGATAAGGAAAATTTAGCTCTTTTAGCCTGGCAATTTTTTTTACCATAGAATACGAGGTAATTGGGATGTAAATAAATGTAATATAAAACAAACAAAAAAAATGCCCTATGTGTTAGAATTAGATGCCTCTATATGGAGAACCTTTTGGGGACCTTTACTCATTCATGTATTCACTTGTTTTTTTTTTAACACATATTTGATGGGAGCTTTAGAGGAAACCATTGATTCCCTTCCCAGATCCCTGCATATCCCTTTGGTCCTGTGCGCCCACGCCCAGCTTCTGTGTGTTTTGCTAACTGCTCACAGCTCTGCCCTCCTTCAGAGCTTTGCCTGTGGCCACTGAAGCTGCTTGGTCCATTTAGAGAGTTGAAGTGCCAGGGAGTTGACAACCCACCATCCCCTCACTGGCTTCTGCCACCAATGACAGACTGGTGTTGTGGAAGGTGACATTCAAAAGACCAGCTTCCTTGCCTCAAGAAGAAACAAACTGCAGTGCAATTTATGCTTCAGTGCGCCCACAGGACGAGGCAGAGACTGCCACTGCACTGCTGCTTGGTTTCTTCCTCTTCTCAACACTGCCTCCCCTCTCCCTTAGCAGTTTCTCCTGGAAGCACTTCCTTAAAAAATCACACACACCCACATTTTTGGCTAAGGGCCTGCTTCTAAGAAAACCTCATCTAAGACAAGCACCTTCTATGTGCCAGGCACTGTGATTATGTTCTAGTGGAAGAGACCACAAAGAACAAATTAACCAGTATGATGAATACATTTTAAAATGCCATTAGGCATCATGGTTCTCTAACGAAATAGATGGTGTGTCAGTCAGGGTCCTGGAAGGAAATTGATGGCATGCTCGATGTGGATAAATTGAGTACAGTTTTATAAAAGGATTGTTTATAAAGGTGTGGGCAGGATGCCGGGAAATCACAAGGAATAGCGCAGTATCCCAGCATTAGTACTAGTAGGTACCAGCATCCCTCCAGAGAGAGAAGTCTGCTGACTGAAGTTGCGCTCTTTTGGTCAAGAGACAGAAATGGACCAATGTGATCTCACAGGGAATCCAGGGAGAAGAGGGATGGAGTGTGGGTCTGCATGGGTTAGCAAGCTTTTTATCATATTCGGTATGTAATTGTCAAAAATTACTTGAATATAGAAAACCATCTTTATGGACCTGACAGCTCATGGAGCACTGGTGTTTTGTGTGGGGATCAGTTTGGGAAACACTGTTGGAGAGCGCCGTTTGAAGATGACCCCCTTAAGAAACACAACATCTGTTTATCTATGGACATTTTCTGCTACAAATATCCCCCATCCCACTGTCTCTGTCCAAGCCATTGAGATCATAAGGCCTATTACCATGCAACAAAACGAGCACCACATTAAAATACGACCACTCTTGAGCTCACTTGTATGTGGGATCTAAAAAAGCCAAACTCATGGCAGTAGAGAGTAGAATGGTGGTTGGCAGAGGTGAAGGTGGGTGAGGAGGGGAGATGGAACGACGTTGGGGTACAAGGTTTCAGCCAGACACGAGGAAAAAGTTATGGAGCTCTACCGTACAGCACAGCAACTATAACTAATAACAGTGCGTTGTATACTTGAAAATTGCTAAGAGAGTAGATTTTAAACGTTCTCTCCACGAAAAAATAAATGTGTGAGGAGATGTATATGTTAATTAGCTTGATTTAATCATGCCACAATAGACGCATATAACAAAACATCACGTCGTACACTGTAAATACAATTTTTTATTTGCCAAAAATAAATAAATAAAGAGCTTATCAGGAAAAAAAAATAGGGCCATTTTATCTAGCTACTAACATCTACTGAATCACCTTGTTTCTCATCGCTGCGGTCTCTGTTCCCACCTTGACTGGTTCTGGTTCTCCTCCACTCGGGCTCCCTGGGCAAGATCTGCGTGCTGTTCTCTGAAACCGCAACCCCGTCCTGTGCGTCACGCGGCTCTCCCCACCACTAGGGGGCAGCGCCTCCAGCCCAGGGAGCAGAACCCAGGCCCCCCGCCCCACCGCCCAAGGAGGCAAGGATTAAATCAGCGCAGCTTCCAAAGCTCCTAGCTCTCAAGACCAGCTGCCCACCCTAGAGAAAATTCTTATAACATCTTCATTCTTTTAGTTCTTTCCTACTGACGGGGTGTGGGTTCCCTAGGCACTAAAAGGCATACATGTAATTAGAGAGGAGATTATGCAGTTTGCAAAGAGGAGAACAGTTGTTTACTGGGGTCTAGTGACTCTATTGATGAAGCTGAATTACAACAAGCTGTGTTACCTCACTTTTGATCCCACAGCAGGTTAGGAAGAAGGGCGGGGTCAGGAGCGGTGTTAGAGACAGACAGCAAGATAGCCAGGGAAGAGGTGAAAATGGGAAAAGAAATGAGAACTCAGAAAAAACATTGCAGGCTGCAGGCAGTTCATATACAAGCTGTCAGCTTTGTAGTGCAAAAGAGTAGGAGAACCACGCTCAGAGCTCAGCAGCTTTTCAGCACTTGGTTATTCTTGTTTATGGGGCCAGAGTTGATTTTTAAAAGAAAAAATCTGAGTCTTCCAAGACAATGGTTAATGTCAGTCGTTGTACTCTGTTTAAGAAGGCAGCAAAGAATGTGATGGACCTTTAAAAAGTGTCCATCATCATGGTTAAATAGTAATAGTTAATATTTGCTGAGCACAATGAGCTGAGCACTGTGCCAAACACCTCACCTAATCGCCTTTAATCCTCACAATAACCCACAAGGTAGGAACTATGATGATCCTCATTTTATAGGACAAGAAAGCAAGGTGTGAGATGTTGAGTCAGGTGCCTGTCTGCCACACTTCTAGCATGTGACAGAAGCAGCTTTGGAACCAGGTACAGCGGAGCAGAGCCCAAGCCTTGGTTCACTATCTTTACCTGTAAAACTCAACAAATGTTTTAGTGGTTCAAGGCTCACGCCATCAGCCCTGTGGATGGAGCTGTCCCTTCATCCACAGGCCACGTCTCACAAGTGAGGCAATTCTGTACTTCTTAAACTAGCTAACTCAGAGAGGATGTTCCAATGTAACCGGATAAATAGAACAATAAGAAAAGGTATTCCATAAAGAAAAAAGACATACAATTCAATTGTCCTAAAAGAATGAATGAGAATTGATTCTATTCCGCTTTCAGGAACTATTTGAGGGTGAAAAAATAATCCACATGTCCTGGTTGAGGTAATTCATGCTCAGCAACCCTTCAGGCAGGCCTCTTGTCTTTGCCAGTCTGCTGGCTTCCCTGCAGCCTGTCTGCCATCTCGGGAATGCAGAGGCCTCCACCCGCCCTCCACAAGAAGGCACTGGAATTCCCAGGACAGGACCTAAACAGCTGTTGAGAGACCCGATTAAACATGTCATGACCACTAGAGGGAGGCAGTGAGGTCCTTATGCTTCATTCTGTAGGGTTCAAGTTTGTTTGTTTACAATGTCATCCTTTCAAGAATGCTTTCATCTAAGAGACATGCTCTATACTGCCTGGCTGGTGCCAGTGAACAACGTGCTCTGCAAACCGCAGGAGCACACTTCAGCTCAGCGTTTCCATCTCATCAGGGCTGGTCTGACATCAGCAGGTAACTGTGGGATGCCTCACGTGCAGCTTACCTGTTAAAAAAGGCATTTTCTTCTGCTCAGTCTAGTCATACGGTTTTGGAGGATATATTAAACCCATTCAAATTTGCCCTGTTTCGAGAGTGTATGTTGATCACAAACAACTGCTAAAGATCTGATGCTCGTCATTTCTTTTTGAGGGAGTTGGAGTTAATATAGAATAAACAGACAACAGGAGGACCAAGTCCTGGTGGGAGGAGCCCACACACTCCTCTAACAAATCAGCCCTGTTCCAAAGGAACTGGGCCATCTAACAGCACCACCTAAAGACTCTTCTGGAAGACTGCAGGACACTCCTTCAGAGTGTACACTGAAGACAGCTCTGTAGTTATGAACATAATGACAAGAATGATTACTCTGGGATTTATTTTTCAAGTACCCTCTTTTTGTGACTAAGAACATATCCCTTGAAGGGATACACTTAATGTTTTTATGCAAACAGTAGCGGGGGATTGGAGAAGGTTCAAGATGTTCTTCAACATGGAATAATCAGCAGTCATTTAAAATGATGCTGAGAAGTGTATTTATTGATATGGAAGAATAGACACCATATATAAAAATCTTTTTAAAAATAGGTTCTAAAGCAGTATGAGCCCATTTATGTCTTATAATATATACTTATATGCATACGTTGAAAAGTCTGAAAGATGTATCCCAAAATGGTTGTTTCTGGATGGTAGAATTATAAATGATATCTCTTTTTTCCTCCTTTTTGCTTATCTACATTTTCACATTTTTCTGCCCAACCATATATTGCATGTGTAATTTTTTTAAAGTTTACCAAAATGTGCATTTTATATCTTTTGCATTTCAAGGGTTTGTTTAGGTAGAGCCTTCTGATCCTTTTGAACAATATATACCCCTAATGATACAATTTCCATCCATTTGTCCTTACCCTAGATCCACAAGGCTGAGTAAAGAACTGGCCAGGCAGAATTGCTGCTTTCACCTGATGTTGAACTTCTCTCCCTTGCTTTCAGCATGAAATGCCGTCTCCAAACTGTCCCTGGTCTGGGCCCTGCCCACAACACCGCTCTAATCACCTTCTCTGTCTCATGTTTCTCTATTTCCTATTCTTAACTCGCCTAGACTTTTCCCCTTCTCCAGTCATCCTCTGCATGTGGCCGGCCCCAGGGCTTGACTCACTTTACCCCACCACCTGGCATACCTTCTCCTTCTGGCCTTGCCTGCCAACATCTCCTCCATCCTTTAAAGCCGTTTCCAATGCTTCTTCACTCAGAGGGAGTAATGAAGCCAGAAGGTGCCACTCGTGGTTCCCCGCTTTTCCCATGATGCCACTTGAGTCCTCCTTAGGAATGGCGACCACCTCTGCAAACAACCCTCAATCTCCACCCCTGCCCCACCGGTACAGTGAGTATTTATAAGGCCAAGTGACATCGTTTCACCAAAAATACATATCATAAACAAGAACTGGCCTCACACTAACATGTTCCATTAAGATTCAGAGATTATTGAGGAATGAGAATTTCAAAAGCATATCTGAGCACACCATTCCCTGGAGAGGCATAGATGAGGTTTGTAGCTGCTGGTGTAGGACTGCAGGAGGTGATTTGGGGACCATCACACAGGGCCCGGAGGAGCAATGGCACCCTGTAGGCCCCTGGGGCAAGTGGGGCTGTCCCCAGGGCCTGGCAACCCGCACTCTGCTTTTCTTCTCCTCAGCTGCAAGACTGTGCCCGGCCTCTGTGCTGTCCTGGCCGATGGACATGGGGTTCCCAGGGCAGTTGGAAGACAGCTCCTGCCAGGTCCCTGCTCCCTCCCACCAAGCCAATGGAAGAAGCTCAAGTGGCTCTTGGGACCCTCCCATTTCTGTTTTCTGGCGCTGTCCTACCACTCAATCAGGGAGCTTGCCCCTTTCTCTCAGCTTCCAAGCTCTCCCAGCCCTCTCCCAAGTATCCTTCAGTCAGGCACAGGGGGTCTCCGTGGGAGCCCAGCAAGGGCAGTCAGGAGCACACCTGGGTGAGAGGGAGGCCAGTCCTGACGCAGCTGTGTGCAGCCACTCACGGGTCCTCCAACATCCACCTCTTCCCCACCCTTTCCCTCAGTGTCCATGCTATGCCCCCGGCCTGGAGCCCCCCGCCTTAATTCCATCCCAACTCCTGTCCACCCTCCAAGGCTGGCTGTGGTCTCAGCTCTCCTAGGGATTTTCTCCACCATTCCCCACCCCCGTGGCATCTGCCCCCTTGTACCCAGCACCAGCTGTCCCTCCCATTCATTCAGTCCAGGGCACACGCTATGAGTAGCACGCGGGCTTTGCAGTCAGGCTCCCAGGCCCCAGTCTGTGTGACCCCGGCCACTTACTTAAGTGCAGTGTCCTTGGTTTCCTTTTCTGTAAAATAGGAAGAATCATTGTACTTACCTCGTAGGGTTGTTGTGAGAATCGAATGAACTGGGCAGTAGTTTCAGCTACATAGTAAGAACTTCATAAATGTCAGCTTTTCTCTGTTTAGCATGTAGCTTTCAATTTGGTATACTCTTATTTAATTTTCTATGGTTTACATCTTCTTACTGAGATTACAGGTCCTTTGAGCGCTACAACTAGGCTGCCAACAGTGCCTTTTTGTAGTCTTCATAGCGCCTTGCCAGCAACCTACACACAATAGGTGCTTAATATTTACTTACTGCTTGACACAGAGTACAATATAGCAATAGCAGTGTCTTGTGGTCTACAAAATAGATCATATCAAACTGCAAGTCATGGGTCAGTGTAATTCTCAAAGGCCTCCAGTTTCAGGTAGACTTTGCTGCAACACAAGCCAGCCTAAATCGTAGCAGTCTGAAAGCAGTCTGAAATGCCAACTTATCATTTCTCATGATCCTGTGGCTTGACTGTGGAGTTCTTCTGTTGGTCTACAGCACTCAGCTGGAGGGGCAATGGGGCGGGAGGGCCCAAGATGGCCTCACTCATGTCTGGCCCTTGGTTCTGGCTGGTGGCTGGGCTTCTTGGTTCTTCTTCATGTGACTCTACTGGGCTAGACTAGGCTTCTTCACAGTTGGGTGGTGGTCTCAGGATTCCAGGAGTGTTACAGCCAAAGCTATATTACTGTCAAGGTCTAGGCTCTGGAACTTGCTGTGTCATTTTTGCCGTATGCTATTAATCAAAGCAAGTCACAAGACCAGCCCCCATTCAAAGGGTAGTGAAATAGACATCATTATTCAGTGGTACCACATTCTTAGTAAGAGGCTTGGTTAGCTTGTAAGATGACAATTTTAATAACTCTTCTATATCATTCTTTACAGTTTAAGAAAGGGGTTCACAAGTAATTGCTGTTTGACCTTCACAACAATCCAAAATTCCTCTGAGGCAGAAAGAAGAGATATTACCGTCATTAAAACACAGAACGGAAGCAGCCAATTAACAGAATTGCACTCACACAACAGTTTCCTTTTTTATTATGAAATATTTCAGTCAAACAAAAGTATAGAAAATAATACAAATACCCACCCATGTATCTACTCCCTGGCTTAAAGAATAGAATGTTAGCAGTTCATATGAAGCTCCCCGTACATCGGTTCCCACTCACATACTGTCTGTTTCCACATAACCACTCTCTCCACGATGACAGCCATCTTGCCTCTGGTGTTTGTCATGTCCATGCATAGATTCATACATTTTCTACATGTGTGTTTATCTATCAATGACAACTAAGTCAGAAGATGTAGATACATTTTACTTTTTGAAAGTTTGCGTGGCAGTAAAACACCACCATAAAGTCAGAAGACAACTGACCAATAGGAAAATTTTGAAAATTATGTCACAAAGGGTTAATGTTGCTAACATATGAAGAACTTCTAAAAGTAGAGAATGAAAAACCCAATAATCCTATAGAAAAGTAGACAAAAATAATGAATAGGGAAGTCAGATCAGAATTGTCAATGGTTTATAAACATAGTGCAAGATGTTAAACTTACTCAAAATAAAGAAAATGCAAATTAAAACTCTTTGAGGATGCCATTTTCCCTAGCAGATGGGCAAAAATCCAAATGCTTAGCAAAATACGCTATGGCAAGGCTATGGGGAAACTGGCAGTCTCATATATTGCTGGAGAAAAGGCAAAACATTACAAATATTACAGAAGGGATCTTGTAACATCTTGTGTATATCCCTTCACCCTTTGTCCTAGCAACCACACTTCTAGAAATCTATCCCCAAGCTACATTGCAAAAATACAAAGGCAGAAAACTGGGGCGTGTATGTAAAAGACTATTCATTGCAGCTCTATTTAAAAATGGGAAATAACTGGAAAGATCCAAATTCCAGGTAGAAGGAACTAGCTGATTAAGCTATGACACATATACACAATACAGTGTCATGCAATTGTGAAAAAGAATAACAAATACCACTCTATAATCTATGGAATCATCTCCAGGGTATATTTTAAGTAAAATAAGCATACAAGAGTAAAGTGAGTGTAATAGCACTTAGCTTAGTTAGGGATGGATGAATATACATTTGTATATATGTATATAATGTATAGTTATTTACATTTAATAAACATTAAAAATATAAATAAAAAACTTTTCAGAAAAGGTTAACTACGGAGGTAGGAGAGAATAGAGTGGCAGAGACAGAGATAGAAGCTAGAAATCTCTATATGTGCTTGTATATATATTAAACTTTGGAGCTATATAAATATTTTATATTATAAAATATAAATTTAAATAAAAATAGGAAAAAAGTTTATAAGTTAAGGCAAAATAAAACAAATGAACCTAACTATATATCAAGTAGGAGGCATAAATATATAGAAAGGAATTATTTCAAGAGTTTTTAAACATGGTAGTTTGACTAAACATTTCTAGAATGAAAGACAGAAGAACCGGAGAAACAAAATTCTCAGTCATTGTAGTTTCATTAATAATACAGATATTGTTACTCTGTATCCATCGGGATTAGGTCTTCTTTTTAATCAAGGACAATTCAGGTGTCTTAGGCTAATGGTTCTGGGAACTTCTTGAAAAGGCAAATGTGTTCTCTGCTTGAGCTGGGACATCCATCTCGTCCTGCATTTGGAGGTCAGGGCTCCTGGCTCTCAGGCCTTCAGACACAGACTGAATTTACGCTCCCATCTTTGCTGGGTCTCCAGCTTGCAAATGGCAGATCGTAAGTCTTTTCAGCCTTCATAATTGTGTGAATCAATTCCTGTCATAAATAAATACACACGCACATACACACACTATTAGTTCTGTTTCTCTAGAGAATCCTAATATACCATTAAAGCATTAATATTAATTATCAGTTGAATGCTGTCATCTTAGAAATCCAAGTGGAATTTTATGAGAAATTGGATGTGGGAGGTCTGTTTTTGATGAATGGGTGCAAATAAGCAATGGGAGGCTGGCACAAGGGGTGGCCGTGAGTGTCCCAGAGAGGCGGGCTGTTACAAGGAGAGTCAGGGGGATGCTTTAGATCATGAGTCATTTGATAAGGCAGAGGAGGCTACTGATACAGGATAATGTAATTTGAAGGGGGAGGTAGGCAGCAAGGGAAGGGGCCTAATGTTTACCTTAATTGGACTATCATGCAATTTTACCCAGCCCAGTGATTCTCAACCTTGGAGGAACGTTAGAATCAGCTGGGGAGCTTTTCAAACATACGTCTTTCAGCTGGGGACTCAGTGTCCAAATAAACAGTGGCATATCCACACAGTGGAATGTACACTCGATAATAAAAATAGATGAATTATTGACGTACTGTATCAGCTGAATTGATAAATCTCAAATGCATTATGCTAAGTGAAAAAGTCCCCATAAAAAAAAACTACATATTGCATGATTTCATTTATATGACATTCTGAAAAGGCAAAACTGTGGGAAGAGAAAACAGATCAATGGTTGCCAGGAACTAGGGGTAGGAGGACAGGTTGACTACAAGGGGCGTAGAAGAATTTAGAGAGGCATGAAGCTGTTCTATATTGATTGTAATAGTTACATGACTGTGTGCATGTGACAAAATTCACAAAACTGCATACTAAAAAGGATGACTTTTATTGCATATAAGTTATACTTTAATAAAAAATATAAATAAATATGATTCCAAAGCCCTTCTCCCAAATATTATAATTCATTTGGCCTTTGGTGGAGCCCAGAGATTATTTTTTAAAAGCTGCCCGGGTGGAAGATATCTGCTTTGGGGCAAGATGGAGTATGAGGGAATGGATTTTCCCCCCCACCTGAGACAACCAAGGAAAAAAAAAAAAGACAAAATATATGAAACAATGGATTTCAAGACATGGAACATCAGACATCAAGCAATGAAGGACAGTGCAGCTTGTAATTTGGAGGTGATGAATATGCTTATTATCTTGATTGCAGGGATGGTTTCATGGGCGTAGACGTATATTAAAACTTACCAAATCGTTCACGTTTGTATATGCAGTTTATTGTACATCCATTATGCCTCATTAAAGATTTTTTTTTAAGTTCCTCAGGTGATTTCAAGTATATAGCCAGAGTTGAGAACTATTAGCCCAAACATACAACCTTACATGGCCCTGGGATGTAACATCATAAGATACTAATAACTTGAACTCAATGTAATATGATTGAAGTACATAAAGTGCTAAAATTATTACAAGACATAACTTTATGTAAATGGATCTCATTTTGCAAAATAAGTCCACACTTGCAGGAATAATACTTTTTGATAATGATTCTTCTAATAGCAAGTGATAGATCACTGTAAAAAAAAAAAACAAGAGAGAGAAGCCAGACCTTATGTGAAGAATTTCTAAAGGTTAGTACAAAACGCATCAATAATGACTCCTAGGCAACTTGTAATGTATATGAAAAGCCTGAAGTTGTTCACAACATTTAACCCAGAGTTTAAACTAAGGAGATAAGAAGCGAGTGCAAGTGCGTGTGCCACTTTCCCAACGCTGTAACGGCAAGAGCATGGGAATGAACTCAGTGTCCAAAAACAGGGAAGTGGTTGTACAAATTGTGGTATGAGTGCAAAAAAAAAAAAAAAAAATAGTATAAGCCCATCTAGAATAATGTTGCAGAAGAATATCTAATGAGAAGAGAAGTTTTGTTAGATAGGATGATTCTGGTTGCAAGTAACAGAAAAGTTTAAACAACAGAAACAATAAACTATTTACGTTGTCACCTATCGCGATGCCCAGTTTTGGAATGGTGGCAAGATTGGTTAATTCAGAAGCTTAACAAAGGAAAACAGTCCTGGTTCTGACGTTAGCTCATGCTCTCAAGCTGGCTCCTTCATCCCTGGAGTTTGCAAAATGGCTGCCATTGTTTCAGACACAGCCAGACAACCACATCCAGACGTGAAAAGGGGAACTTTCTTTTTGTAAGTCAGTTATTTTTTTAAGAGCAAAGAAACTTTTCCCAGAAGCTCCCTACAGACTTTCTTCATGTCTCTTTGGTCAAAATAATGTCACATGCTTATTCCCAAGGTAATCACTGACAAGGCAAGAGGAATTATCAAGAGTGGCCTAGACCAATTAAGTTTCATTCCCTCGGGCTGGAGAAGGTCCCGGCCTTCCCCATGGCACATGGCTGTCCTACATCTGAACAAAGTCAGGGTTGGCTGGCAAAGCAGAAGGGAGAGAAATGAACGTTAGCTGGCCAGTGTCGGGAGACACAAACAGGAAATGCAATGTAATTCTATTTTTATAAATAAAAGTGAATATAGATACATCTAGAAAAAAGAATAAGAGGCTATACATTTTTAAAAATGTTATTCGAGTTGGTGGGATTACAGGAAATATTTATTTTTCTTGTTTCTGATTTTCTCTTTTTCTTAAATGTTCTGGAATGCATATGTAATACATTTGAACTCCATCCTCCCACCCCAAATAACCAAGAAATGTTATTTTAAAATAAAGCGTTCATAGTCCTCACTAGGGATTTTTTTTAAGTAAATAACAAAGAGTAATTATATAAGAGCAAGCCCAGGGGATTCAGCTGAGGCTGGGATCTGTCCGATGTGGTCTCCAAAGACACGGAGCCTCCTGCACCTGCGTGAATCACAGGACCCAGAGGCCCCGCAGAGATTTCAACAGCTCTCCTGGGGGGCTACTCCTGCTGCTGGCAAGACTGAGCCCCGTCAGTTCTCCTCCCAAAGCAACTGGGACAGTACCAACCAGCTGCTAAACCAGTCCTCACTGCCGGGGCCAAGAAGATACCGCAGACCCACTTGGGGAACAGGGTGATGCTGAGACCTTCGGCCCCACCACAAGGAGGAAGACGAAGATGAGGAATGAAAAAGAAGACAATTAAAGAGCAGCGAGGTCACTCTATGCCCCTAGCCCACATGTCCAATAACTTGGCGCATAAACACATACATTCGTTGCCAAGTCAGACTGGAATTCTAGCCTGTTATATTCTAAGTGTCACCTACAGTCACTTCTCAGCTTACATGTGGGATTCGAAAACATGAAGACAACCAAGAATGAAGGAAGATATTCCTACAGCCAAATCAGGGACAGTCCACATTTACTTACCGAATCTCTGAGCTTCCCTCAAACCTGGCCAAACCTAGCCCTCTGCACCAAACCGCAACCTCCACCCCCAGCCTGGTCTTGGTAGCACAGAGCAGACAGTGCCCTCGAGGAGATGGGAGAAGCAGCCCAAGTGGAAAAAACTCGAGCTTTAGAGTAACACGCACCTTAGTTCCAATCTGATGTCACCATCTCCTAGTTGTGCAAATTTGAGCAAGCCACTTCACTGCCCTGTGCCTCAGTTTCTTCACCTATAAAATGGGAATAAGGGTGTCAAGGTATTACATGAGCTAGCTTGTGCAAAGTGTGACAAATCTCAGCTCTGTGTAACTGAGGGAAGAAGCTGCAAGAGTAGTCGTGGCCTGCAAATGCACCTCCAATGGTCACCCAGGAATGCCCTTCCTCATCCCCACCTGAGACTCTGAGCACAGAAATTATTAATAATCAAGAACGCTGAGGCCAGGAGTCTGGGGCTGTCAGATTCACTTTTCTGAATTGAAGTTTTAATGCAGGTAGATCGCTGGGGCTTGCTCCTGCCAGAAAAATAAATGGCTCTTTGAAAATTATAGCCGGCTAACTTCACCTGCTCACAGCCAGACCACCTGGTGCTGGGGAAGAGAGCTCTGACTCCAGAGAAGAGCAAATCATGCCTGAGGGGCAGAAAGGAAAAAGTAAGGTTAAGTCACCGGAACTGTGCGTCCCTCGGCAACAGACTGAGTGGGCGGCGAGAGTGGAAAGAACAGAGTAGAAAGAAGAAAGAAAAAGCTCAGGAGGCAGACACTGTCTGCAACTTTGATCTCTCTCGCGCTCTCTCTCTCTTTTTTTTTTCGTAATTTCTCTTTGCTGCTCCTTGTTTGGGGGTTTAGCACAACTAGGGGAATGGCTCAGGGAGCTGGAGGTAAGCGGGGAATGAATTCTCTCCACTGAAAATCTCTGAACCATCAAAGTGCTTCCTTAGTTCCACCCGAGACCTCTTACGCTTGCAGTGGATACACAGGGGGCTCTTCAGGGGGAAGATGGCTCCTCGGTGCTTATCTGGGTGCTGAGTTCTGATTTAATAACGATTAAAACTGTCCCCAGGGGGAAAATGGGACACGTGAAAAATGAGAACACTCAAGGTCATATTTACCCACATCGCCTAGAATGACAAGTGTATCTCACACAAAGCTTGCCTGGCTATTGAAACTGCTCTATAAAAAAAAAAAAAAAAAATGTGGCCAATATGTCTGAGGCGTTGTATGTACCTCCTTTTTTGTAACCTAAAAGTTTTGGCTCATTTTAGTATTTTATCTAAGAAAAAGAATGTGCTTGTGAAAGTAAGCAATAGTCTTTTTGAAGGTAGTTTACAAGTTTGCATTTTCATGATAGTGCATTACTGCAATAGCACCTACAGTGCAATAGTGCAAATCGTGATAGCAGCGCAACAGCCAGTGAGTTCAAACCTTCTGCCTGCAGACGGGGAACCTGAGACCCAGACAGGTGAAAGAACTTTCCCAGGGCCACAAAACTTGCTGCTGGCTGACCCGGGACTGGAACCCAGGGCTTTGTGTAAATATTTAGGGATTTAGGTATGCATTTATTAATTTTTAAATAGTAACTAATCTTCATTTCAGAACAATACATGTTCATCTTTTAAAAAGCCAAATAGCACTACATGGTTCATAACAGAAAACGATGGTCTCAAGCCCTGAATGCAAACTCCTCGGAAGCAACTGCTTTCAAATCTGTCACATGCTTCCTCTGGTATGTGCCTCTATATTTTTTAATAATCTGCTGAAACTGGATTTCCTGTCTTACCAATTTCAGGCATTATCTATCGATTTTCTAATTTGAAAAATGAAGAGTTAGCACTTCCCTGACTTTACCTCCCCGTTCTTCTGTTCTACCTATATTTGGCAGTTCTTTTTAAATTTCTGATTAAATCAATACTTAGTAAATAAATTATTACGACCTTGTTAATAATCTTCTCTGCCGAGTCAAGTAATATATTGTGATTGCATTTCCTTTCTTTTTAAAATTTTTCTTGTTCCTGGAGTTAGTAATTGCCTTATATATATATATATATATATTTTTTTTTTTTTTTTTTTTTTTTCTTTTAGTTACCCATGTACTGTCAATAATTCTTCTCAAATTTTCCGGCACAGTGTACTCTCCCTCTCAGCACTATTTTCCATACACATCAGGTTTCCTACCAGTTTCACATTGTCGCTGATCATGCCTCCCTTGGAGCCCCGTTCTCCTGCTCCAGACTGGCCGGTTGTTCACTAGGTTCCACCCAGACATCAAGTTGGGAACACTCTACGCAGGAATTCCCTATATCTTGGGTTGGATTCTCCTATTTTCTAGGCCACTGTATTCTTCTTGGACAAATCATTCATTCATTTTGGTGAAGAACTGCATGAGAAAAGGTGCACAGGATGAAAAATTGTCATGAAAACGGATACATTCTACCCTCGTAATTAATTGATAGTTTGGCTTGTTATAGAATTTCCTACTTAATTGACAGTTTAGCTGGTTATAGACTTTTCCCTGAGCATTTCGAAGGCCTTGCTCCTTGGACATCCGGCTTCCAATGTTGCATTTGGGAAGTCTGACGTCACTCTGACTCCTGATTTTTTAAAATATGGTTTGTTTCTAGCATGCTCTCTTTATCCCTTTGGAGGCGAAGAATAGTATTGAACATCTACTATGTATCAGACATATTCAAATTTTTATATGCACTTATCTTGATAGTCCTTACAAAAAAAAACGGAAGTGGAAATTACTTTTTCTCTTTTCAAATGAGGGAATTGAAACCCAGGGAGGGTAAGAAATCTACCTGATACATGGAGGCCTGTCACTGTAGGCTATGCTGTAGTGACAGCCTCAAAAGCTCACAAGATCTTCTCATGCCTATTACACGTGCTACAGGAATCGTCAGTGGGCTCAGCTTATCATAGTCACACAGGAACTCTAGCGCTGGAGGTTCCGACTCAACACGTGCTTCCATGCTTAGTGCAGCAGGGGGAAGGGAACGTGGCAAATCTCATACTGGTTGTCACAGTTTCTGCCTGGAAGTAACACAGGTCACTTCTTTCCACGTCCAATTGGCCAAAGCCTGTCACATCATCACACCTCACTTTAAAGGCAGGGATAGTACTTCCATGAGGGAATTCCTTCCTGGTGGTTTTCTGGAAATGTATATGTTTTTCCAAATCCCAGTGAAATTTAGTCAACAAATCAGGAAAACAGGAAAAAGTATTATGATTCTTCCATGAGAATTAAAGCCCAGGAATGAATACAGAGATACCGTTGGCTCAAAGGACTCACTCAACATGAGTGACCCAGCAGTACTGGTGTGCAGAATCAAAGGTCGAGGTCAACATTTCCAAGAACTGGGGTAGGGAGGATGTACTAAAGAAGAGAGAGCTATCTGATCCGTCAGCCTTGCCTGTAGCTGTTGCCATATCGTAAGTGTGTGCTCATGGCCTTGTCTGCTGGATGAGTCATTTAGTAAGTCTGTACGTGTCGTGTACTTCACACGAATTCTGTAAGTGAAGTTCTAAGAAACAAGTTTTAGAAACAAAAGTCCTTAAGTTGGTAATTTCAACACGTGATTCTATTTAATGCTGTTAACTTTGCTAAGAGATCTGAACGTTATATTACTTGACTACAACCCAGTAATGTTCACTGGTGTTTTCCAATGTTTGAGTGTTCCTTCTATGCTACAGTTCTTTGTAAATATTTGAATAAAGAAATGCAAAGAGCAGATGATATGAATGTTGTGTAATACTCTGACAGGAAATCAGAGACCAAACAAAAATCTGAATTAGCAAAAGCAGTATCAATTTCAATGGCAAAATCAATCAGATCTAGCAGCCAGAAAAAATAAATATTTTTATTTTCATTAAAAAAGGAAAGCACTTACACGAAGCAATAGGTACTCTAATGCTCAACTCGAAGATGCTTTTGAATGCCTTCCTAACAGCTGAACAAATGTCAATGCAAAACCGGAAATTGGCTAGGAAAATAATGCTTTGTGTGTTCTAAATTTTCATTTTAATAATGGTAACTTATAGAAATAGTTGTGGTGATGTATTTCATTTTTATAATTTTTACTTGGTATTTATCTTATGTTATTGTCTCCGTCTTTTAATATTTTCTAGTATCAAATGTCTACATAAGGGAGAGATTATTTTTACATGTTATTGAAATATACAATCTTGTTACAATAGACGAATTCACAATAATAATAAACCACACATTTATTGTTATGTCATTTTTTTACAGAAAACTCAAATAGTATAACCCTATCACAGAAAAATGATTCAGTGTTCATTATGGTTGCTCTTATTATAGAAATATATAAAAATAAAGTGCCATGAAAAATAAAGAATAATTTATGATTTCAGCATTCCTGAGAATTCCTGGGAATTCTGATTTTTTATTCCCAAATCTTGAAGACTGACACCTCTCAGAAATTTGAAGACACTAAGCAGTGGGAGATGTAGTACTACCAAACGCCTAAAAGGACCACAGTCAGAAATATTTGGTGAGTAGTGCTAAGTACAACCCAAATGATAGAGCCAGAATCCAGATCTAACTTCCTTAATCCAGAACTCATGTTCTGTCCTCTACCTCTATTGTCACTGATTGCGTAATTAGCATTTGTTCATTTATTCTTTCATTCATTGATTCATTCATTCACGCAACAAGGATCTGGTACACACCATGTGTGCAGGAATCATGTTAGTCTAGCACAGTGGTGGCCAATAAGTATTTATTGACTATTTGGCACTAAAGGGTACTCGAGCATGAAATCGTGGTCTTAAAGGAATAAGTCACAGGATAGGCCACTTTTGATTGGGAATTGAAGGTAAAATCCGGAAAACAGTGGGGGCAATTTGGATCTAGACTGTGGTAGATGGCTTCTGGAGTCACACCTAGCAATGCTAATGTACTCATGGAAGGAAAGGAGGGAAGAGAAAAAGTCCTACAATGGAGGAGGTGAGCTTCTAAGGGGAAGATGAGAGAGTGCCAAGACACACCCTCCACTGAGTAGGAACACGGGCTTTGACACCTGTTAGGCCTGCATTCAAATCCTAATTTTGTGGTCTTAGTGAAGTTGCTGACACGCTCTGGGCCTTGGTTTTCTCATTTGCAAAATGCGAACAAAAATACTTAACTTCAAAGCTTATTATGTGAGCTAAGTATATTTATATTTATTTATAATACAAATGCAAGTCTTAGTATAGTGCCTGGAACATGGTAAATGCACAGTAAGAGGTAGCTGTTAATCATACTTTATCATTTTGCCTAAACCTCAACGTTCTTGAGAATTTTCTAATATTTATACCTACTGTGCCTTATAGATTCTTAAAAGTTTCTTCAATGGATCAAGAGTTCTGGCCTAAGGAGAGACTACTTAAAATGTAGTCTGACTTTCTGGAGGAAAAAAAAATAGCTGAGATTTAATATTTCCTTTTCCATCCCTGAATGGGATGGCAAGTTTGCCTGAAACCGTGAATATGGAATAAAAATAGATGAATTTGTTTTCTCTTGGATTTGGGATGCATGTGGTAGTCATAAAGAGTAAACAAATATATCCGATATCTCTTCTTTCAAGATATAATATTATACATGTGGAACCCATTCTTCCCCCAGCCTGTTGCAGGGTCATGGTGCGCCCTCTGGTGGCCTGTCTTTTTAAATGGCTTTCCTTGCCCTGATGAGCAAACTGTTCCAGGTACTTCTCTCTTCAACCAAGAAGAGGATCCACAGTTCAGGGGCGGCTTTCTACAGTTAGAGACCCGGA
The DNA here is from genome assembly GCF_000956105.1 of Propithecus coquereli. Lineage (NCBI taxonomy): Eukaryota > Metazoa > Chordata > Mammalia > Primates > Indriidae > Propithecus > Propithecus coquereli. The sequence continues at coordinate 4,476,800 of NW_012141191.1, read as the reverse complement.
AACGACCAAGTCAAGGTTACTCCCGGGATTTCCTAAGCGATGATTGCTTCGCATGTGCACATTGCCAAGATGCATGTGCTTTTTCAAGAACCCATTTCAGACATATGTCACCCTGTGCCTGTCTTGATCTCTCTGGCCAGAATGGAGGCCAGTAAGTAAGAGGTGGCATCACGATGGAAAACACCTCTGGGGAAGTGGGCCAACTCTACGTCACGGAGACCTTGTAAACCATGTTAGAGAGTTTAGACTTATCACCTTAACCAAATGGTCCTTGGAGCAATGGGGAGCTACCAAAAGGTTTAATGAGGGTGGGTTTGGGAGGACGTGGTCAGATTTATTCTTTGAAGAGATCATTATGGCTGACGTGAAAAGAATGGATTGCAGGACAGAAAATCTTATAGGTGGGAGGAGAGGCAAAAGGCTATTGCAGACCAGGTGAGAGATGTTGGTAGCCTGGCCCAGGTGGTGGCGATATCGACAGAGAGAAGGGGACAAATTCTTGTTTGGAAGATCTCATCACACAGGACTTGGTTGCTGATTAGATGTGGAGTGTAAGGAGGAAGAAGGAGTAGAGAACGCTGCTCAGATTTCTGGCTTGGGAAACTGTGTAGATGGTGGCAAAATCATTGAAACAGGAACTCTGGAAGAGGCAAAGGTGTGAGGAGTTCAGCTTAGGACATGTTCATTTAGAGGAAGCTGTGGAACCCTCCGAGGAGGTGCCGGGTTATCAGCTCTCTGATGCTCAATCTGGGGCTCTCTCTGCTGCTCCGCAGCTGCTCTGTCCCCCAGACAGGTCTTACACTTGGGGATGGTGGGGAGAAGATGCCGTCAGGGACCTTGACTTGTAGCTGGTATACATGGGCCCAAGTGGTTTGGCCGGGGTATCCCTTTTGGTGTTAGGGGAGAAATAATGTAGTGGAGGGAGCATTTGCAGGGAGGAAACCTTAATATTACAATATTCCCATTTCCAAAAGCATTTATCCACTCTAGTAGTATTGTAATTGATTCAGGTAAGTGTCATCAATGGATGCTAAAACCAGCCTGTTTGTAAACAAACTATTAACCCAGTCTAAAAGTGTCTCCCCAAAGATTAGTATAACAAAGGAAAAAAGTTTTAGAGTGAAGAAATCCGAGTGACACCACCAGCATCTTCCCATAGATTATTTATTATAAAGTGAAAAAGATTCCCCTAAAGTGGAGGAATCATGTAGATACCACTTTAACCACATGATCAAGGTTAATTTCACCACTAATGGGGCAAAATGACATCAGGTACCCCCAATGGGATGCACGGAGAAGGATTCTGAGTGTGCATAATTTGCAGCTCATCTAAAGGAAACACCAGACGATCCCAAATCGAGAGGCATGCTAGAAAACTACTTGCACTCTTCAAAAATATCAATGTCAGAAAAGACGAAGGTTGACTAATCTTTTTGTACTGAAATTAAAGAGACTCAAACATGACAACTAAGTATACATATGAAATCCTGGATTGGGAAAACATGTTATAAAAGATTGACAAAATGATTATGTTCAGTAATAGATTTGTATCAGTGTGACATTTCCTAAATTTGATCATTGCACTCTGTCTTTGTTTTGAGGAGACACCTGCTGAGGTATTTTAGGTGGGAAGGGTCATGATATCTGCAACTTACCTCAAATAGTTCCTAACAATAATAATATTAATAATATGTACATATTAATATATAGAGAGAGATAAAGCAAATATGGCAAAATGCTAATAATTGGTGAATGAAGGTAAGAGTATACACCTTACCTGTGTTGGATGTACTCCTTTTGCAACTTTTCTGGGGTTATTTTTTTTTTTCCAAAATAAAAAGAAAAGAAATATGTCTGTCTAACCCATACACAAGCAGAGTGGTTCTGAACACCGAAGACTCTAATCAGTGTTTCTTTTATAAGGTCAAATATTTCAATATTATCTTTCCTAGCCACTAAATTCCATCTTGATGAAATGTCAAAATAGGAAACAGGTGAAGGAATAATTTCCTGCCGTGCCAGGCTCTTAAGAATGTACAGTATTTGCTGTCGATTTAAAACCTGCAGTGTTTAGAGAGGAATTTGTTTTCTTTTAAATCCAGGTACCAAAGTGGAGAGCTCCCAATGTGTAAAGAGCAGCTGGAACAGGAATTGCTGCCTGCAGGCGCTCCTGTCCCCCCAGCATGTGTCGGTGGGCGGCTCTGGAACTGGCCGGGCTGTGTGTGCACTGGCTGTTCCTGCTGTGGGGAGTGGGAGCCATTTGGATGCTCCTGTTCACAGGGCACCACCTGTGATCTTTCTCACTGCCTAGGTGCACACACAAGAAGCCAGGGAAGCGGAGCACTGAAATGGATCTTTTAAGGCACCTAGTCCAACTCTCCCCGCCTTCCCATCTGTGGCTTTAATCACCTCTGCGACCTCCTAACCAGCTGGTCCACCAACCTCTCCTTGAGCATAGCCAGTGGCTAAAACTCCTAGGCAGCCCATTTTTGAACAGTTTAAATCATTTGAATATCCTTTCTCTTAAGTATCGGAACAAAACGCCTTCCATTTTTTGAGGTACCTGGTGATTTTTTAATGCAAAAATATCAAATCAGGTTAACTAAAAATTGTGGAACACTTTAAATATTTCCAGTCAATAATTAAAAAATCATATATTTCAGACCCTTCAGCAGGGCACCTCTGTATGATGTCATTTAGAAATCACAGAAATTTACATTTGAAGGGCCTTTCTTGTTCATCACCTACTGAGATATGTCCATTTTGTGGCTGTGTTTTTGGAAATAAACAAAAGTGGAGCAAAATTACATGGACACACATAGTAGGCATGTATATGTGAGGATGGTGTGTTTGTATGTGCATAGACAGGGCCATGGGAGGATAAATGTCAAGTGTATTCCTAGGGCATGGGAGTAAGAGAAAACAGGAGGCATTTACTTTCCACCTATACATTTCATTATTGTTTGAATTTTCTTTCACAAAGAATTTGTGCTATTTTTATCATTTAAAACATTTTTTCTCAAAAAATTAAAAAAAAACAGGAAGAAAGAGAAATCATTTATATTGAGCCAAATCTGATTGTCTGGAGTTTCCATTGTGTACTGCCCTCTGGTCAACTTGAGCTTACTCCTTGCATGTGGCACCGAGTCAGCTATCTGATGCCAGCCCTTGAGGACCCCATGTTTCTCTTCTCCAAGCTAAATGTCCTCGTTTCCTTCAGCTGTCTCTCTGTTGGCAGGGTTTCGAGTCTCCTCGACTTCCTGTCACCCTCCACTGAACTATAGCATATCAAGTGGGCTCAGAGAAAAACCCATTCGGAAATTCAGGTGCAGCTGGTCATCTGTTGAGAATTAGCAGGTCGGTGGTTCTTTGCGCCCTTGCACTAACTTGGCCTAAATTTGGGGGGTCTCAGGTGCTCTATTAAAGGTGCTCTATTTCACGCATCAGTGATGGATGGAAGCAGGTCTGCAGGACACACATGCAGTTCCTATCAGAATACCACGGTTAGCTTTCACAGCACTTATTAAAGCAGGCTGACTTACCGATGCCAACCCAGGACAAGAACAGCAAGGCAAATGTATAAAGGGAACAGCAGGAGCATTTATTCCCCCAGTAATCAGGAGAATTAACAATGGTATAGCCAAGAGATGTTATGTCAGCACTTAACCAAGATGAGGGCACATGGCAAAGTGGTCAAGAGTATCAACTTCACCTACTACTTGTGTGACTTAGGAAGGTTTCTTAACAACTCTGTGCCTCAGTTTCTCCATCTGTAAAATGGGGACAATAGTGGACCCTGCCTCATACAGCTAACAGGAAGCTTACATGAGTTATTATTTTAAAACAACGCCTGGCACATAAGATGTGCTACGTAAGTGTTTTATAAACAAAAAATAAATGAGGTAACTTGACCTTGATCCCGTGGGTTCTGACTGCAAAGGCCAGAGGAAAGAATATAAATAAGGGGTGTGTGAGTGGATCTGCTTGGCAAATTCGAGGATTGAACTGGGCTCTGTTTAGGAAACATAACCAAAGAATAGGGTTCTACCAGCTGAAAGCATGGAAATTGTCCTTTCATAGACTAGTGCTCTGGACCCCTGCCTGCCTTCCATTTCTTTCTTGTTAACAAAGGTCAAAATGAACCAATCTCATTAGCACCAGGAGGACATGGATAAATTAAATGGTGGCTACACCATTTACATTGTACATTGTTCAAATTACATTTGTACATTGTTCAAAAGTACAATGAGAAGGAAACAATGACCTCCTAGTTATTGACATTCTTTGTTTACAGCAGGTCCCCAGTAGTTTATTTGGGGCACAATTGGAGAACATTTGTCTATAGTTTTCTCTTGCAATGTATCACCAATTTTTGCTCATGAGGCAGATTGGATTTTTGGAGGAGCCAGAGTTCTTACTACGCTGAACATACCAACAAAATACAAGTTATCCTTGGACTGAGTCTTTTCTAATTCCAAGTTCTTCCCCCATTTTCTTTAGCTTTCCCTCTGATCTAATTCAAATCTCTGAGACGGTAATGACTTTCACCCAAAACTGTGCGGATCACTCAGAATGCTCAGTGCAGGATTTTGATCTTGACACAGAGAAAAGGACAGTAGCTTTGCTAATTACTGGGGGCAGATTCTGAAAAAACATCTTTCACCACTGAGCACAATTCTTTATCAATCTTCATAGCATTGATTAAAATCTACCATTTCTCCTGTACACAGACATTATGAGTCTCAAATAATATTGGTAAAAGCACTTTCAAACACCAAACCTGGAGTTGCAAATGCAAATGCCTGCAGTGGCCAAGTAGGTAACATAAGTGTGTGATCGGAGGCAGGTGTAAACAGCAGAGAGTGGTAGTGACTATGACAAAGCGGGAAGTGTGGAAGACCTGACCTGAAACCCCAGTACCACTTTTTTAAACCCTCAAATTCGAATGTCTTTAGGCTGGATATGGGCACGCTTGTAGCTCTGACTTGGGCTGTGCAAAGGCAATATATGTAACCTAAACATTGGTACCCCTATAATGTTGTGAAAATTTAAAAAAAAGAAAAAAAAGTAGTACTGGTTAAACAATATTGCCTAGTCCATGGGCTGGATTTGACCTACAAAATGTCTACTGTAGCCCTTGCAACCCTTAGAGATAAAAGGCAATACGGTATGATAAAGTGGAAAAAAATAGATTTTGGAGTCAAACTGGCCAGTGTTTAAACTGGCTGTGTGACTGCAGGTAAATTTCTGAAGCTCTTTGAGACTCAACTTCATTCATCTGTAAAATGAAGATAATAGTACCTATCTCCAGGGTTGTTGTAAGGATTTTAGAACAATGAAAACCTATTACCAACAATCATTAATTAAGGAAGTTCAAACCTCTCTTTACAAAGAGTCTGCCCACTTTATCCTAGAGAGCTCACAGCAGCACTTCCCCCCGCCACCCCAGTTTATTTTTTTCCAGAGTGTCCAGGTGTCTGAGTGTGTGCTGCAGTTATTAATAGAAAGGTAGATGAACCTGGGGGGGAGGCTGCCGGGATTCTGTGCTGCATTGGCTTTGTCCTCATGTCATCTTGCACCCTGAGACCTGGCCCTCAGCCTTCCAGCCCCATTACGACACTCAGGAATGAACAGACACACGGTAATGAACTCACATGAATTTCACATGCAACAGATGCATGAAGCAGGATGTCTATGTATTTTTTTCTTAAGAGTGGGCGTCAATCTCCAGGTGGAACTATTTACACACCTAAACCAAGGCAACCCACTCTGAATATTAGACTAAAACACCGAGGACATCTCACTTGGCCTCCCTTGTACTGCCTCTGGTTGATTATAGTTTTTACTTGCTTTAAAATTTTTTTTAAAAATGTGGTACTTTTATGGAGGCAAAAGTAAAAATAAGAAAAAAGAACTACTTTTTCTCTGAGTTTAGAACCAGACTTTAATTCCTGTTCCAGACGGTCATGACCACAAGGAAATGAGGAATATCCTCCCATCAGTTTATGAACTGCTTCCCTCATGATTTCTTTCAGATGCTTCAAAATATTTAGAAGTTTTAGGTCTTTCTTTGGCCAAAGTCTGGTTTAGGTCATATATTTTCTCTGTGCCTGAGTCCGTGGTGGTGGAGGGAGAACAAACAGTGGTAGGAATCTAGTCCAACTGAGGTTGCCAGATTTAGCAAACAAATTTGAATTTTAGATAAAAATGAATAAATTTTTAGTATAAGTATGCCCCATTCAAATAGGCAATATCTATAATTTATGGGACATATTTATACTAACAAATTATTTGTTGTTTACTTGAAATTCAAATTTCACTCTTTTTATTTGGCTATCCTAATTCCAACCCACAAGGTTGTCACTTGTTAGAGGCCCCCACAAACGTATAGGGAGAGAGAATCCTCTCTCTCATTAGCATCTGGATGTGTGCAGATTGAGGAGGAACATTTGTTTGGGGATTGATTTCTGCTAGGTAAAGCCTGAGTCTTGGGCCTTCCCCAGGGCTAGAGCAACATCTGTTAGACTCCTATGTTCTTCCAGCCAGCTATCATACCAGCATCTGGGATGGAGCTTTCAGAACAGGTACAAAGTGGTTGTAAAGATAAAATATAGTATTAATATATTGGGAAAATCAAAGAGTATCCAACAGGATATAGAAATAATTTATCTGGAAAATTAGAGTTATGTGTGTAACCATTATTCATGGATGGAAATGGTTTGAGAGACAATCTCCCCTCCTCCTATCATTTGACAAAGGAAAAGAGAGACTCACAGAAGTTTCCTTTTTGGAATGAGATGGAAGGGGTGTGTGTCTGTGTGCATGAGTGAGTACGCGTGTATAGTAGTAGTAGTAGTAGTGGGAGGAGGCGGGGGGAGAAAGAGAAGGAGGGGAACTGAGGCAAAAATACCAGAAAGACAATTACCTTTCCACTACACCTCTCTTACCACAAGATTGGGGGTTTCTACAACTTGTGTTTTGTATAACTTTTTTAAAAATTACATAAATAATATATATTCTTTGGTGAAATCTCAGGAATATATACAAACAAAAAGAAAAATCTCTTCCATGAATCCAACTCTCAGATATTATTACTGTTAACATTTTAGTGTGTGGAGAAAGTACTTTGGTATAGACGGCCAGCGTCTAGTCTGCCTTCTTCAACGAGCTGCGCTCACAGTTTGCTCTGGGGGCAGACCCTCAATTAATGGAATATCCTTTCTGGTGGGACTGCCAATCCAGATGATTTAACATCCTCTGCTGGCAAAGCTGTAGGTAAGTGACCAAGGTGTGATTTCAGTCTCTGGCTAAGAGAGCCTCAGGGACTAAGCGTTCTGGAGTTTCTTCATCCTGAGAGTGGAAAATCCTTAATTAGATCAGCCATGAGCTCCCACCACCCAGCCACCTGGAGCAGTTCCAGGGCCTGGGCCTTCTGAGAACTAATTCTCCAGCTTTTCCTTCAATTTTAATATGGCAAAGTGATTGCATTCATGGTCCCAGTTAGTGACCTCCACATCCATGCCCTGTGCAAGAGGTGGAGTTCCATCAGGACCTGAGTCTGGTTCCCCACCTGTTGAATCCGGGATGCCTTGTGACTCGCTTTGACCAACAGAATGCAGGGGAAGTGATGGTGTGTCGGCTCAGAGTCTCAGCTTCCAGAGAGCTGTGTGCTTCCGTTCTCTCTCTTGGAGCTTTGACTCTGCCATAAGAACAAGACTAGCTTAGGCTGCTGGAGGATGACAACCCATTTGAAGGAGAGCCCAGGGACCTCAGCCAACTCTCAGAAGCAGAACCACCTGGTGGACACACAGCTGCCCTCAGACACATGAGGAAGACCAGCTTACATCATGGAGCTAAATAAAATGATATTTTTTAAGCCACTAAGTTGGGAGTGGTTTGTTATGCAGCAATAACTAACTCACACTTCTATGAACTTCCACAGCCTTCCAACAAATTCCTTTTCTTGTGAATTTTTGTGACTACAAAGAACTCTAATTGACACTTTCTAACTAGTCTCTCATTCTTTTAACAGAATGTGATCATAGCACTCATCCTCTTTTGTAATCTACTTTATTTCACTTTGCAACTGATTTTGAGCATCTTTTCCTAACAACAAATTGGGCACAGTAAAGAAGGGACAATCTCCCAAATGCCACTTCTGAGCTTCTGCCCATATCAGGTTTCATCATGACGTTATGGTCATTGGCCAGAATGCCATTCTTGGGTAGGCCTGGCATAATCTATTCTGAAAGCAGGAAGTGCCTTTCACCTGTTTCTCAAGAAGATTATTGGACAGAACATCACCTTTTCACAGCTTGATGACCATGAGAAGGACACAGTCAGGCTTTAAAGGTGCTTGGGAATGTTAGCCTTTCCAGGTATTTCTTTCTTTTGGAGAAAGAAGGCAATTATTTCATTCTGAATGTTCTTCTATTCTTTTCAAATGTATAAACATGTGGATGGAGAAGACAGAAAAAGAGATAGGTATTCCCCATGATGATTTTATTTTCTGAGCTAAAACTGAGTGACTGGAGTTCTCCAGTCTTTTTTTTCCTGGTCATTCTATTTCTATCATCATTTTTCCCCCCAAGAAATGGTGGCTTTAACTTGAGATATTATTTGTTTGGCATAGAAGGGAGAGGGGAGAGTGCAATGCTTGCCCAATAACCCTAGTCTTTGTGCTAATGCAAATACATTAACATTTTCCAAGAAAAATGACTATTTTTCAAAGGATCCCCTGCGAAAATCTGCCCATGTTTCTTTTGGAGGGAATTTTCTGAATGCATTATCTACTTTGGTCCTTTCCAACAAGCTGCACAACTGGAAGTCTATTCTTATCTTGATTGCTTTTCCTTCAGATTTAATTTTTTGCTGATAATAATAATGTCTATGGCATTTATCACATTTAATCCTCACGAAAACTCCATGAGGTTGGTATTGTTATTATTCCCCTTGGAATAAACTGAGGCTTAGAGAAGGCAATGGTGGAAGGTCCCATTTACCTTGTACAGAGCTCGTAAACTCTGTCAAACTCACAAATCAAAATGCTTTACCCTGGGCCGGGCGCAGTGGCTCACGCCTGTAATCCTAGCTCTCTGGGAGGCTGAGGCGGGCGGATTGTTTGAGCTCAGGAGTTCGAGACCAGCCTGAGCAAGAGTGAGACCCCGTCTCTACTAAAAATAGAAAGAAATTAATCGGACAACTAAAAATATATAGAAAAAATTAGCCGGGCATGGTGACGCATGCCTGTAGTCCCAGCTACTTGGGAGGCTGAGGCAGTAGAATTGCTTGAGCCCAGGAGATTGAGGTTGTTGTGAGCTAGGCTGACGCCACGGCACTCTAGCCTGGGCAACACAGTGAGACTCTGTCTCAAAAAAAAAAAAAAATGCTTTACCTTGATGTTATAATGGATCAATCTCTGTGGAATATTAAATAAATTATAGACATCAAAAAAATTAAACCACCAAAGTATGGGTTAAATCATTTTTTAAAGTGGGAAACAATAAGTGGTCTTAACGGGTTTCCTTCAAGTCCTTAGAGGGTACGATGTTGAAATCCCTGTCTCCTTCCATCCTAAGCTATTTCCCCAGGCTTCCACACAAGCCTGAAGGGGGCAGGAGAGTGTGCAATGTCTCCCTGAGTTAGACCACAAGGGACTCTGGTACAGAAGCTCATTCACAAAGTGGAGAAACATTAGCAATAGTACTGCAAGCAATTGCTTAGGTACTTGACGGTGAGCAAGAATGCGAGACATTTAGAACACACTGGCTCTCATTTTAAAAAAGGATTTCACCTGAAGGGGGTAAATACTCATGAAAAACACAAAAGTACCTACAAGAAAACCAGAACTAAGAATTATAGTACATTCGATAGATCAGCACTGTCCAACAGAACTTTCTGTAATTATGCAAATGTATTTTATCTGTGCCATCCAATACATGGTATATCCAATGTATTGTCCAATATATGTGGCTGCCTGGCCACATATGGCTATGGAGTATTTGAAATGTGGCTAGTACAATGGAGAAACTGATTTTTCAATTTTAATTAATCTTAACTAACTTAATTAGCTTTAATTAACTGAAATTTAAATAGCCACATGTGGCCAGTGGTTATAGTATTGGACAGCACTACTCTAGATAACCACAGAAGTCTGGTGAAGGTGGTCAGGGAAGGTCTCATCAAAAAAAATACATTTTGAGCAGATTTTGAAATGGGGTAGGGAGGGAAGAAGATGAATTGGATTGAGAAAGAAAGGAGGAAAGGAAAAAATAAAAGCTTTGTCCTAGTGGAAGGCCTGAGGTTATAGATAAGGGCCATGAGGTAATGCAAACAAGGGAAATATGGTGGGGACTTTGGAGAATTAGAGACCCTACCCCCCTCTAAAGTGACAGTCACCAGTCAGCTTCAGTTATTGCCATACAGAAATGCAGGCCCAATGTTGACTATCTTCTTATTTTTTGAAAAAAGTCAGAAACTCAGACTGCTATATTGATCAGTAGTTCCCAACCTTTTTGGCACCAGGGACCAGGTTCATGGAAGACAATTTTTCCACAGAGCAGGTGGGGGCAGGGGGAGGCGGAGCTCAGGCAGTGATGTGAGCGATAGGGAGCGGCTGTCAATACAGAGGAAGCTTTTTCATCATCCACCGCTCACCTCCTGCTGTGCGGCCTGGTTCCTAACAGGCCACAGACCGGCCAGGATTTGGGGACCACAGCGTTAAGTCACCTAATTTTAAGTCTTGGCAACAGTACTGGTCAGTGTGGAACTAAATGTTTTCAGCAGACACTGTTGATGCCTCATAGCCACTCAGCATTCACTTCTGCAGGTGAAGCTGCCTGCTGCGACTGCCTCCACTCTGCCGGAAGACACTGCATACACTTGGCCGCACGCAGGGCAGGCAGGGAATGCTGAAGAGTTAATGCCCTTGGAAGCAGCTCTCACCCAGGGAGAGACATAGAGGTAGTAAATACACACCCTAATCTCTCTGCTCAGTCTGAGGTGACGACGGTCATTGTGGAGACTTTGTCCCCTCACTCAGGGAGCCAGCCTCCCTTCATCATGTGGCTCTGCATCTTCTAAGACGTTTTCCTTCTGTGCATTCAGTTGCAGATGGAGAAAGAGAACATGGAGGATGGAGGAGGATTTTTATTGGCAAGGCCTAGAGACAGTGACCGGCACCTCTGCCCATACACCATTGGCAGAGCTCTGCCCTGCAGTGCCTCCTACCAGCTGGGGAAGCTGCGAATGTAGTGCAGCTGTGCACCCACTGTAAAAGGAAACGTATTTGGTGAATACTTTGCAGTTCCTGCTGCTGAAACTTATTTAGATTTTGGAAAAACACTGTCCAGGCCAAAGAAGCGTGCCTGTGGACCAGAGTCAGTTTGTGGACCCCCAGTTTGGAACGTGTGGCCCAGATATTATTCCCCAGAACTGTGGAAAAAAAAATTGCTAGCAACTCAGCCAATGAGTTCTTAATTCATATAGAAACAAATGTGCCACATTTTACCCAATTGTGTGGTAAAATAAATGTATGGAAATCGAATCAGTTTTCCACTGACTGAGTTTATAATTTCAGAGAGAACATTATAATTTCTTGTCTGATAGGTTTTACATGAGCCATGGCTCCCTAACGAGATAGGTGTTACTCAATTCATTCTCTGTAAAGTGACTATCTATTGATAAATAAAGATTATGTAAATATAGCCCCGCTTCCACCTGTCTTCCACCTCTGTCCCCCACATTCCCTGCACTCCAGCCATACTGTTTGTTTCTCAGACTTGCCAAACTTTTTCCCACCTCAAGGTCTTTGCAAATGCTGTTCCCTATTCTGGGAATGTGTTCCCTCTCCTCTCTTCTGCTTGCCTCATTCTTTACCCACCTGGCTCCTGGGTATCTGTCAAATCTTGCTAAAATGTTCTTTCCTCATAGAAGCTTCCACTGACCATCCAAAATCAAAGTGGCTTTCCTTCGCCCACCATTATTCTCGCTCCTTCCATCTGTTACAATTCGGAACCATGTTTGCAGATTTCCCGTCTCTGCCAAAGACTGATCACTGCAGCGTCACGCACACAACACTCAGCTCAGTGTCTGGGGCATTGCAGCCACTCAAAAGATATCTGTTAAGTCAAATAAAGGAATACCAAGAAAAGTCCATGGCTTTCAAGAAGTTTGTGGGGATACCTTTTATAATTAAAAGAACATCTCCCAATCTGTTTTGAAAGTTTAGTTAAACTTCATTGGGATTTAAGAAAGAGGAGTATTTATATATTGAATGCTACCTGAGGCAAAAAAATAAAATAAAAATCCTCCCTTTATCCCAGAAATCCCTGAACTTTTTCTCTTCTAAAACTAACCTAGGTAAAATTCAATGTAATTATTTATGTCTACAAGGGTGGAGGGATGAAAGGTCTTTGAAAAAGTGAAAGTGACATCACAAGGTAAAGTGTTCATTCCTAGAAGCATAATTGGCCTAAAAAATCTAACACGTTGCTCAGGGGGAAAAAAATAGGAGTCAACCTTGATTCTTCCCTTTTCCTTCACCCAGCCCCTCCAATCCATCCTCCATCATTCTGAGCTGTACTCCCAGATAGCTCACGTTCACCTCTTACCTGCTCCACTTTTGCCCAAGATGGTATCCCTCCAAGCTGCTGGCGCATAATGAAGCTGTCTATCTAAGAAGCACAGTTACTTGTTTAGTTAGGGAAGTGATTTTTGGTTTTTGGGTTTTATTTGGAAGCGATTTGTTGCCAACTGGTAGAATTTGAAAGTGTTTTCCCCGTGGGAGGCAGATTCGGAAATCTGGCCTGCTAAGACTCTTTTGGAAGCTGAAACTAATTAAAATATTTATTTTAGCCCCTGTAGCTAAGACGTGGCAGGGGAGACAGTCCAGCATTCATTTTTATGAAGGTGTAATTATATCCACTAACCTCTTGTGTACCACATTCAGCATCTGCCCCAAGGCTGCCACACCTGTTCAAGCACCTGCCCGGCATGTGACTACTCCGTAGAACAGTATTTAATGCCTTACCTAAGAGCACCCAGGGTCACCCATCTTTACCTGAGGACAATAGAGCCTTGTTCCACCTTTCATTACCTATAGACTCACCTCTGAGTGAAGTACTTTCCTAGTTTCACCTTTAATGAGATCTGCAAAGCTGTGCAAAAAAGAAAAAAAGAGGAGAAACTAAAAAGTAATCAAGTGCCATTTTTTTAATCACAGAGGTTGAGAAAAATATAAAAATATGTAAGAGTCCTGGGTACTTCCTGAGTGCTTACAAAATCCTTAAAGAAGTGTAAAGCCACAACACAAGACAAAGTCAATGTAAACATTCACTGTTTGGAATGGTGAAAACCAGTAATGATGCCCCGTCTGAATACTCACCATGACTAAGGGTGGGCTAGATGCTTTCCTTACATTGTCACATTACTTCTTGCTACTCTCCATCACAGAAGAGAGTATGAATATTTTATTATATTTATTATTTAATATTTATTAAATATTTATGAATATTTTACAAATGAAAAAACTGGGGTTCCAAGAAGCTCAATGACTTGGGAAGTAGTAATGAGTGGGCTAAGAGCAGACTTGGAGGTCACGAAGACATGGGCATGAGTCCCAGCTGTGCTACTGACCAGCAGGGAGGCTTTAGGCAAATTACTTAACCTCACTAAGCCTTTGTGTTGTCACCTATAAAAGGGAGATGGTAATAGCTAATGAGCTACCTTACTTGTGAAGATGCAGTGAGCCAACACGCACAAAATGCCTGGCACATCACCTAGCAAACGAGACGTACCGAATCAAGGTTTGCACCGTCCTCCTCAAAGACCACACACGGCTAGCAGGTGGCAGAGGCAGGCTGACAACTCTGTTTTATTTTGCTCATAAAGCTTCTGTACATTCCATTTGCAAAAACTAATTCAGAGGAAATAATTGGAAATAGAAAAGAATGGACAAGGGAGAACACAAGAACTGGAATGAGACAGACCAGCCCCCTATGTCTCCAGAACATACCCTACATGGGTCCTTTGCCTCCCATCTCTGGCCCTGGAGGAAAATCTGCTGGGTGAACTACGAAGTGTTAAATATTTAGTTGTTTATCAAGAGAAGAGACTTTGTAAGCCTTCTAGAATTCCCAGCCTTGATTGTGAAAGAAATTACAATGTGTATATTGTTACAGGCCAACCCCCATCCTCCTTCCCCCAAGACTGCCTTTTCCCACATTGTCGCACCTTGACCCTCATTCCCTTCCTTCTCCACCTCTTGACATTGGCCTCATTCTTCAATGACCCCCTCAAACCTCACCACCTCCCCGTGCTTCTGACCTCCCCGTTCTCTGGATGCTGAAACATTTATTTTTAGTTAAACATTTAATTGATTTCTCTGTTTCATATGGACTCATATCTCCCCACATAGATTACGTACTTCCTTTGTTTACTCCATAGGGATTGATTCTAAGTTGCAAACCTAGGAAGTTCTAAATAGATATGCGTTTTGTAAAAATTCTTGTTGAGAATTGGACTGATTGTAGCATTTGTGAAACACCCACCTGGTTATGAGGACGCAGCTGAGAACTTGGCACAGAATTGTGAGGCTGGTCCCCACCCTCAAGGTGCTTTCCTCTCTAAGGAGAACAAAGCTCACAACATTTATACCTGGGAGGCACCATGTCAAAAGTTAGCATCATGGGCTCTAAAGCTAAATCTCCCTTTTCTTTTCTTTTTTTCTAACTTTTCATTTTATAGATGATCCCTTGCTTTTCTTGACAGTATAATGGTCTAACAGTGGTACCTACTTCATGGGGTCTTTGTCAGGTTTAAATGAGATAAAGCAAGTAAATCTCAGTGCAGAGCCTGGCATATAGTAAGAGCACAAAGTTAGCTACAGGTAGGTTCAGAAATGAAAAAAGCAATTATTCAAATGCCAGGGTGGAACAACAAACATCTTAAACTTAAGAGGCTCACTTGGACACATACCAGGGACAGCTGAGCTGCTATCAAGCTATTTTTGACATTGGGCTCATTCCTATGCGACATTTTATGATAAATACGTAGTTCACAGTAGAAATAGACACTTCTGCCCATGCCGGGTTCCATGCAGTGGGGTAGGGGAGAGGGACTAAGAGCTCAAGAAAAGGAAAGGCACTTGCTTCTGGGCCTGGGAAGTTCCAAGTGGGAGGTGACTCTGAAAGTCAAGGCCGTCTATTGCCCTCTCCTACGTGAATCACTGTAAATTGGAGACATAAATTGGCAGAGTTCTAAGTGTGAACCTGGAGGAGTTTTGTTGCCGTGTGTTCCATCACGAGGAGAGTGTAGGGCTGAGTGTGCTGACCTGCAGTGGAACCGTGTTATTCTTTCCCGCAGAGGTCCCATTTCAACACAGGCAACATTTCCTTTTTCTGGGGCTGCTTTGAGGGAAACTAGCATGCAGATTGGATATTACTGAGCTGAAATCCTTTGGCCTCAGAGGAGTCTTGTGAGACAGCAGACTGGCTCAATGAGCAGTTGTGTCCGAGTTTGGCAATCAGGGAGGGGATTAGCTCTTTGGGAAATGGCTTTGGTCCACATAAACATGCTCTACTAAAGAAGCTCAAGGAGTCCTTTGAATAGATATTGACTTGGTTTCCAGAAGTTGCCGGTCCTATTGGAAGTACCCATAACTAAAATGCAGCTCCCTTGGCCATTGCATTTCGAGGAAAGGCACCACAAATAGCAGCCAGGGGGATCTGGTTCAAAGGCTCCTGTTCCAAATTTGGCCGGGTGTGGTGGCTCACACCTATAATCCCAGCACTCTGGGAGACTGAGGTGGGAGGATTACTTGAGCTCTGGAGTTCGAGACCAGCCTGAGCAAGAGCCAGACCCCATCTCTACTAAAAATAGAAAAATTAGCTGAATGACATGGGGCGTGCCTGTAGACCCAGCTACTCGGGAGGCTGAGGCAGGAGGATCAATCACCTCAGCCCAGGAGTTTAAGGTTGCAGTGAGCTCTGATGCTGACACTGCCCTCTACCCAGGGTGATTGAGTGAGACTCTGTCTCAAAAAAAAAAAAAAAAAAAACTATTCCAAATTCAACTTGTGTTTTTGGTGAACTTGGTTAAGGGTGGGGTTGACATCTGCCAAGAGGGTCCCAGGTTGATCCTAATAATATGCATCCCTGCAGCTGGGGAAGTTACAGTGCTAAGTTGCACTTGGTTGAACTACGCCTTTGAATGTGATCATCCTCCTCGCCTGAATGAACATAAAAGAGAAACATCTGCAATTACAGATTCAACAGAAGCATGTGTTGAAATACATTGAGGAAGCTTTGCAGGCTCAACAATGACGAGCTGAAACTCTTTTAGGAAGGTGATAAGGCAGACATCCCAATAACAATAATAACTAGACAGTGCAGTGCGCACTTCCTGCATACGTACTCTATGCCAGACACTGTACCCAAGCCCATAGCTGTATCATGTCAGCGTCCTTGCATCACTCTGTGAGGTAGGCACTGTGATCTTCCTTTTACAGTTGAGGTGCCCGAGGCACTGAGAGGTCAGGTGCCTGCCTAGAGTCACACAACCAGAAAGTGCAGAGGCAGGTCTTCAACGCAGATTGGCCTGGTTTCAACGTTCCGGTTCTTTCTACCAAGCTGCTACTGTTAGTCATTAATGCAGGCTTCATTGACACAGGTAGAGCTGGGTGTAGGGAAATGTACAAAATCCCTAAGGGCACAGAAAGAAGTATAAAATGGACTGTGCTTGCAATATAGTTCCAAAAAAAAAAAAAATGAACCATTTGTGTGGTTACTAATTGGATTAGAATAAGGGCCATCTCCCAAAGAAAACAGTAATTCTTCTGAGGGTGGAGACCACATCTGCTTTCCTATCCAGAGTGCTTTGCTCAAAGGCCTGAACCTACAGGACTCTGGACAAACATCTCTTGATGCTGAAGGGAGTGACATGGTGTCATAGAATAATCAAACAAATCGAGTCTTAAGGCTGAAAGTCCCAAGTAATGGTTCCAGCCCTACTCCAAACTAGCTCAGTGCCTTTGAAAATTAACTCGCCTCTTTGGCATTCCATTTCCTAGTATACAGAAAAGAAATAATAAAAATGAAGTTTAGTGTATGGCCTGGCCTACTTCCCAAGGTTCAGTAGAGATCAAATGAAGTAATAGTATAATTGTGCTATAAAAAACACTGCAAAAAATTTCTTTGATGAGTTTTACTCCTTGGAAGTGCTGCAGAAAATGGAAGAAGTGGATGTCCCTGACGGCTGAGTACTTGGGGGTGACTTCATGGGTGAAAGGAAAAAGAAAGCACTAGAATCTCCTGGATTACAGAGCCTTAAACTGGTTAATTTTCATTCTATTATAGATCATAATCATGTTTGAAAACCCAGGGTAGGGTGTGAAGGATGGGATAGAGAATTCTCTCCAGATTTGGATTCAAGGGTCTCCTTTTCCAGTGAAAGTAGCCTGCCAGGTGTCCTTCCTGTGAGCTTTGCCATCTTCCTCCCCTGCTTGGCAATCCATGCCTAAGAAGTGATATTTCTTAGGAGCAAGGTAGCACAGCAGTGAAGAACAGGGTCTGGAGTGGGACTCCTATTATTGAGACAACTTTTTCTTTTGACTATTCTAAACCTCAGTTTCCTCAGCAGAAAATAAAGCAATCATAAGAGTACCAACCTTAGAGGGTTATTGTGATTTTTTTTACTTAAGGTAATACCTGTATGGAGCTTAGCCTAATGGCTGGAAAATAGATGTAAGCCATTGTTAACATACATGTATAATTATAATTACCGTGTTGTTCCTGGTCTTCTTCTACCAGCCTCATCCCCAAATACACTTCTTGTCAGTTAAAGTTCAATATCCAAGAAAGAGATTTTAAGGCCTTGGAACGGGTTAGTAAAATCAGTAAACCAAACGTTGCTAAAAAGTTATAAGGCAAGAAGCCAGAAGCATCACTCTCCCTGGATCCAGGTTTTTCCCCAATAATCTAAATTGAAAAACATAAATTAGGGCAGAAATAATATGCTTCATAAGATTATGAATAAATAACATGCAAAGGATTTTTAATTCTATAGCCCTGCTGAGAGCACTGGAGAAAGCAAGCACACCTTTTGTGAGACACTCACTATCATTTGCTCTTTATTGCCTTAAATTTCTAGCCTGTGGAAGCTCAAAGTCAACCCCCAAGCATCCTTGGAACCAAAGCACACTTTGAATAATACAGTCTTCTAAACTTTCCTGATTCAAGCTGCAAAGGCCATGAATTTCTTCCAACAAAGAAGCTGAAGCAAAAGAAGAAGGAACTTCAACAAATGTGTCTATTTGTGTTATCTCTTTAAACACTTTCAGGGTTTATATCAATAGGTTCAGGGAAAGTTTTTCTTTTAGGGTAGAGTGGAAGGGAAGAAGATGAGAGGCTAAAAAGCATTCTTAGGTTTCCAGAAGCAGTGATGGAAAATCCCCACTCTAGTGGCTTCCTTTCCTGCTAGAAAAATAATGCTCCTGAAGTTCCCAGGGAGAGCCCCAGCAGACAGGTGTCAATCATTCCATCCTCCATTTAGCTAGTCGAGTCATTGGAGCTTAAAGAAGGGGAAGTAAACTCAAGTACACATCCTGGTAACCTCTAGCCACAGGTCAAGTTCCACTAAGGTCAGTTAAAAATTTTGAAAGATCCACCCCTTTGAGAAACCTCGGGGCAACCATTTTGTCCCAACAAAGCTGCCCGGATGCAATGTAAAGTAGAGTTCCAGAGACCTCTTGATGTGTATGGCATTTTCTTGAAACCAGCAACCTTCTGAAAAAGGTCACAGGACAGAAGAAAGTGGAGTATTCTGTGGTGAAGTTGAAGCAGACATCGCCTTTCTGTTCCACGAGAGACTCACCTTTGGGCTTCACAGTGAAAGGTTGGAAATCCCAGAGCAGCAACTTGGAAGTCCCACCTGCTACGTATTTGCCTGAGCATTTTAAGGTCACATAGGTACTTGTCCTTCTGTGTGTGTGGATTAACCTTGTTCTCTTTTTGGGTGACATTTCTTGTTTCATTTCTCTTACTTATCTCCCTTTCTATTTCATAATTATTTTCATTCACTCTGTGACACTTTAAGAAGAGTAAACCCTTGACTAAAGGATGATGCTGTAATAACCTTCAAGCCACAAACACAGGATTTAATCTCACATTGTAGGACACCTGCCTCCCTCCTCAGACTGGTTACTCTGAATTGATTTGTCTACCAGCATCTTTTCTGATGAGGCATGTGACCCAGCATAGCTGTAAAGAATCTTGCGGCAGGCAGGTCAAGCCTTCTTTTAATTTTTTAACTTTATTTTTAATTGACAAGTAATAATTTTATACACATATGTATGGGGTACACTGTGATGTTTCGTACATATATGCATTGTGGAATGATCAAATTGGGCTAATTAACATGTTCATTACCTCATATACTTATTTCTTTGTGGTGAGAACTTTTAAAATCTCCTCTTTTAGCCATTTTCAAATATGTAATCCATTACTGTTAATTATAGTCACTATGCTGTGCAATAGGTTACCATAACTTACCCCTCAGATAAAGCTTTGACTCCTATTGTTACCACAGAATAGTGAGTGACCTCAGGCAGTTACTTAACCCCTCAAAACCTCAATTTCCACATCTCTGGAGTTGAGACTATAACAGTATCCACCCCACAGGAATGTTGTAAGGATCACATGGTTTCGTAAAGCCTCCGTAAATCCTAACTCCTGCTACAGTATTTTATTGAGGGCTCATTGAACTAGACGCCTAAGAGAGAGAAGATGAATGGAAGTGCTTAACATTTTATGACCACTTGAACGTGATCTGCATATTTTCTAAAAGTTATAACACTTGTGTGGCTTCCGTGTCCCCAAGATAATACATTTTGGAGAGGGTAAGATAAGAAATTATCATCCTGAACCACAGTATCCTACCTTCTGGCCCCAAATTCTTATCTATCATCCAGTTCTTATTTGAGTCTCAATAGGGTGGCTCCATGGTCTCTGCTTTGGGTTCCATATTCTCCTACCTTCTGAGAAACATTACATGTACCAGTTACCCCTTCTCTCCTCTCAGCTAGGTCCATCCTATCAGTAACTAAGCCCTAAGCCAACTCTAGGCCTTTGCATATTAAAAAATAGTAAGAAAAGGACTATCTCTCCTCTCCTGCTACTTCTCCATTTCTCTCTTTTCTTTCAGAGCCAGTCTCTTAACAAATTATGTACTCATTGCTGCCATTTTCTCACACCTGACTCACCCCTTAGCCCCTTACAATCTGGTTTCTAGTCCAAAGATACTACCAAGAGTCCTCACTACGATCTCCAGTGGTCTCCGTGTTGTTAAATACAAAAGACTTTTTCAGTCTTCGTCTCACTGACCCCTCATCGACATTGGTCTTGGCCCCTCTTGCTTAAAGGCCCTTAGCCCTGGAATATTACATCTTGGTTTTTCTGTCACCTGTCTGGCTTTTCTTCTTTTGTATCCATTTCTGGCTCTTTCTCTTCCTCCTTTCATTAAATATTGAAGTTCCCCAAGTCTCAGTCCTAGACCCTCTTCTTGCTCTGTGGACTCTCTCGAGGCAATCGCTGTCAATCAGGATTTCAATCATGTGATACCAGTTTACATCTCCAGCCCAGACCTCTTCTCTGTGTTCCAGAGCGAGGTGCCCAACTTCTTGTTCACTACATCTCCATCTGGAGGGCATGGCTCTTCAACTTGTCCACGACCAACTTCATGATCCTCTCCAGCAACCTGCCCCTTCCTTTATTCTCTGTCTCAATGAATGGCATCCGTATCATCCAGCCAGCAGGTATCTTCCCTGATGCCTTCCTCTCCCTCATTTACCATTCCTAATTCATCACCAAGGCACGCATATCTTTTTTACTTTTTAAATGTCTCTCAAAACAATCTTACTTCCAGTATTTCCATATTCATCCCCCTAATCTATGCTGCCATTACATCTTTTCTCTATTCTTTTGGGCTGTCCAACCCCATTCCTTCCTCTCCATTGCAGCCAATAATGTCCTGTCCTTCCAAAAACTTGCCAGTAGCTCCCTATTGATCACAGGAAAATGACGAAAATCCTTAATATGGTGTGGCAAAGACTGCCTTTCCAAAATATCCATTTTCTCCTTCTTCCTCACAAAATCTTTCATTATTGGGATGGCAATGTCTCTCACACACACAAAAAAGACATCTTCTAACCTCCCTTACAGAGAGGGATAATCTATGAGATATAAGCAGAAGTTATTAAATGGAGTAACTAGGAAAGTCCTTTTATCCTTGCCCTTTGGTTCTTCATGCCTGGAATATGGACGTGATGACTGGGTCTCCAGCCTCCATATTGAGACCTTCAGGGTGGAGGCTAGAACTAGAGACGGTAGGGCAGAAAGATGGAAGGATCCTGATGACTTGGGAGGACCACCATACATGACTTGACTTTCTACTAGGATTCTTCTACGTGAAAGAACAAAATCCTTATATGTTTAACCTCAGTACAGTTGTATTTCTGGCACTTGGAGTAGAACCCAATTTCTAATTGATACACACAAGATTTGTAAGGCCCTACATAGTGTGGTCTCTGCTCTACTTCCCAAGCTGCTTCTTACCTAACTCTCACCTGTATGTTCTTCAATGCAGCAACATTGGCCTGCTTTTAGTTGCTCAAATGGACCAGGCTGCCTTCCTTCACAGGGCTTTTGAGTATCTTTCCTCTGTCTATAGGATTTTCCTGCCCAACCCCTCATCCTCCAGCCCAACCTACCTTACCATGACTCATCCTTCAGATTTCAGTTAGAGCAGAACTTTCTTAGAGCAGTCCTCCTGGACTTCCTTGTTTTCCTCTTGACTCCCTTCCCCCACCAATCTAGAATAGGTTCCTTTGTTATGTGCTGTCATGGAACTATACTCTTTGCTTCAGAATACGTTTCTTACGTTTAGTTATTTGACATTCATTTATGTAATTACTTTATAAATATCTGCCTCCCCTATTAGATTTAAACTTCATGAAAGCAGGGGCCATGTCTGGTTATTTTTCAACATTTTATTCCCAGCACCTGACATGGCAACATGGTATATATTCTGTGTCTAGTAAATACTAGTCAAGTGAATGAAAGGAGACTTCCAGTCCCTTTTCTCATGATCTATATTAGGCCTTCTCATTCTCTATTGACAAAACTCTCAACAACCTTGTACTAACAAATTATCTCATTTTCTGTCTCTCCAACGGCTCTATAAGATATGTAAATACTGACAAATCTTTTTCAAACAAGACATTCAACATTAAATCAGTCCCTACTAATCTGTTCAAATGGTCACTGGAATTTTTGACCTTACTCTCTCTCATTTAAATCTTGAACCTCAGTAGTAAATTGCAATTTTGAGGATTATCCAACTGGTCTATGGCCATCCAAAATACACATTCAAACAAACAAACAGAAAAGACCAGCTATTGAAGACACTCTTAATGTTACCATTGCCTTCCAACATTGCTTTCTGTGTCCAAATATTGCTTTCTGTATCCAATTCGATTCTCCTGATCTTAATCTCTTAGCAAAGCGGTTCTCAAATTTAAGCATGCAGCAGAATCATCCGGAAGGCTTGTTAAAGCACAGATTGATGGTTTCAGGTTCAGGAGGTCTGGGGTAGGGCCCAGGGGTTTGCATTTGTAACAAGAGCCCAGGTTATGCCAATGCTGTTGGTTCAGACACACTTTGAGAACCACTGTTTCAGTGGCTCCTCAAGGAAAGAGGATTTGTTTCTTTAAAGGAACCCAGCAGTGGATAAATTTGCTTGTCTGCATTTTTAATAGCAGCCTGTAGAGCTTGTCAACTTAGGTATAATCCCCAGTTTACCAACCGCAAAACAGTAGAGTTGGGACTATCCTGAGAACCCTGGAGCCATTGCATGTCACCCTATGGGTAATGAGGAAGAGAAGCTGTCTAACCTCAGTGTAAAGCACTGGGTTGCTGCGTGGCCTGCCCAGACCTCTGAACATGCCCTTCTCTTAAGACACTGGGTGACAGCAGCAGCAGCTGTGTGTGCTGATGGCAGCCTGCATTTCAGTTTCCATTCCAGCAGCTCGAAGAGCCCAAGTCAGCAAGTACTGGTTCTCAAAACACAAACAGCACGGAGAAAGCAGGATGGCATCTCTGACTTGACTTACTCCTGCTGATGACTCATAAAGCAGGATGATTTATTCTGTGATCCTAGCCATCCACCTTGCTGTGATACTCTTGGCAATCTTAGTATCTGCACGTCTTACAGTTTTCTTCCAAGATGCTTGTGTTGTTTTACCTTTTCATCATCCATTTCCCTCCTAAAATGGTCTGGGGGAATTGCTTTGTTCCTAAAGTATGGTTGCGTCTGTTTTCATTCTTGATTTTGAAAACCTATTTTGGATGTAAGGTCCAGGGCCCAAATAACAACTGGTAAGCTTTAATTGTTCCTTTCATCCATTCAACAAATCTTAGTAAGTTCCATGCTATGGGAAGCACAGGGAAAGATGATAGAGACACAAAGAAAGAAAAATGTCCTCATTGCTCTTAAGGAATCTTTTTGAAGCCTCAGTTTCCTCACCTGAAAAATGAGGATAATAATAATAACCCCTGTCTTTCACAGTTGTTGTAGTAGTTAAACAAGGTAATGCGTATTAAGTTTTTAGCAATGTCCAGTGCATTGTAAGCACTCAGTACAAACTGGTTATTATTAAATTAGGTAGAAAGATGATAATACTAGTGTTTCAATTGATAGGCAGAAAGTATATTGTAGTTTTATCATGGTTTGAATAAAGAAGTACTTACAGAGGAAGGTGTAAAATTTTATTACATCTTTCATTGCCAACATTACCATCCTAATACTTACTTACGTTATTGTCGTAGGCCTTTGCTTAACGTGGATTGCATATTGCCTATAAACCAGTGTAAGCTGTGTCTTTACATCATTACTGTCCACCACATGTTGGATGGCTACTACTATTAATACCAAGTAATAATAACTACTGACACTTCTCCAACTCTTACCACATACCATGTGCTATTCCTAAATGCTTTGCAAGTATGATCTCACTTAACCCTCAAGACCACACTAAGAAATAGACATTATTTTTTTGGCCCTTTTATACATGAGGAAACTAACAGCGAGAGAGTTTTAAGTAGAACAGAAAACTTCCCATAGCTCTTACTATGAACATGTATGTATACTTTTCAGTTATGTGCATGTGCATGTATCAGGCATGCAAGTGTTTCCAGGTCTTACACTGAAGGGGATTCTGGCCCTACCTGCCCCATTTCCTTTCCTCTTCCCATCTAAGGAAGGTCCCAGCTTGCCAGATGGTCCACCATATTGAACTTTTGTGCTGCAAAATTGGTAAGAAAGATGGAGGGAGAAGAGAATGGAGAAACTTGAGTCAGGGTAGTGGGAAGAATTTGGGGAGTGTTGAGAAAAGAAGTGTGGGAGTTTCTGCTGTGTATGTCCAAAGTGGATGAGGGATAAAAGAGGAACTTTTGAAAGATATGTATTCTCATGTGTTCTTGAAAGACAAGTAAATATCTTGATTTACTTTTAAATGACTTTTTTGGCTGTCAGATACGGTTTCTTTGATTGTGAGACTGCCCTTAAACTGAATCATATGGATGGACAACTTTTCAATATTATAGGTGCCTATTTAAACATTACAACTTTGTCAAAATTCTTCCAATTTTATGTGTTTATTTGCAATATAATAACTGGTGACAACAAATTTTGAAAAACTTTGCGCTGAGATGTTTCTTACATTTCTCGTGGGTCAGAACAACTAGAAATGATAGTGTCCTTTGCAGAATGCCATGGAATATTGATATGTCTAATTCCCTTATAGAATAATTATAACAAAGTTATCAGTGAGGTTTGAAAAAGATTAATGAAATTTGAGAGCAGAAAAATATCTTAAAGATATGGAAACACTCAGGTTTGTAGAAAAGTTTACTTCTGAAAACAAAGATCTTATTACAAAAACTCTGCAGGTCTCTGAATCTTCACATAAAAGAGTATATACAAAATCCTTAACAAATCAAGTTTATGAGTTTTTCTGTTACTGTATGTTTTTTACTAATTCATCCATTTTTAAATAGTAGACAACAAGCAATTGTGGGTACACAAATGTTAGAAAAGCATTATGGGAAAAATTTTTTTTTCAGAATATTACAGGGATACAAACCATTTGGTTACATAAATTACTTTTGTACTGTGCCCATCCTCTAGACAGTGTGCATTGTACCAGTTAGGTGTGAATTTACCCATCCCCACCTCTGAAATTTTTTAAATTAAGAAAATTGATATTCATTATCTAAGAGTTTTCTAAAAATTGGAGATAAGCTGCCATTATTTTGTATTAGTGGTAGAACATTGTGGTTCTGATCACTGAAACTAGTGTTCTATGGTAGCAAAATCTGAGAACCACCATACTGAAAACAAAGGTAGTTACAGAGAGATCAATTTGGGAGCTGTGTCTGTTGAAGCATGGTATTGATGTACCATGAATAGTACAAGTGGTTGAGAGTGGACTTCAGATCATGAAATGTAGTTAACCAACATTTTCACTCTCAAGAATCCCTTTAATTATTTTCCCCACAGGAATCATAATGCCTTATGGTACTATCAACTGTCAAAATGTCTGCAGCACATGCTATGCCAATATTTTTCCAATAAAAGCTTGATGTTTTGACTAGCTCATATAGATTACTATGAATTTAGACTAGGTTTATGAAAAAAATGAAAACAGAGACTGGACTTCTGTATCTGGCAGGATGCCAAATTATATAGCTAGAAAACCCTTTTTATACAAGGAACATAAAAATTTCAGATAAACTACAAAAATATTCTTTTTAATGGATAGTGCTTGCAAAAAAGAAAAAGCAAAATAAAAATGAACAAGAAAATTATCAATGGCCAGAAATGAAGAGGGAATTGACAACTAGAGTGATAAGCAAATCGGCTGACCCTGAGGAAGCTTGGTGAGGGAGTCTCAGTCATTTAAGGTCTTGGTTTTGATGACTTTGAACCCCTGCGAAATAGAGAGTTGAAAATAAAATCCCTGCACGAAGCTGAGACCCCTGAAATTTGCCCGCCAGCACAGAGCAACAATCTAGACACTTCTTGGTTTCAGTCTAGGTGGGAGGAAATCTATTGGTGGTGGGGAGAAAAAAACCTCCTCTAATAATTTGTAACCACAAGAAATGTGCTCACATAGGTTAGGGTTTCAAATTTACACAACTCACTTGACCTAGGAACCCCCGAGCTGGGAAATAAAAATCAAAGTGGCTTTGGTGGGTCATATCCCATCCTGACTGGCAGATGCATATGCAAAGCCTCTTTGGAGGGACACACTGCAGGATGAGACTCCCAGGGTTTCAGATAATTGAATTATCTGTTATAGACTATAAATGCATTTTCAAAATGAGTAAAACTTAGTGATAAATTATGTTAGCATGTATGACCAAGAGCCAGAGCCAAACAGATCTATTAACACTCCCTGCCCACCCTCTATTCATAGAACTCAGAAATACACACTGGAGAGAAGCAGACACACACACCCAGAATTGTTATCTTGCACTGGTCCAGAAGGTGGAAAGAAATCCAGTTCCCTGTGCTTAGAATTTTTGATGGTTTACATCAACTCAATCAAGAAATGAGGACCAATGGCTGTCATCCAACGATAGATACTCAAGTTCACCTTCATGCAGAGGAGTAAGGAAAGAAATCAGGATTATTTAGGGAAACTGAACCACAGGAGTGGGGAATAAGTTTTTCTCCCTGTTAAATACAATAGATATCAACCAAATTAAATATTTTGAGTTTAATAAAATAGAAACATTTGGCGAAAAATTGAAAAAAATTAAAAAGGAAAGAGACGGAGCACAAGTAAATACATTAAGATGAAACAGGAAATATAAACAAATATAAAACATAAATTAAAATAATAAAAGAATAACATAAACTTTCTACAAATAAATGTGAAAATTTAAACAAAATGGACAATTTTCCAGGAAATATAATTTTGCGTAACTGAGTCAGGAAGAAATAGAAAACCAAATCATTAAAGACATTGAATCTGTAATTATACAAAAAATTCTATCCTACCACCCCCAAAAAAAGAAGGAAGAGGAGGAAAAAAAGAAGTAGAAGGTAAAGAACTATCACCAGGTCAAATGATGTTAGTGGTGAGTTCTACCAAATATTGGTATAGGTAAATCCAATCTTACGCAAATGCTTCCAGACATTTCAGACCACTCAAATTTTCCTCAAGGATGATTTGAATTTCTTCTATGAGGAGGAACAATTCTGTCTTTCCTTAATTTCTTGAATCTGCTTAGATAACTTTATTTTCATAAAACATTCAAAGGGAGGAGAACAGGCTGGAAAAATACTGTTTCTTCATTTTAATAGAAGAATGACTAATATGAAATCTGAATACACACACACACACACACACACACACACACACACAAACACCCCTCCATATTAAAAGGAGTAGTCAGTATTGATCTTAAAAAAAAACAAAAACAAAAAACTGCTACACATCTGCTAGAATGGCCAAAATCCAGACAACACCAAATGCTGGCAAGGATGTGGAGCAACAGGAACTCTCATGCATTGCTTGTGGGAATGTAAAATGATGCAGCCACCTTGGAAGACAGTTTGGCAGCTTCTTACTAAACTAAACATATGATCTAGCAATTATACTCCTTGGTACTTACTCAAAGGAGTTGAAGACTTAAATCCACACAAAATCCTGCACATGGATGTTTATAGTAGCTTTATTCATAATTGCTAAAACTTGAAGCAACCAAGATGTCCTTCAGCAGGTGAATGGATAAATAAACTATGATATATCCAGACAGAGGAATACTATTCAGTGCTAAAAAGAAATGAGCCACCAAACCATGAAAAAACATCGAGGAAAATTAAACACTTACTACTAAGTGAAAGAAGCCAATCTGCAAGGCTACATACTGTGTGATTCTAACCATATGGCATTCTGGAAAAGGCAAAACTATGGAGAGAGTAATAAGATCAGTGGTTGCCAGGGTCTGAGGGGAGGGAGGGATGAATGAGTGGAACACAGAGAATTTTTAGGGCAGGGAAATTACTCTATATGATACTATAATGATGGATACATGACCTTATACATTTGTCCAAACCCACAGAATGTACCACACCAAGAGTGACCCTCTAATGTAAACCGTGGACGTTGGGTGATAATGATGTATGTGTCAATGTAGGTTCATCGATTGTGACCAACGTGCCACTCTGGTGGGGATGTTGATAAAGGAGAGGCTCTGTGTGGTGGCAGGAAGGGAGTATGTGGGACTTCTCTGTACTTTCTATTCAATTTTGCTGTGAACCTAAAAGTGCTCTAAAAAATAAAGTCTATTAAATACTTTTTTTGAAAAAGGATACAATGTACTCATAATTAAGGTCAATTCATTTGTGTACCTGCTCAAGGCAAGGTTCATGGGAAAATTGGGAAGAAAAGTTTGTTACCTCTTCAACTGCCAAGGAGTCCTAGTCTAAGCTCACCGCCATAAATGATACATTTTTGAAAGGAGAGAAGAAGATGATCTTTTACAGATGTTATTTTCAATTGCCAGGCTGTCTCCAGGTTTCTTTTCTAGCTCCTACTATTGCCCAGAAATTTGCTGCTCAGATGGCCCTAAAGATTCCCAAAACAATGTCCATGGCCTGCTCTGCCCAGACCCATTCTGTATACTATTGGCCTGATTATGGGGTGTTAGAGTGTCATCATGAATTCTCATCAGTGTCCTCTTCCCTTTAATTTCCCAAAGTCATAAACTATGGGATAAAGGGTGGGTTGCAAGAAGTCACTGATTAAGGACAATGATCATGATCCTGCTCTTGGCTACCTGTTTATTGACTTCCATGTAGCATGTGGCCCATTCACCTCTGTGAGGTTGGCCAGCTGTCTAGGTTGCCCACTCTGGGCACCATCAAAAATGGGCTTTCTATGTAACTCTAAAGACCTCTTATCTGTTCAATGGGATTTTTTACTGCCTTCTGAGTAGAATTTATCTTTGCAAAGAGTTCCATTTCGTTGGTTGAAGGTCTCCTCTGCCATTAAATGTCATCATTTCTGGTAGGAATCACATCAGAAGCCATATAACTAATGTGGATGACAGACAAGAATGAGCTGAAGATGGTATAGTATCTGCAAGGTGAGGAGGGCACTAAATCTTGTCTTGGACCAGTCACTTTCTCCTTCCCCGCAAGGTCCTCAAAGAAGATATATGCAAAGAGTAAGCAGAGCTAGACAAAGTGTTGCTTTTGATGAACTTCCTCAATAAGGAAGTACAAGTCTGGGCGTCAAGGAAGGCTTCATCTGATACCCACCCAATATGTCTAAATATAAACCTCAGAATATGTCATTCCAATTAACAGCCACACACCTCCAAGGCCAGAGAGAAGGGAATTTAGGAATGCTTAGAGCTGTCTCCCTACTCCCCACCCCACCCTCTGCCCAACCCTCTCAGGCCTGCCTGCTGCAGCAGAAGAGAGAATATCAACAGATAAGAAAAAAAGAAGTGGCTGATGCCGTCCCAAGCAGCCCCATGCAATTTTACCATTGCAGCCAGAAAGAAATCAGTAAAGAGAGACACCCACCATTCCATGAACTGCCCTGAACCCCATCCACGCCCCTGACCACCCCCTAAAATTTCACTCCATCATTACCAGGGAAGTTGATCAAAGCAGATTAGCACATCCTCTCCTTGGAGTGGAAACCAAGGATGGAGAGAAGAAGAGAATGAGAAGACTTTTTCCCCTAAGGGTCAAAATTTGCCTACTATGCCATCTGCACATTAATATAAATTAATCTATCACAAAAAGTTGTCAAAATAAGCATATACTGGATGAGAAGAAAGGGTCCACCCAGGGAGAGCTGGGGAGAGGTGTGGAGGTTTTGCTGTGCTCACCTGCTCACAGTCCCAAAGCTGGTAGGTGGCAGAGATTTCTATGAAGCCCCTCTAGATTTAAAGACAGTGCTCTTTATATCAAACTGTGCAGCAGAAAAGGTGTCTAAGGAAGATCTGAATGCGTCTCTACTACCTAAGATATCATCACACTGAGAACTGCTTGAAAATAAATTTCTGTGTCTGGAGTTTGAGAATCAGCAGAAAAAAAATGCATTGCTTTATTTGAAGTTAAAATAAACATATTGGAAAATTTCTTGAGAGAGCTGTTTTCTAATCCTTCATGCATATTTTCTCTCAAAACACAGCATTAAAAGAGATGAAATGTATTGTTACACATTACAGTTTATCACTGCATATTTCAAATGCCTCTTAATGGTACAAGTTGTACTACATCACCAGCTGAGAGATTTCCAATGGCTACACTGCCTTCTGAAGAAGTGGGTAACTGTTCTAGGTGCCTATGAATGTTTTTCTGAGCCTCTAAACAAGGCAAACCACCATATTACCAAAAAAAAGTTTCACTAGCTAGTATGTCATGTGACACTAGCAGTGTGTAAGGATGCAATAAAATGGCACACTTTGGCACTTATTTACAAGAGGAAGAAGAACTGACATGAAGTTTATTATGAGAAGGAGCTCACCATGCTATCCTATTGTCATCTGAGGAATATGTTCCCCAGAATCTGAGTTAGAGTTGGCCAAGAGTGACATTGCCCAGGATTTGGGAGGTGAAAGTCAAGTGGCTGCCATTACTCTTTGAAGATCATGCCAGCTAGCGGTGATGGGGATGCCCGAAAAGACCATATTCTAATCCCCCTGGAGACAAGTTTGCGCCTCCTATTCTGACAGGCGCTCAGATTCCAAGAAGCCATTTCAAAGATAGGCATAGACTATTAGACATAACGCTGATGTAAGAATCAGAAGCCTGTCCTACTACAATTAATAATAATAACACATTTATTGTTTTCTACGTGCCATTGTGCTCTGTGCTTCACGTTAAGTATCTCATTTGGTCTTTGCAACAACCCTGTGAGGTAGGTACTGTAATTATCCTTATCTTACAGATGAGGAAACTGAGGCACTGAGAAGTTAAGCAACTTGTTCACGATTGTCTGGTTTCTAAGGGGAAGCACCAGGATATTAAGTTTCACTGCAAGTAAATTTCTAGCTGTTTGATGGTCCCTTCAACACAATGAATCTCATTTTTCCATCTGTCAAATGAAAGACTTGTCCTACACAGCCTACACGGCCTCTAAAGTCCCCTCCAGGCCAGCTGTCCTATTATTCTACTTCCCTCATATTAGGGAGTGATATTCTCCCCAGCAAGTATTTGATGCCACCCATTTAAAAGTCTTTCATCAAAAATCCCTTCTTAACTACCAGCCCAGGGAACTCATTCCAGCTAAGTTAATCTTGCCTTCTCCTCTGGCCTATGAGTACCCCAGGAAAGGGATTCTGCATTCATCTTTTTATCTTTACCAAATACAATGGAAGGCAATGAGAAAGTGTAATTCTATATACAAGTGCTTGTTTATTTGTTTTTACACATATCTTCTCAGGAAAGTACTCAAAGTGAGTATTTGAATTGTCTTATAACCTTGGCATGTTTTATTCTTCCACATTCCAGCATGTAACCAAATTCATAGATTAACACCATTTCTTGTCACTTAGTACCTGTTGTGTAACTTGTTTTTAGGGGCCAAATGCCTCTAATATTCTTGATTTTCTTTTTTTTTATTTTTTTTTTTTTGAGACAGAGTCTCACTCTGTTGCCCTGGCTAGAGTGAGTGCCGTGGTGTCAGCCTAGCTCACAGCAACCTCAAACTCCTGGGCTCAAGCAATCCTCCTTCCTCAGCCTCCTGAGTAGCTGGGACTACAGGCATGCACCACCATGCCCAGCTAATTTTTTCTATATATATATTTTTAGCTGTCCAGATAATTTCTTTCCATTTTTAGTAGAGAAGGGGTCTCGCTGTTGCTCAGTTGTTCTCAAACTTCTGACCTTGAGCGATCCACCCGCCTCGGCCTCCCAGAGTGCTAGGATTACAGGCATGAGCCACCGCTCCCAGCCCTGATTTTCATTTTGATGCAAAGAAGGAGTTGTGGAGCTGTGGTAAGAACAAGGAGATCAGCTGACATTGCACATCTCCCTCAGAAATACTAACAAGGCATACGACTTGGGAAATATCTGGAGTCTTTCAAATTCGGCAGGTTTCACAAGCTACTCTATAAATGGGCTCAAGGACGACAACTGCTGCAGTGAATGCTTTTCCACACCCTAACTGGTGAAGACCATCAGGAGCCATTTGCTCTCAGCTGGCAGGCTCAGCAATGCACCTTCACTGTCCACCTCCAGACTCTGTGAACGCTCCAGTCCTCTGTCAAAATCTAGTCTGGATTTTTTATCGCCTCTCCAATGCACAGAATATGACACCGGTCTACTACATTTATGATATCACGCTCTGTGGACCTGTAAAGTGGGAAGTAGCCATTACCCTACACAGCATGGCAAGACACCTTCATGCCAGAGAGTAAGATAGGGCTGGCCAAGGTTCAGGGCCTGCCACCTAGGTGAAATTCCCAGGAATCTAGTTGTCTGGTGCATGTCAAGACATTCTTTCCAAAGTGAAGGACACGTTGCTATATCTGCGTTCCCCTACCACTAAGAAATAGGCATAATGGCTAGCAGGCCTCCTTGAATTTTGGAGGCTACTGATACCTTATTTGGCAGTGCTACTTTAACCCATTTACCAAGTAATCCAAAAGCTGTCAGTTTTCATGGATGTCCATTCAAGCTGCTCTGCCACTTGGGCCATATGGCCCAACAAAGCCATTGGTGTTTGAAATGTTTGTGGCAGATAAGGGTGCTGGATGGGGCCTTTGGAAAGGCCCTGTTGGGAAGTCACAGTGCATATCTTCAGGATTTTGGTGCAAATCTATACCATCTTCTGTAAGCAACTATTCTCCATTTGATAAATAGTTGCTGGCTTGCAACTGAGTCCTAGTGTAGACTGAACACTTGACTATGAGCCACCAAGTTGAATGGGACATGAGATACCCATCACTAATTGAGCACTGTCTGACCCATTGTGTCATAAAGTTGAGCATGCATAGCGGCGCTTCATGGAGTGGAAGTGACCCAAGCACATCCTGAAGGCAGAAATAAGTTGTCCAAATAAGTGGCTCAGAATAGCTCCTACTCTTGCCATTCCCTTCTTCTTTAGTAGCCTGAACCTGCATTCTCATAGTGTGTTCCCTATGACTAAATGATTGAGGAAGAATTATTTAGTCCTGGTTTACAGATCATCCTGTCCAATATGCTAGCATCACCTGAAATTGGGCCACTAGCTAAGCACTGCACCCTTTCTCAAAGCCCTTAAGGGAAATCCTCCCAGTGGCGGAACTTTTAGCAATGCATCTGGTTGTTTATTCTTTTCCGGAAGGGTCGATAATCAGTGATATGACTCATGATAATAAGTGGTATGACCTACTGATTCATAGCCAGTGGGTAAATGGCCAGAGACTCAAAGGGACATGTTTGTAAAATTGGTGACAAAGAGGTCTAGAAAGGGTTATATGAATAGACTTCTCTGAATGAGCACAGAGTCTCAAAGTAGTTAAGTCCCCTGTGAATGTTCACCAAAGAGCAACCTCAGCAAAGGAAGACCTTAATAGCCAGGCGAACAAGGCAACCTAGTCTGTGCCATTCGGCCTTCTCCTCCAACTCCTGTCTGCTCAATGGGGTCATCAACAATGTGACCATGGTAGCAGCGATGGACATTATTCACGTGCTCAGCAACATGGAGTTACACCCACCAAAGCCAATATGGCCACAGCCAGTGCTGAGCACCAAACCTGCCAACCGCAGAGACCAACACTGGGCCCTGATGTGGCACCATCCCCTCAGGGGCCAGCAATTCACCTGGTGGAAAGTTGATTACACTGGACTCCTTCCTTCACAGAAGGGGTAGCACTTTTTCCTGCCTATGGATTTGTCTTCCCTATCCACGATTCTTCTGCCTCATTCGTTGTCATAGTGCCCTGCACAGGATCGTCTCTGACCAAAGAATTCATTGTGCAGCAGATCAGGTGTGGTGATGGGACTATGCTCATTGAAGTCACTTGTCTTACCAGGTTCCTGAAGCAGCAGGCTGGATAGAATGGTGAGATGGCCTTGTAAGACCCAGTTATCATGTCAGCTACACAGCAGCACTTTCCAGGACCAGGGTAATATCCACCAGGATGCGATACATACTCCAAATTAACAACCAGCATATAGTCATGTTTCTCCCATGGCCAGATCTTGTGTGTCCTGGAATCAAGTGATAAAAGTAGAAATGGCTCCTCTCTCTTTTATCCCTAATGGTCCATTAACCACGTTTTTGCTTTTTATCTCCACAACTCTGGGCTCTGTTGGTTAAGAGGTCTTAAATCCCAACGGAGAAATTGTTTCCACTGAGAGATGGAACAGTGGTTTTTAAACTGAAATCTGAGCTCTCCTTCTGGTCACTTTGGGCTCCTCATACCAAAGAAAAAACAAGCAAAAAAAAAGTCTCTGTACTCACTGGCTGGAGAGACTGATCCTGACCATCAAGGAGAAGTGGGGGCAGGGAGGAGTATGCCTGGAATGTAGGAGATCCTTTAGGCTACCTCTCAGCTCTCCTGTGTCCTGCGATAAAAGTTAATGGAAAACTACAACAATCCAATACAGCCGGGATTGCTAATGGCCCAGACCCTTCTGGAATGATGGCTTAGGCCACCCCACCACGCAAGATTATGACCAGCTGCACTACTTGCTGAGAGAAAAGGAAATATGGAACGGCTGGTGAAAGAGAGAAGTAATAAATACCAGCTGGGACCACATGACCAGTTATAGAAATGAGGATTGTAGTATTCACAACTGTTTGCTTTGATATAGACACATTTTTAACATATATTAACCAGTACATTTTGATTTTTCCATCTTCCATTCTTCTACTATCTAACAAAGGATGTGCTAACAGTGGTTAACCTGAAATCTCAGAACTTAGAGTGTAACTCGGCCGGAAGAAGGTTGAACATCACCCAGTGATGGACAAGGGGGCACATGAACCTGTGTGTATCCTCTTTTGGAGAGAGGTTTACCTTTTTCCATTGTATGAGGGATAGCTGCAGCATGTTACATAGAGGCGTTATTTTACTATTGTCTTGATTTCAAAATTAAATGTAGTCTTTAGAAAAAGAAAAAGACATGTATGGATGCCAGGGGGAAGAATGATGGATTGTGGTGGTTTGTGCTATGTCCACGTGGTTAAATTTGGAGCCACATTTCCCAGAATTACATTTCATGTATGGTTCCAGATTACAGTTGGCCAAAAGAGGGATTTTTATGAAATTTAGCAGGCAGAAGTGAGGCAGTGGCCACTCTTCTCTAACGGTCATTTTGTTCTACGATATGGTGACAGATGGATGTGGAGGTGTCCAGCAGGTTCTGGTTGGAACTCTCTCTCCTCCATGGCCTGTCCAGCTCTTCTTTCCAACTGACCACCAGCAGCCACTGGGCCACCCTTGGACGCCTGGCTGATGACTCCCGAGGGAGCAGCAGCTTCCTACAGACCTCTTTATAAGCTCCCCATTCCAGCCCCTCTTCCGCAGCTGGGTGTGCTTGGTTTTTCAAAATCACCAGTTGATGATGCCTTCTCTGACCCTCCAGTTTTCCTCAGCTCCTCCCATACAGTATAAGCTCTATTTTTCCATAACACTTTATGCCATAACACTCATAATGACTCTGACTTTGAACTCATGCAACTTATGGTAAGTATCTATAAAAAGAAGACTTTCCTATCTTTACTCATTCCTTCTTCCTGCTGTCTGGAATGCAGAGGTGATGGCTGGGGCTCTAGCAGCAGATCTCGGACCATGAGGGACTAGCAAGAGGAGGAGCCTAAGCTGATGATTGTCAAGGCATCCTATCACCCTGCTTACCTCTGGCTTTTGTTTACATAAATAGACATAAATTTTTGTTCAAGCTACTCTAATTACAGGTTAGGTATTAGTCACAGCCACTCTAATTTTGAATTTTCTATCACTCATACCCTAAACTAGTCTTAACTGAAACAATGCCTGAAGATCATCTTTGTTCTTTTTTATTTGCTGCATGGTATTCCACTAGGTTAATATGCCATACTTTAATCACTTCCCCATACATGGGTGTTAAGGTTTTCTCCAGCTCTTTAACATTGTAAACGATGATGCAGCAAACATCTTTGGGAACACGTCCTTTGCCCTTCCTTGTTCACAAGTATTTGCCCCTACCAGTCTGTAAAGCCCTTTGAGGAATTTTAGTCTCCTCGTCTTTATATCCCTGGCACCTAGCTAAGTGCCTGGGACACTATGCACTCCAAGCGTGCTTGTGCATGGACGCATGTGTGAAGGAATGCTATGGCTTTAGTCACAGTGTTGCGCACTCAACTGGCCGCAAGACCTTCCCAACTGCTGGTTCTGCTGGCCAGTATCTTACCCACAAAGCCACACCCGACAATCAATTCTAGCCCAGGAAATACATCAATATCCCCAAGATTCAAGCTAATTTTTATCTTAATATCAAGTCCATGCCTTTTATGCCTTCATTCATTCCTTTCTTCAACAAACATTCATTGAGCCCATTCATGGAGTGAATCTTTCTCTGATTGCCTGCACCTGGACTTAACTTTCTCGACTCTTGTCCCTGATCCCTGGTGACTCAGAGGCAACTGCTGTGATGGTTCAGATGCCCAACATTACTTCTGCTGAGTTCTTCACGCTCTTCATCCTCTCTCACGGCCTCAACCCTCTCCCCAAGCTTGGACTTCAGTTTGTTTCCTTATTCAAAGCTCAAATTAGTTTCCCAGGGCTACTGTAACAAAGTGCCACAAATTGGGTGGCTTAAACAACAGAAATTTATTTTTGCTCAAATCTGGAGGTTAGAAGTCCAAGATCAAATTGTCAGAAAGATTTGTTCCTTCCAAGGGCTGTGAGGGAGAGTCTGTTCTCAGTCCTTTTCTCCCTGGTCTGTGAACGACCATCTTCTCTCTGTGTCTTCACATTGTCTTCCTTCTGTGTGTGTCTGTCTCTGTGTCTAAATTTCCTTTTTATAAGGACACAGCCGTATTGGATTAAGGCCCATCCTAACGACCTTATCTTAACTTGATCATCTAAAGTTTTGCACCTGTGGATTCAACTAACTGCAGATGGAAAATAATCAGGAAAAACAAGCATGGCTGTGTCTGTATTGAACTTGTACAGATTCTTTTTCTTGTCACTGTTTCCTAAACAATACGGCATAACAATATTTACATAGCATTTACATTGTATTAGGTATTATAAGCAATCTAGAAATGAATTGAAATATACAGGAGGATGCACGTAGGTAGGTTATATGCAAATACGACCCCATATTATATCATGGACTTGAGCATCCGTGGGTTTTGGTATCAGCAAGGGGTCCTGGAACCAAACCCTCATGGATACTAAGAGATGACCATATTTCCGAATGAAGTCATATTCAGAGGTCACAGCTTTTGGGGGACACAATTCACCCCTAATAGAACCCAAGAATCCAGATCCTGTCTAATTATTCCTGCTCTGCTCCCACCTCCTCCGATGTGACAATTAGGAAAGCGACCACCAAGAAGTCCTGATGCTCATGCTTGGGAATTTTAAAAATTGCATTTCATCATCAAGGTCCCCATGTTTTTGCTGGTTTATTGCTTAATGGAATTGCCTCCTCTGTGGGCTTTAGTTATAAGGCAGAAGAGTGAATAACAGAGAATCCAATCTGAGGTGGCAGCAAAGCCGTTTCCATTTAACTTTCTGCAGATTCCCACTGTGTGCTTCGTTCTCATAAACCATGGAATTAAGCACATGAGCCCACCGGGCCAGGTCTTGCCACTCACTGCTGTCAGAATGAACGTCTTGAGTAAACAATGACAGCTGGATCAGACCCGCAGATGGGGCTGTGTTGAGCTGCGCGGCTCGTGCAATCTCAGCAAGGATGTCTACTGCAGGCTTGGGACAGGGCTCCCTTGAATATCTGCTCAGAGATTAGGCCTGAGAGTACAAGCAAGCTGTCCACTGCTTAAACAGAACAGGCTACGACAGCTGGAAAGGTGTTAGTAAACCTATTCCAAAGGCTCTTAAGCTGGGTGCAGGGTTGAGCTTCCCAGGATCTATGGCAGATGGTGTTAATGCCCCACCAACATCCCCTCAGCCCACCCAGAGGTTACCTTCAGCTCTGGTGAGCAATTCCACAAACCTGGAAGACTTCTTCTCAAACACCTGTCTCCCTTCTGCCTGAAGGCTTTCTGTGGCTGCAGGGGCACATTTGCCCAAGGGCAGAGCAGGCTGAGACAGTCGGAGAGTTAACACCACAGCCCTCCACCAATAAAGGGCAAGAGGTGGTGGGTAAACATCTAGCTTCTTCACCACTTGGTGGGACAGTTCTGAGGTATGTTCTGCACGTTGTCTCAGAGGGTTCCCAGAGAAACTGAGCCTACATTGGTACCCATGGCCCAACACACCTTTCCTGGGTTTCTGCCCTTCCCTGTCTTACTCCTCATCATGGTCCCTGGGACTGCCTTTCATATGAATGACTTGCACCCTGATCTTTATCTCAGGGTCTGCTCTTGAAGGAACTCAAATTAAATCAGGGTTTATAAGCCCCTGAAACTGCGCAAAAGTATGTGTGTAGTGCATTTTTCTGAAAGAGGGCACACAGCTTTCTTTAGATCCTCGAAAGTTCTTACTCAAAGCCTGAATGGCATAAGAACCACTGCTCATTATTTCACAGTGAGAACAGTTGTTTTTTTGTTTTATTTTTTTCCACCCCCTAGGTCTAATCTACTCACTCTCAGCCTGGGAAGCCAAGAGGAATGGAGTCCATATTTCCACTTGGTGACAGATGGGCCTGATGGGAGCCACTGGCAGAGAGAACAGCACTCGTCTGAGGGTGTATGGACCCGTCCAGGCCTTTACCTACAGCCCTCGGGTGCCGTTTCCGAGGCTGGCCACTGACTATGGCTAATCTGATATATGCGGGTATTTTACGTCAGAGTAGCAGGCCAGTCACGAAAAGCCAAATAATGCATGATTCCACTTATATAAGGTACCTAGAGTAGACCAATTCATAGAGACAGAAAGTTGAGTGGTGGTTGTCAGGGACTGAGGGGAGGGGGAACGGGAAGTTGTTGTTCACTGTTATAGGTTCAGACTTCTGGTTTTCCAAGACGAAAGAGTTCTGGAGATGGGTGGTGGTGAGGGTTGCACAGCAATGTGAATGTACTTAATGCCAATGAACCGCATACTTCAAAATGGTTAAAATGGTAAATTTTATGTTATGTTTACAATTGTAACACAAAGTGTTCAAAAGCCACCGATGTCAACAAACAACAGCAAACATAAGCAGAAGGGACTGTGACCCACCACACTGGCACTATCTTTTTTCAGGGACTGGTGCCCACAGTGTGTCACAACGACTTCAGGGACCTGCCTACTACAGGAGGTGAGAGGGGTGGGCTTGATCCCCTGCCTGAGGAGTGAATTTAAGCAACTCCCTTGATGTCTTTGTGCCTAGTTTCTCTGGAGCTGAGGAAAACAGCTCCCGTTGTGAAGCCTCCTGGGGAAATGCCAAGAGAACCACCACTGGTGAGGAAGAGGACTGCATTAGGCTGAGAAAGCTGCTCCCTCAGTCACACTGCAGGAGGTGCCCGAGAGAGAAGAGAAAAAGGTCATTGTGTTTGTTGTGTGAAGAGTAAGAGTTAGAGGTCAGCTCCAAGAAGCAGAAAAGCAACAAAATCCGGAGGTGGGAAATAGTTAGGAAGGAAATGAAAATATGTGAAGACCAGGCAGCAAATACCACTGGGAAAAACGTTTTTGTAACCTGCATAATATATTGTATATTCTGCATATTATGGCATTCATGTATGCATAATTGTTAAGCAATTTCCTCGAGTTAGAGATTTTGACTTCTCTAGACTTCTGGTGTCTGGACACTGTTAGATATACATGTCCTAATGTCAAGTTGTCAGTAATGGTGCTGTGTCTGTCACTGTCCTCATATCAAAGTCCTGTGTGGTGATAATTTGCCATTGAAAAACCTTTTTCTAGAGTCATATTTTAGTCTTTCACGTTACTTAATAAACTGAGTCAGATTTGCCATCACGACAACAACAGGAGTTTGCAGGAACACACTGCTGCGCCTGCTGCCGGTGGATGTGAGGTATGTGTGAGGCGCCAGAGCCTGTGAAGCACCAAAGGACATGTGACTCCTCTGCGTGAGCAAAGGTTCCGCAGGAGTTTAGATATCCTGGGTGAAAGTCAAAGTAACTGTGACATAAAGAAAACTTGACTGAAGATCAAATTGTTTTTAAAATTCTCTTTCTAACATGTATAGGATTCTGTCAACATTCTTAACATTAACCCTTTAATAAAACCAAAAATTTGGTTTTGACATCTGCAAAGGGGAAAAAAAATCCAGATAGTATTTTCCTATACTGATGCCACCAATAATTAAATTAGAAAAACACATTTAGTACAGATTTGTAATTCAAACTAACAAAATTTAAGTGAATATAATTTTTCAAGAGTTTAAAAAGCAAGGCAACATTAAAATTGCTTTTTAATTTTGGTTAAATATAAGGTATAATAACCTTAAATTAGCAAGCAAAACCTTATTGTTATTAATACTGTTTTATACAAAATATATTGTAAATAGACATTATTCACATAGACATTGAAATCAAAAAACAAGAGCAGGATAAATGTAGATACGAACTTTTCTTTTTAGTACTAAACCCCACATTAATAATTTAATTTCAGCCAAATACTTTCTATAACAATAACTTAATACTGTATATATGAAATTGATTTTTTGTTTGCTTTAGTTTGCATTTAACGTATACTCTCCTCACCCTTTTCCTACTGTGTAAGGCCTATGAGCACAAGGAGCATATACCTAGGCTCTCTTGCATTTAAATAACGTTACAATAGAAGTGCTTAAATGAACCCTAGGAGATCTATGAGAATTTGTTTTTTCAGAAGGGCTTTGCACAACACTCAAGCTAGAGAAATACTGTCTTAGAAACTTGGACAAAGACATCAACGTAGCATGGGTTATCAGTGTCGAGAGACCGTTCCCCAGGGGACTCTCATGTTTCTGCACATCTTGCGGGTAGAGGCACTGACTGCCTTTGTTCTGGGCTATCTTTTCAAGGATATTTGTGTAGTGAACACATTGGGAGACAGAGATGATGTCTTTCTAGGAAGCAAAGCATAGGTTTGCCCATAGCGTTGGAAGTTAGAGATAGTAAAAGGGGGGCATGGCTACTGTCCACTATAAAAGATTCAGGTTCCCTAAGCTCTGTGTTCCTCTCCTCTAAAGCAACTTACTGTGTGTACTGGTGTCACTTGGTCCCCTCCACATTAACCTGTGGGCATCAGAACTTGGGGGAGTGGCACAAAAATGCAGATTCTCTGGCTACTACTATTGCTGTGAGTTAAAAACTGTCCTTGGTCTCTGACCCAGGAGTTTCATGTCTTCTACCAGCATTCACGAAACTGTGACTGGCTAAATTGTTAGCTTGTCAGTAGGGTGAAATCTCTATGAAATCCGAGACCCCCCCTCATAGTTCTTCTTTGTTTATGGGTTTGTTTGTATTTTTATTGACACATAATATTTGCATATATTTGTGGGATACATGTGGTATTTTGCTATGTGCATAGAATGTGTAATGATCAAGTCAGAGTATTTAGGATATCCATCATCACAAGTATTTTTCGTTTCTATGTGTTGAGAAGCGATAAGTCCTTGCTTCTAGCTATTTTGAAATGTATGATACATTACTGTCAACTATATCACTCTACTCTGCTATTGAACATCAGAACTTATTCCTTCTATGTAAATGTACGTTTGTACCCATTAACTAACCTCTCTTCATTTCCCACCCACCCACACACTTACATCCTTCCTAGCCTCTATAACTATCATTCTATACTCTACCCACATGAGATCAATTTTTTCAGTTCTCACATATGAATGAGTACATGAGATATTTGTTTCTGTGCCTTATTTCACTTAACATAATGTCCTCCGGTTCCATCCATGTTGTTGCAAATGGCATGATTTTATTCTTTTTTATGGCCAAATAGTATTCTATTATGTAAATATACCATACTTTATTTATTAATCCAGGGATGGACACTTAGGTTGATTCCATATCTTTGCTATTGTGAATAGTGCTGCAATAAACATGGATGTGTGTGTAACCCTTTGATATACTGCTTTCCTTTCCTTTGAATAAATACCTAGTAGTAGGATTACTGGATCATATGGTAATTCTATTTTTTAGTTTTTTGAGAAATCTCTATACTGTTTTCCATAATGGCTATACTCATTTACATTCCTACCAACAGTGTATGAGAGTTCCCTCTTCCCCACATCCTTGCCAGCATCTGGTATTTTGGCCATGGAGGAAGTGGCATTTGAGCTATGATCTGAGTATAATTTGGCTAGTCGGATGTGCAGCAATGGTGAAGGGCATTTCAGCTGGGTGAATGTCACAAAGACTTGGAGGTGGGAATGGGCTGTGGTCCATGGTGGAGCGGTGAGTACATTAGCCTGACTAGAAGAGAGGGTTTGGGCTGAGAAATACCAAAGATTTCATTAGAAAATTAATTTGGGGCTAAATTTTCATGTGTTTAAATATTAGGTTGAATGAAATCCTATATGTAATGGAAAACTTTTGAAGGTTTCTAGCTTTTTCCCTGACATCATTGATTCATTTTCTTGTTTATTTATTTACTTAAATTTCTAAGCAGGGAGATGATATATTTAATATTGAAGTCCAATGTCATAGAAGAATGAAGTATGGTGTAATAAAAAAGATCACCAAATTTCTTAGCTTGTCTCTGGCACTTACTAGCTGCATGACCTTCAACAAGTTACTTCTCTGAGGCCAGTGTCCTCATCTGTCTTGGGGAGGAGTAATAGTCACATTAGCTGAGTGAGGTGTTGCAACGGTTATAGAGTATATCTCTAAAATGCTTGGTATAGTGCCCAGTACATAGGAGCTCACTAAATGGTGAGTATTTTCTAGCCAGCTACATGCAGCATGGATTGGTATAGAAGAAGTGAGGGCATAGATCTCTTCTGTTTTGAAGATTGCAGTTACATGGGGATAAGGCCATTAGGACCCAAGCTAAGATAATGATGGTGGTCACAAAAAAGACCCTAAATAAAAGAAAAATTACTAGAACTTAAAGACCAATTGAACATAATGATAGCTAACGTTTAAGTGCTTAGCGTGTACCCAGTGCTATTCTAAACACTTCAGTACATTAACTCAATTCTCCTAAAAGTGCCCTGAGGAGGTACTATTATTGCTGCCATCTCACAATTTAGAAAACTGAGGCTCAGTGAGATGAAATAACTTGCCTGAAGTCAAATAACTAAGAAAAGACCAACAGGGATTCAAACCCAGGCAGCACAGTACCAGAGCCCTCCTGATAAGCTACCATGCTGCACTGTCCTGCACCATGGTAGGAGTTAAAGGAGCAATCAGTGAGGATTCTTGGACCTGGGAACCCAGGAGGATAGAGGGAGCAGAAGCTTGGAAAACGACACTTTGGAAAATGACATGTGTCTTGACGTGTTGAGACTGAGCTGGAGAAATCAAAGTAGAGGTGGCCTATCGGGAGTTTGAAGGTGGGCTTAGAGCTTACCCGTGTGAGAGACGGGGTCTGAAGGCAGAGATGTGAGAGTCACCTGTTTACTGCACAGGAGATGGTGGAGCTGTTCCACCAGCGTCACCCTTTTAAGTGGTCAAAGGTGTGGTGACCCTGGGCAGAGACAGCATGGTGTAGCTGACTAGCAATCGGAGAAGAGACAGATCTGGCACCTATCAGACTGGAGTTTCAGGAACTGTTGCTACACCAGGGCATTCTGTCTTCTCAGAAGGATACTCAGGGGCCTGCTGCCACTGATAACTATTTCCCAAGAGCAAGAAGGCAAAGAGCATGGCCTTTCCCTTTAATCCCATCATCACTCTGTATGCTCTGGTTGACTCTTCTTTATTTCTTTATGACAGACATCACAGTATAATGGGAAAAGCTCCAGAGTTGGAGTTAGACAGACCTGGGTCGAAATCACAACTCCACAACTCATTAGCTCAGTCACTTTGTGTAAGTTAATTATAAATCATTTCATCTTAAATGCATCTTTAAGCTGTAAGATGGGGATAATAATACCTTTCTCACAAGGTTGTGGTGAAATACCATGAAAAGCCTTTCGTAAACGTTGGTTACCTGCCCCCAACTATTTCATCCTCTTTCCCCTTGGCTGGTGTGAAGCATGACCACAAATTCTTTGATGCTTTCTCTTTGAGAGGTGGAGTCTATGTTCCCTCCCCTTGAATCTGAGCAGGCTCATGACTACTTCAACCAATAGATTAGGGCAAAGTGTCATTATGTCATTTCTGTAGTTAGATCATAAAAAATGGTGCAGCTTTTACCTATTTGCTGAAACACTTACTCCTGGAGCCCTGAGCCTCCGTGTAAGGAACTTGACCACTCTGAAGCAGGAAAACTGCAGCTGAGCCCAGCTTTAGGGACACTGCCACCAAGGCACCAGGCCTAGAGTAAGGCTGAATTGGACCTTTAGAACCAGCCCATCTGCCAGCTGAATGCCATCAAGTGGTCTCCATTGACACTACATGGAACAGAAGGATCGCCCAACCAAGCCCTATCCAAATGTCCAACCCA
This sequence comes from Propithecus coquereli, assembly GCF_000956105.1. Taxonomy (NCBI): domain Eukaryota; kingdom Metazoa; phylum Chordata; class Mammalia; order Primates; family Indriidae; genus Propithecus; species Propithecus coquereli. The sequence goes on along the minus strand of NW_012141191.1, from coordinate 4,432,062 downwards.
CAAAGTCATGAGATACAATAAAATGGTTGTTTTAAGTCATTAAGTTTGGGGGTAGTTTATGACCCAGCAATAGTCAGGTAGAACAACTCCTTTTATCCCAATCCCTCTGATGCCCCCATCCACCTGTCCCCTTACCTGAAATAGCCAATCCTGAGTGTATTCTGATTCAAATCCTGCTCTTATTTATATTTCATTATGCACAACATGATTTGGGGCCAATTCACTTTATCTCCCTGTGCCTCCTTCCTTCCTTCTCTTTTTTCTTCGTTCCTCCTTTCCTTCCTTGCTTCCTGTCATTCTTTCGTCCTTCCTTCAATAAGAATTTCCTGAGTGTCTTCACTGTGTCAGATGCTAGATTGGGTATGATCCTTTTCTTCTCTGTCAGGGATCAGCAAACTTGTTTAAAAGACCAGAAAGTACCTAATTTAGAATCACAGACAAGTACCCAAATCTACTGCTGGAGCATGAAAGTAGTCATAGATGTAAACAAATAGGTGTGGCGATATTCCAATAAAATATTAATTCATCCAAATGAATTTTGTATTCACTTACAAAAATAGGCAGCAGGTTAGATCTGGCCTACAGGTCATAGCTTACTGATCCATGTTCTAGGTGCTTAACACCTGGCTGGGAATAGGTTATCTCTGCAGATGTCTTCCTAGGCAATATGTGGTGCATGGCAGTACTATCTAGTGGCTAGAGAAAGAGCCTCTGGCCACCCCAACTCAAAGAGGCCCTGGAATTTAAGCTAAGTCTCGGCTGACAGAGAAATGGATTTTCCCACTCAGAGATGGAGGCGCAAAGGCATGTAGTCATAAAGCACAAACAAGGGTGTCAAAGAGGCTCATTGATCTGGAGATGAGGATGGGCCTCAGAGAAAAGTGAGAGATCAGGTGGAAATGCTAGGAGCCTCATTTTCTGAAATTGAAAGAATGCTTCTTCTGCTCACTCATTTTTCTCTCTAAGGAGTCGTGAGGACAAATCAGATAAAGCAAAAATGACTGTGAGCTCTATAGATTCCTGCCAGGTATTATTGAGGCTATCATCTTTGCTTTTCAGAAAAATAGCTCCTTAAAGTAAATGTCTTCCGAATATGATGTAAAACCTCTTTCCCGCCCTCCAACATAGCAAGCATTCACAGGAGGGCACCAGAATGGCATATAATGTTCTAACAGTTCCTCCAGCAGTGAGACTAAATACACATAAACTAGTCTAAATTTGTGGCTGCTGCGAACATGAACAATGACATAGTGTCATTCTGCTCTGAGTTTCATCTAGACAAATTATATGCAAAGAAGGACACACTCCATCACTTTCCTGACGTGTCCAACTTCAACATCAGACCTTCATGACCCAAAAATAGCTCTGGCTTCCCTTTTATTCCCCTTTAATTGATAGCACTGTCATGAAGATAATGAATCCAGATTGTGAAAGAAATAGAAAATTTAGAGGAGATACAATGCAGGTTTTTCTGGCTATCTTAGCTTTGTATCTTCAAGTCAGCTCAGTTTATCTCAGTGAAAGGGGTTTAATGGAAGGTTACACATGGAAAGATATCTCCTTGGAAGCTGCAAAACCAGAGAATCTCATAAAGAAGTAAGGAAGTGTAGGGCATAGCAGTAGCTCTAACCCTGCATCCAAAGTCCTGGGAACCCAAGAGCAAGTGAGCTGCTTCCTATCCTGACTCTTTTCTCTGCTTCTTCTGCCTGGTGGGTTTGTCTTACTGTTTTCTTACTGTCTTCTTTCTTAGTGTCTTTTGGCTTCTGGCTCTACAGCCAACTTCTCACTGTCTCTTTCTAGGTCTCTCATTAGAACTTCATATGAGAAAGGATGTGAGTAGGATAGTCAGTCCTATTAAGAGTAGAACACCCCTGTGAGAAGAAGAGTGCAGAACTTCTGGGTGGCCTGTCGGTGATCGCTTAGGATCGGCTACTCATCCTTGGTTCCATCAGCTAAGGCTGGGGTGCAGGTCAAGACATATAAAGTCTGATGGCTTACACAGCTTCTTTCATAGACTCTTTGCCATGACACAGCTCAACACACTCAAGCCCCAGTGTCAAGCTACAAACACCAAGAGGCAATGCTCCAGGTCCTACCTCTCCCTCCCCCACTCTCATCCTGTGCCCATCAGTTCCCTGACTCAGGATCCTCTCTTTATCATGATTCCATTCCTGGCCACTTGAGCATCTACCTCTCTGGCTTATGACTCTTCAATACCCATCAAAGGCTTTGACTCAGGCTTACTCTGCCCACTCTGTCCATGACACATTGCCTCTGAAGTAAATCCTGACCCAGTTACAGGCTGAGCAAAAGACCTAAAAAGTACAGAGGTTTAAATAAACTTGAGCTTATATCCTTGCCAAGTAGCAGTCCAGGGGTAAGTGGTTTATGATTACCTGCTATAATTAACATGATAGCCCAAGGTGGCTATCCTTTTTTTCAGCCAAAATAAAAGGGAGAAAGAGACAAAGGGAGTGCACACTTTTAGAAAAGGGAAAATCCAGCAGTTGTGCATACTACTTCTACTACATCCTACTGACAAAAATGGCTTAGTCACATGCCCCACCTAGCTTCTAAAGAGCCTGAGAAATGTAACCTCTAGATGAGCAGACATGCCCATCTAAAATTCGGAGTGGGGTGGGTGGTTAGATCATTCAGTGAATGAAAGAGAATAGATCCAAATAGATCCTGTGGAACAATGATTGGGCTCTGCCACAAGACAACCTTTGGCTTAAGCCCAGGAGCCAATCAAGATTTGATGGGACCTAAAGTTTATGCAACTCTTGCGGGTCCTGCTTAAGATAAAGAATGCAAACTGATAACACAGAATTAGGAGTACAGGGCCTTTGAAGGGGATCATGCCAGCGAGGGACCAGAAAGCTTAAGCTTCATCAGCTTCATGGTAAATCTACCCCTGCTCGGGTTCACTAATCAACATCCCAATCAAGTTCTCCCCACTCCTACAAAGGGTACTTTAGACCATTTCTGTAGGATGGATTTTGTCAACTTTCGAGGCCAGTGCCAAATGTGGCAGCAATATTTTGCTAAAGAATAATAAAACAAAACAAAATCGATCTTAAATTTCTTCTTCCTGATGTTTTCACTGTAGTTCCTGACTATGCAATGCAGTTTGCTGGCGGACTGTCCCCAGCAAGGGCTGAAAAATGCTCTGCCACTAATGGTGTGACTAGGTTATAGTCATAAAACCTGCTGCTGTGATTTCTGCTTGGGTGCAGCCTACTTCCCAGCCCCTGATTGGTGGTGAGAATTCCTTATTTATGGGCAATTGCTCTGCACAGACAAGATACCACAAGGAGCCTGTCTGGCAGCTGCTCATGGAAACTCTTACCGCCTTCATTTTCATATCAGTAAGCACGCTGTAGGAGATGAAGAGCAGACTGAGGACTGTGGCATTATCCTGCATACAGTCAATCAAGACCAGGCTAATTAGATTTTCCAGGTGCTTAAACCCTGTGGGACTGCATATTACATAAATACGTAGATAAACATTCCTATTCACAAGGACCAAAGAATTTCTGCAGAAGGCTGCAAAATATGTCTTTAGAAAAGGCTTCAATTCTCTGGCTTATGCTCTCACTCTCTCTTTTAGGAAACATAATGAACTTCAATACAATTGAAGTGCTGGGACTTGTGTATTATTTGAGTCTCATGGGGTATAGTAGTGTTCCCCCAAAAATAAAAATCTGAAAATAACACATGCCTGAGGTTAGATGAAATCAAATATATAAATACTAGCACATTTGGGAAAATATTTAAGAATAGTTTGCTGTGAGGGATACTGATTGCTATTCATATCTGTGTTCATGCCATCCCTCAACTACATTTAATTTCCCTGAGCTTATAACAGAGATTTAACAATAAAATTATGTTCTCCACTCATTAAAGACATAACCTTCTTGTGGCTACTGGGAAGCCATTGGTCTAATGGTGAGCCTGTGGCTCACATATAGGCGACTCTGCTTTCAATGGCCTTAGCACATCCCCTGAAGGCTAACGCCAATGTCCATGTATCTAGGAGCATTATGACTTCATGACTCTTTCTCTGTGAAGATGGGTACCTGGCACTTCACCAGCATTTCCTCTTATGCCTTGTATGGCTATTCCTCAGGGGTCCATCCTTAGTCCTTCCCCCTTTCTCTTTCATTTAACATTCATATGTTGATAATTTCTCATACTTTATCTCCAACTCAGAACTCTCATTTTGCCCCCTCTATGAATTTTAAATAGATTCTATGGAATATCTCCACTAGCACACTAGCATTGCAATCTCAATCATTTCCAAATATGAATTCATTTCCTCCCCACCCCTCTGGCCCTCCTCTCATATTCCATATCTCTGTGAATGGCTCTGTCATCCCACCAGTCTGGGAGCCATACTTAACTCTTCCTTCTTGTTTGTCCCACTTTCTATGTTCAATCAGTCATTAGGCTGTGTGGATTCTACACTACTAATTTATCTCACACCCTCTAATTCTCATTTTCCACTACAGAGATCTCTAGCCAGAATTTTGTTCTCTTTCATCCAGGTTACTGAACAACTGTCTTGTCTCTGCTTCTCGCTGCCAGGGTGACTTTTAAAGACATATCAGTCATGTTAGTGCCTTGTCTAAAACGCTTCACTCCTAGCCACGACTTTTAGGATGAACCCAAAGGTTCTTGGCATGGCAAACAAAGCCCTTCATCTTCTGTCTCTTGCTTACCTATTTGGCAAAATCAAGTTATATCAGAGTTCCAAAAAGTCAGTGGTTTCCTCCTGCACTTGGAGGCACCACCATCTCCAAGACTTCCTCTCACCCCACAACATAATCCATGGATCTTCCTGTCCCATGGTTCCTGTCACAATGCATGGGTCCTGCCTATTCTGATTTGAGTCCCCCACATTTAGACTAAGCCCTGAACAGACTTGCTTTTATTAGAAATAGATGCTATGCCTTGTTCTTTGTGTTGCCCACATCTCAGCATGGTACTGATTCATAACAGGCACTCAAGAAAGGTCTATTGAATGAGTGAATTTTGTAGAAGAGAATCACGTACAGATGCTTCTTGAATCATGATGGGGTTACAGCTCAGTAAACCCATTGTAAATTAAAAATACTGTAAGTTGAAAATGGGCACAATTTAGGATATTTTCAAATTATGATGAATTAACCAGGTACAATTCCATCGTAAATTGAGGAATGTACAGAATGCATATTGCTTTCATAACATTGTAAAACCAAAACATTTTTAGTAGAGGCATTACAAGTTGGTGACTGTCTGTATTAGATGGATGCTTAAACTCGAAGACTGGAAATTTCTAGAAATTATGCCTATAAAATTCACTGGGAATATTCTAGTCTACTGTTTAAGTTATCATTTTCCATACCCTCAGGTCATAGTTCTTAATCCATAAACAATGTGTTCGATGCGCACCCTACGATGAGTCAGGAACTACACAATACACTGAGAATGTCTAGGATGTAAAATTGTCTACAGCATTCTCTACGCCCTCAAAAGCCTCATGGTCCAGGTTAGGGACATGGATAATAACAAAGAATTATGTTACAATGAGACAATAGCTATTTATATAGTACAGGTGATATGGGAAGCCAAAGAAGAAACACCTTATTTTTCAAAGAAGAAAACAAGGAAGAGGTGATATTTGAATATTGAAGACTAGTTTGGTGTTCACCAAGATGATAAGGGGTACATTACAAAGAGAAAAATCAACTCTTAGATTTGGAATATGACTCAAGTCCAGGACATGGGGGTTGGAGAGCTCAGCTGGGGCAAAATTGTGAAGGGCAATGCAGGTTGTGTCAGTAAGTGTGGACTTTGTCTTACAGGAGATGAGGAATCATTGAATGATTTGAACACGTTTAATCCAATCTGCATTACTGAGCAATCTTTTGAGTAGCTGAATGGAAGGTTTTAGAAGAAGAAATAAGAGGCAGCAAAAAGAGTGGGGAGACTGTTGGAATATTCCAGGCTACAGATTATGGAAGCCGCATAGCCTAGTCTTTACACATGTAGACTCTTGAATTTAAAGAGTGTTGGTTAGTAGCTTGGACAAGTTACTCAGCTCCTCTGTGCCCCAATGTCCTCATCTGAAAACAATGTTTATAATAATAACTGATGAGAGTAGCTGTGCAAGATTAAATGAAAATTTATACAAATTGCTTAGAACAGTAAAAGTATTTACTCTTTTTATTCTATGAGGGGCTGAACCAAATAAAAGGATGTAGCATGGAGGAGACAGGTCCAAGAAATATTTAGCAAATAAAATTGAAAGCATTTTGAGTATGATAGAATTTGGGAGTAAACAAGATGGATAAGTCCCAGATGATTCTCAGCTTTCTGGATCAGGGTGAGTGATGGGACCTTTCATGAGAAGAAGAGCAGGAATTTTCTTTGAAGATCAGGAGTTGTTCGTGAGTTCGATTTTGTAAGGGTTGAATCTGAGTTTTCTGTGCACATCCCAAAGGTCTTACTCAAAAGGCTTTGGGAATAAAGATCTGTGGCTCTGAGCAGAGAGTCACAGGCAGAAGAGGGAGATTTGGGTTCCATCTGCATCCAGATGCAGATAGAAGCCATGAAAGTGTGGGCCAGATGGCTTAAGGAGACGGTGTGGACTGAGAAAGGGGCTGAGAGCAGAGCTCTGAGAACAGTGACACCAAAGCTGTAGCTGGAGGAAAAGGCCCCAGAGAAGGAAGTTGAGCAAGATAAAACAGGAACAAAAAGAGAATCACAGCAGAATAAATTAAAGAATGGTAAACACCACCTGTTGCTTAGCAATGGCATGAACAGTAGGTGCCTGATAATATGCTATACCAGAACAGTGGCTCTAAATTTCAAATTTTGTAAAAATTGCTTATTTGTCTGTAGCCTGTTTTGTTGAGTCCAGCCTCAACTCTTTCAGAGGGCAGATTTGTACTAATTTGCATGGACAGTTTGGATCCCAGAAGCAAAACAAATCTATGATATCGTAGCTGCAATACTTTAATTTTCCATTTCAGAAATCAGACTGTAGATAATTCAGTTGTTAACAAATGCTCATTGTTTGTTAAATCAAGAGCTAAAACACCTACAAGGATTAAATCTTCGACAGTGCAATTGTACAAGCGATGCAGAAAGAGCCATGTGATCTTTGGTTTGACTTTTTGATAGTTCAGGAATTCAGAACAAATTCCCTAGTGTGATTCATTTGAACCAACACCTAGTCTAACATACATGAAAAAATTATCAGTAGGCAATACTTGGTCACAAGGAAATCAGTGATCCCATAGAATTCTCACAATTAGAAATTACTTAGAATCTAATAGCAGACAGAATCAGAACTTCTCTGCATAGAAATGTATCCACCAAGAATTCTAAGATTTTAAGAAATCCCAATTCAATGTTGGAACATGCAGAGTGAACCTATGTAATTTTGGCTTTCATTTACTCACCATATATGTATTGAACTACTACTTTTGCCAGGCACTACGCAGAGTCCAGGGCAAATGTCGCATTCAAGACATATAACCCCATGCCTCCATGGAGTGCATAATGATGCAAGGACAATTCAAAAGAAATTGAAAAATAAACAAAAATTCTTTAAATTTGTAATAAATGCTCTGATGGAAATGGGAGTGAGCAAGGGGATTACAGAGAAAGCCTACTTTAGTTAGGACGGTCAAAATGGAGACTCTCTTAGGAGGTGACATTCAAACATAAAGATAAAAAGGAGTTAACCCTGGAAAGAGTGAGGGGGGAAGATTCCAGGAAGTGGTAATAGCACATGCAAAAGCCTGCTTGGCAATTCAAGCAAGAGACCAGTGTTGATGGAGTTTATCCAGTGGGGGTGTAGATAGGAGAAGAGGGGTTGAGGAGCAGGCTTCAAGGAGGATCCTGGTACAGGTTTGAATGTTTCCCTAAATGCACTGGGGAGGGTTGACATGGGGAAGGACTATGGTTTAATGCTTAAGAGGTTTACAGTTACCTCTCAGAGGAGAATGGTTGGAGGTAGGGCAGGAATGGAAGAAGGTAGGTCAATTAGGGGGCTCCTGCAGGAGGCCAGGCAAGAGATCATGGTGGCCAAGAGTGAGGTGGTTGACAGTGGGAATACAGAGAAGACAATGGCTTAGATAGATATGTTGGAGGTGGAACTGACAGGACTTGCTGCTGGAATAGATGTGGGGGAAGGGCGAAAGGGGAGAATCAAGGAATGGAGAGGGACTCCCAGACTTCCATCTTGATTAATTAGGCGGATAGCAATGCCGTTTACAGAGACAACGAGCCAAGAGACCCTCGCAGGGAGCAGGTTGCTCAGGCTGTGTTTGTTGTAACCATGAGACAGCCGAGGGGAGGTGTGGAGAAGGCAGTAGGTGGGGCGAGTCTGAAGTTCACAGGGAAAGTAAATCTAGGAATGAACATCCCCAACTTATGTTTTTGGAAAAAAATGAGTCTCTGATAAAAAAATTTATTTCTAAATGTGTTCTTTATATGTCCCATATGCAGAAGTGGTTTAGCTTTAAAAAGAACATTTCCCCTCAAAGTTTCAGAGCCGCGTGCAACTCCTTGGTTATGTTGACAATCCTGGGGAGGATGAGAGGTGTCACTCCATTACCAGAAACAAGATGACAGCTGTACATGGAGTCCAGGTGATGGTAACACTCATTTCTCCCAACATGTCACCCTATTCCCCTGCCCAGTGCGCACCCAGAATAGGTGTCAGGACACCCTCCTCTCTCTCGTCTTAGTGCCGCTTCCTTTCCTTCATCATCATCGCCTTTGCTTTTGTCTATCCCTCTCCGTCAGCCTGGCCCCATCCTAGAGGCCCAAAGTCGGATTCTTTAGGTGTCACGTAGGAGAGTCCTATGATGTATTTCTACACCAGTGCCTGTCAGCCTTCACCTGGGGGTTCTGTTAAAACGCAGATACCGAGTCAGTAGGTCTGGGCTGGAGCCTGAGAGTCTACATTTCTATTAAACGCCCAGGTGGTGCTGAGGCTGCTGGTCCAGGGACTTCTACGAATAGCAGCCACCTCCTAGAGCATACTTTTCATGCCTTATGGTAACAAAGAGTTTGTCGCTTAGCTCTTCGTGGGGGTGAGTAGGCGGATTAGGCTAGGAAAGAAGGAATTGAGAGGAGGGAGGAAAATCCCATGCTGACACCTCTATTGGAGCCCCCTTTCTTTACATTTGGTCCTCAAAAAGGCATTAGAATGAAAAATCATCTTTAGAATCTGAATTCCAGAAGATCACATGCCACTTAATAAATGGTTTTTATAACTTTAAAGGTTATTTGGGGCCGGGCGCGGTGGCTCACACCTGAAATCCTAGCACTTTGGGAGGCCGAGGCGGGAGGATAGCTTGAGATCAGGAGTTCGAGGCCAGCCTGAGCAAGGGCAAGACTCCATCTCTACTAAAAATAGAAAAATTAGCCGGGCGTTGTGGCATGGACCTGTAGTCCCAGCTACTCGGGAGGCTGAGGCAGGAGGATCATTTGAGCCCAGGAGTTTGAGGTTCTGTGAGCTAGGATGACACCACTGCATTTTACCTGGGGCAACAGAGCAAGACCCTGTCTCAAAAAAAAAAAAAAAAAAAGTTATCTGAATGTGTCCCTGTGGGCCAGGACATACGTGAAATGTTACAGCTGTCCATACCCTGCAATGCATCATGAGCCATAACAGCATGGCTGCCTTTGGAAGGGGCAAGATTCCTTCCTGGCATTTCCCCCTGTTGGTGACAGGTGGTTATGAATCTAAATAGCAGCTAAGAGACCTAAGAACTCCTTTGGAGCCGGGGAACTTTTCATACCTTACATTGGTTAGATGTTTACGCCTGTTACTGGTTTGGGTGGCAGGCTTAGTTGTCTGAGGACAGCGTCCCATACCTCTCTTGTGGACTGATGTTTAAGTCAGGGAGGCTAAGCCTCCATCGACCCAATTAGGAGAAGCTTACATTCAAAAGTAGTTTTCATGAACTGGAGTGGCTCTAGCAATCTTACAAATAAAATTTTGAGAAAATACATAGATTTTTCAAAGAATGTAATTTGGGTTCTCTGCCACTTAGTGACAAATATTGTTTTGTTTTCAGCATATAGCTTAATAGTAAGTGCTAGCTGGCTGGTTGGCTGAATGAGTGAGTAAACTCAGCATGAGTTTGGAGGCAGGCTGGTGTCATAGAAGGCAGGCTGGTGGACTTTAGAGGCAGACAGACCTTGCCACACTGGGACTCTGGGACCCTCTGCTTTTGCATCTGTAGTGTGGGAACAATGATACCTCCAGGAGGTTGGGATAAAGATTGGAGATAATGTATGGAAGCACCTGGCTTACTAATGAGGATGGATAATTTGGTTGCTATTTTTATTATAATCATCTAGGGCTCCTTACCTGCTTCCTTGGCTATCATCCATCCCCTAAATTACCCAGTTGGGGTTTCACCCTGCCCCCTCTTTTTGCCAGCTGGTTATTCATGTGCTGGGCTGGGTAGTTTCACTCATCTCCACCAATCCCCGCCCACCCTCCACCCTAGCCTGCAACCCACTTCCATCCTTGAGACCCTCCAACTCCCCTGCCATTCTTCCAAATTAAGCCAAATTGCTTGACAATTCCTTCCTGTCTCGAATGCTTTTTCTTTCTTTCTCTGCCTTCTTTATTTTATTTTATTTTTTTTGAGACAAAGTCTCACCCTGTTGCCCGGGCTAGAGTGCCGTGGCGTCAGCCTAGCTCACAGCAACCTCAAACTCCTGGGCTCAAGCGATCCTCCTGCCTCAGCCTGCTGAGTATCTGGGACTACAGGCATGCACCACCATGCCTGGCTAATTTTTTCTATTTTTAGTAGAGACAGGGGTCTCATTCTTGCTCAGGCTGGTCTCGAACTCCTGACCTCAAGGGATCCTCCCACCTTGGCCTCCCAGAGTGCTAGGATTACAGCCATGAGCCCCCGTGCCTGGCCTTTCTCTGCCTTCTCTTCTTTCAAGTGGGAGTGATATTTGAAAGGCAGTAGTTTGAGGCCCAACATCTGAGTCTTAAATGAAAACAAGGAACAAAACCCCAGCCTCATTTCCCATTCTATTTACCAAAGGTGGTTACTGGAGGTCTGTGGTTACCTAAGGTATTTTCATGCTTAGTGACTGCATGGAGTCTAATAGTTTGGTTATTTTTCAGATCCTTCCTCAGAAAGCCATGTTTCAGAGCCCAGAGTTATAATTCTGGGAAATATCAGAGTTTCCTAGTTCATGTTGGGGAAATATGATTCTGTGAGTCATCGCCTTGGTTAATCTGAAATGTCCCAGTAGTACCAGGTGCGCCTCACCTGATCATAGTAAGCTTTAAGGACCTAAGAAATGCACTGTAGTTAGTAAACAACTGAAAAGCTTAGTCAAAGAAGAGACCCTGCCTTTGTGTGATTGTGTTGCTCTAAAGGAATATTTGAGGCTGGGAATTTTATAAAGAAAAGAGGTTTATTTGGCTCATAGTTTTGCAGACTGTATAAGAAGCACAGCGCTGACGTCTGCTTCCGGCCAGGGCTTCAGGCTGCTTCCACTCACGGCGGAAGGCGAAGGGGAACCTGTGAGTGCAGAGATCACACAGTGACAGAGAAGGCGCGAGAGAGGGGACGGAAGAGGTGCCAGGCTCTTTTCAACAACCAGCTCTTGTTGAACTGATAACAGAGTGAGAACTCACTCTACCACGAGGACAGCACCAAGCCACTTATGAGGGATCCGCCCCCATGACCCAAAGGCCTCTCACTAGGCCCCACCTCCAACATTGGAGATCAAATTTTAACATGAGGTTTGGAGGATCAAATATTCCAACTACAGCAGTGTCCTCACATTGGATCATCAAGATTATGGATAAATCCTGAGAGAGGGATCAGGAAAGGGAACACGAGACAGCAGCGTGAGCAGGGAGTCCTCTTTCTTCTCTAAACATCCCTAGAGCTCTACAAAAGTGGATCTACATATTTTATCTCTTTTCGAAGAAGGATTTGTAACTCAATCAGTAAACAATTTTTTAAAAATGGAAATGGGACCCACCCACGCCAATAACAGGGAAATTAAGTGACTGCAAGCGTTTGGGATACTTAACAGAAACCTCGAGCCCTCTTCCCCCACTGGTCTTGCAGAACATCGGTGTCCAGACATTCCCTGTATGCAGGAGACTGTGAGCCTCTTCTGGGGGAAGAGGGGAATCTGGCCAGCCCAGAAGGAGTAGCTCTAAGGAACTAACATCAAAAGCCTCCAAAATCTCACCCAAGTCACCCTAGAGGGGTGCTCAGAGATAAGAAGTCCTACCTGAGCCCTCAGACATTCCAATCCTCGTTTTACTTCCCCTGTTGTTCATCATGAGAGGACAACCAAGATTATTCGACAACTTAGCAAAGCCTCCAAAAATCTAAACAAGCAAATAAAAACAGAACTAGGAAGAAACAGAGCTACTCAAGGAGAAGAAAATGTCAATATCTCCATGATAAACTATCAATATACACAGATTAGAATATATTGCACGCATGAAATCACAATAGCATGCTATCAAGAAAAATTTAGAGAACAAAAAGAGCTTTGGGAAATTACATATATGATAGCAGAAATGAAAATAATTCAAAAAAATAATTCTAATTTCAAAGAGAAGTTAGAAGATAAAGCTGAGAAAATCTCCCATACAGTGGAGCAAACTGACAAAGAAAGAAAAACATACAAAAACAGAGGAGCCGCCCAGGAACTTCAACAACACTCAAATGATAAGATTTTGCTGATGAGAGGAGAGAAAAAAACAGAGGGGATAAAATCATTGATGAAATAATTCAATAAAATTGTCCAGAACTGAACGAGATGAGTTACCAGACTCAAAGGACTCACAGCATAACATGAGAATAGACTCACGCCAACGCACGTCGTATGTTTCCCCAAACACTGGAGACTCATGAAATCCTAAAAGCATCCACAGAGGAGGGCAAAAGATAAGTCACCTACAGAGGAGCAGTGATCAGAATAGGTTTTGACTTCTCAAAAGCAACACCGGAGTCAAGAAGACATGGACCATACCTCCAAAATTCTGAAGAAAAATGATTCCACCCTGGAATTCTGAACTTAGCCAAACTGTCATTTGTGTATGAGAATGGAATAGGCTGTTTTCTGAAATAGAGAATCTTAAGAAATGGATTTCCCAGCCACGCCCCACCCAAAGGAGGGAGTACACCAAGAAAAAAGACAGACGATACAGAAGACAGGAGGTCCAAGAGAGCACAGAGGGGAGAGTGTGGCAAAGGGGAGCTCCGATGGCAGCTTGCCATCAGATGTTCACAACAGCCAGTCCAGACAGAGCAACGCCTCAGAGACGCTGTCACCAGACGCTCTCAGAGATGCTTGCTGGCTCTGCCTTCTTTGTAACTAAAAGCAGTATGTCTGGGTGAAACTGGTCTAGATTCTTGTCTGTCCTCTGCCTGCCCCACCCCCCAGCCATGACCTGCTCCCTGGATCAGCAGGAATACCCATCTCTCCCCCATGGATGCCACCCACTTTGCCCTATTTTTTTTTAATTTTTGTAAAATACACAAAACATGAGATTTACCGCTGTAACTATTTTGAAGTGTACAGTTCACTTACAGAGACATATATGAGATCTTGTGTGAATGTGTCAAGCACATTCGCATTGTTGCACAAGCTCTAGAACTTTTTTTGTCTTTCAAAACAGAAACTCTACACCCATTAAAAAAACAACTTCCCCTTTCCCCAGCCCTTGGCAACTACCATTCTACTTTCTGTCTATATGAATTTGTCTACTTTAGGTACCTCATATAAATGGAATCATATAGTATTTGTCTTTTTGTAACTGTAGTATTTAATTTAGCATAGTGTCCTCAGAATTCATCCATGATGTAGCCGAATTTCCTTCCTCTTTAAAGCTGAATAATATTCCTTTCTCTCTCTCTCTCTCTCTCTCTCTCTATATATATATATATATATATATATATTATGTGTGTGTGTGTATGTATACACACACACACACACACACACACACAGAGCACATTTTGTTTCTCCATTCATCCATTGATGGACACTTGGGTTGCGTCCACCTTTTGGCAATTGTGAATAATTCTACTATACAAGTATCTCTTTGAGCCCTAGATTTCAGTTCTTTTAAGTATATGCCCAGAAGTGGGATTGCCGAATCACATGATAATTCAATTTTTAATTTTTTGAGGAACTGCCACACTGTTTTTCCACAGCACCTGAACCATTTTATATTCCCACCAACAGCACACGAGGGTTCCAATTGCTCCATATCCTTGCCCACACTTGTTATGTCCCAGGGTTTTTTTGATAGCAGCCATCCTAACAGGTGTGAGGTTGTATCTCATTGTGGTTTCCCCTGTTGTTGAGAGATAGGGAATCCATGGTGACCTTGGAAGACATCGAGTGGAGAACGCCACATTTCTGTTAGACAGTCAGTCTCTGGGCCATTCTACAGACGCCCCAGCTATGGCAATCTGTACTGAGTTCACGTGAAATGTCCACTTGTCAAATGGGACTGTGTGAATCCTCGACCCTACTGAGCACCAAGCTTTGCTAATGATTCAAAGGATGCAGGCAAGCACCGGGCACACACAAAACATTCCTTTCCTGCATAGTCCCAAACAATAATCTTCCAAATAGTGTCCTTTTCTCCTGCATTAGGACACATTTTAGTGTCAGGTCAGCAGAATGAGTTTTGAACCATGTATGTGATGGCTCTCAAAGGAAGCTGTATCTGTGTTGGAGCCTCTCAGTTTTATATTTCATTAATTATGCAGGTAGGAAATGCTTACCTCACTGCTCTGTCCCCCATCCTCCAGTCAGTTATGTTTTTAATCCATAAATTTCATGTTTATTTACACGGACCAATCCAAGCAGAGCAGGTTGAAAAGATTTTATAGGTAGACTTTCCCCATATCTTTCTGCTCCTAGATACCATTGCCTGGTTTACAGGAAGGTCTGGCAGGGGCATCTCCCAGCAAGGAAGGGGTGGGTTATAGGACTGTGCCAGCCCTTTTTCTCTCATTTCATTCTGGTGATTTATTTATTACCTTGCCCACTGAATTCCTTAGAAAAGTTTCTTGTACACTCCCAGGGAAACTGAACGCATACTTGGCTTGGGGACTCTGTTGAGCTTATCTTTTCCTGGGAGTCTTCGTTTACTAGAGAGAAGATCACCCTTTTCTTATACAGCTAGGTTTGTGCTTGCCATTCAGTGTTTTAAAACCAAACATATTTTGTTTAGATACGCATACACAGTCAGGCTTCTGTACCTGTGGATTCAAACAACCCCAGGTAGAAAATACTCAGAAAAGACAAAAAAATAACAATACAAACAATAAAAAATAATACAGGTGGGGTGTGGTGGCTCACACCTGTAATCCCAACATTTTGGGAGACTGAGTGGAAGGATCGCTTGAGGCCAGGAGTTGGAGACCAGCCTGAGCAACATAACCTGTCTCTACAAAAATAAGAAATTTCGAAAATTATCCAGGTGTGGTGGCATGTGCCTATAGTCCTAGCTACTTGGTAGGCTGAGCCAGGAAGATCATTTGAGCCTAGGAGTTCAAGGCTACAGTGAGCTAGGATGACACCACTGCATTCGAGATTGGATGACAGAGTGAGACCTTGTCTCTAAAAATAAAAAAAAAATAATAATACAGACTTAGAAACATAACAACTATTTATATATTATTTACATTGTATTAGATATTAGAAGTAACCTATAGATGAGTTAAAGCATGCAGGAAGATGTGGGTAGGTTATATGCAAATACTATGCCATTTTATATCAGGGACTTGAGCATCCATGGACTTTGGTATCCATGGGGGACCTGGAACCAATACCCTGTGGATACTGAAGGATGACTTTATAAGTAGGAAATTTGTGAAGAACAACAGGGGACTGATTAACCCAAAAGTAAGGAAAATGCTTACTTCGAGGTGGGAAGGAGAGGATGTAATTAGGGAGGGATACACAGGAAGCTTCTAAGGCAGTAGTCATGACCTACTTCTTAACCAGAATATTGTGTACATGGATCTTTATTATTTTTCAAACTGCACAATTTTACACTCTTCTGAATGTATGATACGTTTTGCAATTTAAAGTAATTGAATAAATTATAATATTTTGGTGATACTTCCTGGTTAGAAGACATACAGGTGGATTACTGGAGAAGCGAGAGCATCACCTTGACCTGCATATACTGTGGCATGTTTCCCCAAAGTAGCATGGGACAGGATAGCAAAGGACAAAACCCTAACCTAGAAAAAGGCAGGGCCCCTGGGATCATGAAGTCCTGTCCTATCACTCCCAGCTGCGCCTCGTTGGACAAGTCGCTTACTCTTTCTGGTCATTAGTTTACTCGTCTGTGAAATAGGATGCTAAAACCTGTCCTTCCCAGGTCCCAGGATTGTGGTGAGAAGCAAAGGAGATCAAATATGTGTGCTCTTTAGTCTCTAAATCACTGCTCAGAGTTGTGTTCCCTTACACTGAGCATTTTCTGAACACAGAATGAATGTCCTGGGTCCTGGACCAGCACTGGGGATATAATGAGAAATAACGCTCAGCTGCTGCCTTTGTGAAACTTAGACATTAGTGGGACAAAAAAGCAAGTAAATCTAGGCTCCACAGGGGCTAGGATGGGGAAAGGAAGGGGGCATGACAGGAGCACGGAGAAGGGCTCCGTAAGATGGTACCGATGCATAATACACCCATCTCCAGCCTCTTGCTGCCTCTCCAGGCTCTTCTTGCTCAGTGCACTGCCCACACTCATGCCAAGTTCATTCCCACTCAGGGCCTTTGTACTTGCTGTTGACTCTTCCTGGAATGCCCTTGCCTCAGCTGGCTCTTGGTCTCAGCTTAAATGTTGCCTCCAAGGAGAGGTCTTCCACAATCGCTGTATCTAATGCCACTCTTTTCTTTGTCCTTTCTCCTGTCTCCTCTGTCCTATTAACCTTGATTTATATTCTCCAAATGAGCGCAAATTAGCTCATTTATTTACTTATTTGTTGTCTCTCTCTCTCTCACCAGAATGTAAGTTCCATAAGGGCAGGAACCTTGTGGTTCCCTCTCCCTCCCTGCAACCCCTTCCCTCTCCCGCTCACTCTGCCTCTCTTTCTCTGCCGTATGTATCTCCAGTAGCTAGACTGGTGCCTGACACGTAATAGATGCTCAACAAATTTATTGACTAAGTAAATTAGTGGACAGTTACTCTATAAGTATTTCTATAATAGAAAAAATAACTGCTTCCTGAAGAATTTTCCAATGAACAAAGTTGACTAGAGATTAGTATACAAATATAGAACCTGGAACAGCAGCACCCAAATATTCATCAAAGGAATGAATATATAGAATATATACAGAACTCTTGCAAACCAATAAGAAAATACCATAAAGCAATACATGAATCAGCAAAGGAAAAACTTCTAGAACAAATGAATTTAGCAAGGTTGCATGATTCAAGGTCAATATACAAAAATCATTGTATTTCTATTAATTCTATGAATGAACAATTGGAAAGCAACAAGTTTTAAAGCACCATTTAAATCTCACCCAAAAAAGAGAATACATATGTATAAATCTAACAAAATATATGCAGGATCTGTATGCTAAAAACTGGAAAACACTGATAAAAAAACAAAGAACTAAATACATGGAAAGACACATACTATGTGCATTGTTAAAATGCCAGTTTTTTTCCAGATTGATCTACAGATTCAACACAATCCTAATCAAAAATCTCAGTGGGGTTTTTTGGGAAGATATCAATAAGCCGATTCTACTATTGATATGAAAATGCAAATAAATCAGAATAGTCAATCAGTTTTGAAAAAGAGGGACAACTTTGAGTACTCATGCTACCTTACTAGAAGAATCACTATAAAGCTGCAGTAATCAAGACAGTGTGATATTGGCAAAAAGATAACATATAGATCAAAAAAACAAAACAGAGAGCCCTGAAATTGACCCACACATATATGGTCACTTGATTTCTGACAAAGATGCAAAGGCAGTAGAGAAAAATAATCTTTTCAACAAATAATGCTGGAATAATTAAACATCCATCTGCAAAAAATTAATTTTGATCTATATCCTATATTATATGAAAAAATTAACTAAAAATACACCATAGGCCTAAATGCAAGACTTAAAACTGTAAAATTTTTATAAGATAACATAGGAAAAAAATCTTTGCAAAGATTTAAGCAAAGATTTCTTCGATATGTCACCAGAAACACGATTCATAAAAGAACAAACTGATAAATTTAGCTTTATAAAAATTAAAAACTTCTGCTCTGCAAAAGACATTTCAGAAAATGAAAAGACACACTGCAGACTGGAAGAAAATATTTTCAAATCACGTATCCAACAAATGGTTTGTATACATAATATATAAAGAACTCACAAAACTCAATAATAGGAGAATCCAATTTTTTAAATGGTCAGAAGATTTGAAGAGACACTTTATCAAAGAGGATATATGTGTGGAAAATAAGCTTATAAAAAGATGCTTCTCATCATTATTCATTAGCGGAATGTAAATTAAAACTATAATGAGATGCAATTTTGCAGCTACGGGATTGTAAACATAAGTCTGGCAACTCTCCAAGTGTTATGGAGGACATGGAGAAACTGGAACTCTCATGCCCTACTGATAGGAGTGTAAATTGAAACAGTTTCCTTGTATACAATTGGCACTATCTGGTTAGGATGAAGATTCACATACCTCATGACCCAAACAATTCCCCTTATTCTTGCACATGTACACAAAAAATGAATACAGGAATGTTAGGTACTGTATTTTGTGGCTATTGGGGAAAATGTAGAAAAATATCCATCAACAGTAGAATAGATAAATTGTGGCTCATCCATACAAAGGCATACTATATAGCAGGGGTTAGCAAATCATAGCCAGGAAGTCAAATCCATCCTGGTTGCTTATTTGTAATAAACCTTGACTGAAACCCAGCCACACTCATTCATCGACATATTGTCTATAACTGCTTTCATGTAACAACATTGTTGAATAGTTGCAACAAAGACCATATGGTCCACAGAGCCTAAAATTTACTGACTGTCCCTTTGTATGAAAGGTTTGCTGACCCCTGCTACATAGCAATGCAAAAGAGTGAATCAAAGACATATACATTGTGTCAGTCAGAGGTCAACCTGAGAAACAGAACCCGTGAGAGATATATACCAAGAGGTTTATTGCAAGGAATTGGTTTATGAGATTGTGGAGGCTGACTGGGCATGTCTGAAATCCACAGGGCAGGCTATCAGGAAGGGCAGGCTGGAACAGTCAGGCATAAGCTGAAGCTCTTGTTCTTAGGTGAAATTTCTTCTTCTCCAGGGAAGCGTTGGCTATTCCTTTCAACTGCCTTCCTACTGCCTCTGAACTGATTGAATCGGGTCTATTCAGATTATGTCAGATAATCCCCTTTATTTAAAACCAATTGATTACAGACTTTAATAATACCTACAAAATACCTTCACAGAAACACCTGGATTAGTGTTTAATTAAATAACTGGCATGGCCAAGTTGACACATAAAACTAACCATCATATGTATTTATAAAGATAAACCTCACAAATATAATGCTGAACAACAACAAGAGTTGCAAAGTGATACATGAGACACAGTAACATTTATATAAAGGTTTTAAATGGGCAAAACAATTTAACAAAGAGTTTCTGGATACACGGATATATAAAACCATGTAAAGGAATGATAAAGTTACTTTATGTCACTGGTTGCCGCTGGGGAGGAAGGAAAGGAATGAAATTGGGAGTGGATAGACTGTATCTATACTATCTTGTTTGTTTGTTTTTTAAAAAGGCAGAAGACTCCAAAGCAAACAAGGCATTGTAAAAATCTTATAAAGCCCGGCTTTGGTATTGTAATTTCTTACTGTATTATTGTTAATACTTCTATGCATGTTTGCAATCTCTCACGATCATTATTTTTAAAAAATCATAATGATTGCCTCCTTTGGCACAAGCCTAAAAAAGGGTGTTTACATTGAGCAGTCAACTTTGAACCACGCTGGATAGGACCAGAGAGTTGAAGCTGCTGCTTCTGTTTTTATTTTATTTTATTTCTCCTGAATGCTAACCACCCCTTTGGTGGAGCTTTGGGTTTTCTTTCATGGACCAGTGTTTCAGGGAATGAATCCTACCTCCTGGGAGTTGAGCCTGGAAAATAACAGCGTTCACCATGCTCCAGCATGTGCCCAGTGGAAAGCACGGAGCAGGGTGTGAGTCATTCTTACTGGAGCCCCGACCTTGGCTGACCTCCACAGTGCCAAGGTCTGGAGCCAAACGGAACTCCTGACTTAAGGAGCTAGAGATAAAGAGGTGGGTGGCTGGTCACAGGGTAGTACACTGGCTACTGCTGATGGAATGTGGCTGGTCAGACCCCCCAGGGGGCTTTCATTAGGGCTTGCATTTGTGTTCAAACTCCAAGGTTCACAATGCTGACAGTTCTTCCTGAAGAATGTCAGATGACTTCTGATTTAAGAAGTAGTTGTAAACAGATCCAAAGATTGCAATCTGCAGCATGCCTGCAAAAATTGATCAATTGACATTTCGTACAGTCTGTTGACCTAAATCTTTTTGTAAAAATTAAACTCTTTTATGATTAAAAAGAACACATGATCTTTGTAAAACTTTGGAATATACGAAAAGCTAGAGAGAAGAAAAAAATTTTCCAAGAAGCCCACTACTCAGAGTTCCCAGTGGGTATCTTTTAGTCTTCTTTTTTTCCTGTGTCATATATTTTTTCTATAGTTAATTCATTCTTTCAACAATGGTTATTGAGCACCTACCAAGTAACAGATTTCGTTCTAGGTGCTAGAGATATGAAAATATACAAAATACTCAAGGTCTCTGCACTTATGGAGCTAATAAGGAAGAAGGGGTGGGCTAACCATTGAACAGTCAATATGTAAATATACAATATAAATGTAGTAATAAATGGTATAATGGAAAAAATAATACCTAATAATACTGAAGACATGATGTGTTGTTCTAAGCCTTTCACCTCACATGTATTAATAAAGTGAGTAAAATTGGTGTTGTGTGTATGTCTTAGAGGGAAGGTTATAATTGTAAATCTTTCAATATAATGATCAGGAAAGACCTCTTGGAGGAGATGACATGGGAGCCAAGGTTTACCTGCAGGGGAAGAAGACCACCATGGAAGACCCAAGTCAACAGCCTTCGTGGCAGAGGGAATAGTACATTTAAACGCCCTGAGCATAAAATGGGTCAGCATGTTCGTTAAACAGAAAAAAAAAAAAAAGAAGTATGGCTGGAAATTTAGGGAGTAAGGGGCAGAGTAGTCTGCAAGGAAACTGAAGATTGTCATCCCTGGGGTCTCCAGGGAACTCTTGAGAGCAGCAAAAACAGACCATTTTTTTCTGTTTCATTCTTTTCTTATCGCATCCCCTATGTTCACACTCTCATTTCTGTACTTTTGTTGCAGGTGCTACTCATGGAAGAATTGAGACCATTAACTGACACATCTCCTGTGCATGATAGGCCAACATCCTACAGACAGAATTGGGAGCTTGGGGTTCTCTTTGCTAAAACACTGTCCACCCTTACGTCCATGCAAAGTTGAAGGCAGCTGCAACTGACTTTCTTTTACCAACAGCTTTAGAGCTCACATTATTGCTACAAAGCAGCCACTCCTCAGCACTTCCTCCTCACCTGAGAGCCTTCTCCCTACATAAAGGGTAATGATGCCAGAAGTTTTTATCCTCCCTTGCAGCCCGATCACCAATGTCAGAGGAGTGTGTTGACCCTGGGATTTGCTCCCTAATGACCATGGTACGGCTGCCTCCGTTTCCTCACTGGAGTTCCCTACACTCTGGATTTTGCTGATTGAACCTTCATGGTATAATTTAACATGACCATCTGTTCTCTGTATTTCCTGTAAAATAGTAGTCATGAGCATCAATACATATAATCTGTACAACAACTCAATAAGGCAGGGCCATTCATATCCCCACTTTACAGAGTAATAAATTAAAGGCACAAAAAATTACATACTAGAGGTCATGTAGCTAGAAAGTTGAAGAGGCCAGGGTTTGAATCCAGGTAGATGCTTCAAATCTCTATGCTGGACACAAAGAAATGTATTAGAAAGACATTGTTAAAAATTATTTTTAGTCGACATAATAATTATACACATTTATACAGTACACTGTGATATTTTGATACCTGAATAAAATGTAATGTAGAAAGATGTTTATACAACTTCCTTTGGTTGAACATTCTCCAGGATCAGATGATGGGTTGGCTCCCAAGCCTAAAGATCAATTAACTCAATTAGCAAATATTGAGTATCTGCAGTGTGTGCTGAGCTAAGCCATGGAATACAAAGATGGGCTGAGAGCTCACTATACACCCTGTACCAGGTGCTCCAGATATACTAGTGAGCATCACAGTCTAGGTGAATTTTATTACCGAGCACAGTCTTGCAAACAAGAAACAACCCTGCACCAAGTGCAATAATGGCACCGTTCAGAGCTGTGCAGTCCAATCCAGTAGTCACCAGCTGCATGTGGCTATTTAAATTAATTAAAATTAAATACAATTTAAAAATCAGTCCCTCAGTCACATTAGCCACATTTCAAGTGCACATGTGGCTAGTGGCACTGGTTTAGAGTGTTTGGAAGCACAGAGGAGGTGTTGATAATTGTATTCTTCTTGTTCATTGTTCTCTAGAAAGATTGCACCTCATCTAGACGTGGCAGTGAGGAAAGATGCCAGGAGAGGGATCCTGAACAAAGTAATATTTAAGGTGATGCCTGAAGAATGAGTAGTTTTAGTCCTGTATTTCTGGGAGATGTTTTATATCCCTATTGAGTGAACAGGAAATGGACTCCAAGAAGTTAAGAAACTTGCTTAAAAGTCACAAGAAGGTTGCAAGAGGGAATATTTGCTTCCATATCCGTCTGTCTGTGGTACCATGCTGGAAACACTACTACTGTAACTAAAGGAAGCTCGGGCAAAAGAGACCTCTTTTGAAAAAAATCAGTGGCAACTTCACAGATACTGCCTGGACACTTTGTGCTGTATTTTAAAGCACTCTGTTATGCACTGATTTAATATGGACGGTTTACAAAATACCAGGGCCTCTTGCCACATGGAGTTTGCCATGTCTCTGAGAGATAAAGGCAGGTGCCTGTGAAATGCTGGCAGAACAAGTGAGTGGATTCTAAGTGCTGTAGGAATTCCAAGAGGTGGCGATGTCTTCCTGTGAAGACTCCTTGGAAGGAGGAGTTAAGGGGTCTTGAAAAACATGTAGGATGTGACGAGCAGGAGCATTCCAGACAGGACAGACTTGAAGGAAGGCTTAGGGTGAGCACTGCAAGGCCGATACTGAGAACAGGAATACCTCAGTCTTAGCTTGGTGATTTATTAAAATGAGATGACTCAGTCCTTTCTGCAAGTGTGGACTTTCAATGCAAATTCTTCTTGAACAATATTTATGGGTATGTCTATAAACAGATTGCTTTAGGGGCAGGGCAAAGACATCACTGATTTCCCCCCTCATCTCAGGCAGTATCATTGATAGCATGTCAGAGTTTGTCTCTTTTCAGCAGGAAAAAATCGTCGAGAACACAGAAGAGAGTCTCAGGGCAATGCTTCTTTGTTTCCAGAGTGTGTCAGAGGGTTCTTTCCCTTTCTCTCACACCTTCCTTCAAATCCTCAAATGAATCTCAGTGCCAAGGAGCGCAGAATTAGTTTTAGGAATTTTAAATTAATACACTATTATACACTCAACTTCATGGAAAAATAATCCAATTAACATAAATGCGTTGATTCGTGAACAATGTAAATATGACATGTCAATACTGTACATGCTGTTTACATAGTTTGGTTCACTGTTTACATGTTACCTGTTCTGTTCCACTTTTTTGTCTTAACATTATTATACATACTTTTTTAGGCACATCATTATAGTTCAAATAAAACTACTTTTGTGTGATAGTTTATAACAAAATCAGTCTTCAATTGTTGGCTAGTAGGTTTATTTTCTGTTAATATTAAAAAATGTATCAATGCGATGAATAGTTTTGTACAGTCAATTTTTTAAACTATGTGTTTTTATTTTTACAGCATATTCCCCAAAATGGGATGATTGGGACATAGGTATTGCTAATTGTATACTTTGTGTTTGTTGTTCTCGAGAAAGATTATAGCAATATTTATCTAGTGTATCTGTTTCCCCAAAGCCCTGCCAACATTGGGTTTTGAATTACTACTTTGCTTTTGGTAATTTAAGGCATTTGGAGCCAAGGAGAATTTCAGCTCTTTCGAGTTTTGGACCTTACTTAGTCTCTCTGCCTCAGTTGCTTCATCTGTGAATGTGGTAATGATATTGCTTTTCGGGACTGAGTGACGTAGTGCAGGCAAAGCACCTGGCACAGGACATGCACATAGTACGTAGGACACAGGCAGCCAATGTCTACTCCTGCCTCCTCCGGGAGTACTGCACAGAAGTACCCTAGAGCTGTTTCTCTTTGGGTTTCTCCCTTATTGCCACTGAGGTTAAGCATTTGTTTCAGGTTATTATTACTGAAATGCCTGGAGCATGTTTTAAAGATTCTGTCAGCTGCCACTCTTCTTCATCTCCTCTGCCCCGCAGGATACCCCATTCCTGAACTAGACTCTATCATCTTCTATTCGTCACCGGGTGTAAGATCATCGCCATGGGAGCTAGACTCAAGGTACAGCGTTAACAGGACACAGCAGAGCACCCTCCTTACGCAGAGTTCCAGGGTCACAGACTCTCCAAGAGGAAAGGAAGCCCCGATTGTTGTCTGTCCATCTTTCCAGGGGGTACATGACAGTTTCCCATCAACAGAAGTGTTTTTTTCTTCAAATGTATTAATAATGCCTATTGAATAAATACTGTGAAGGACTTAGGGTGAGGCTAGAATTGGGCCTCTTTATTCTTGGCACCCAGCAACAACACAGTCATCACGGAGCCACCACAGTAAATGCTCAGATATCTGCACTATCACTTAGCCGAATTCTGAAACATCTTTGAGAGACACTGAATTAAGTCTTAAGGTCATAATTAAACAGAGTAGGCAGCAGTCTTCTGTCGATAGGACTCACTATTTTATTTATTTGGACTTCTCCCATGTAGTTTATAGGTACTTCATAGCCGTGAAACATCTAAAGTCTATTTTCTTCTAGATAATAGATGGTGTCTAAAATTGATAAACCAAGAAATAAATCTAGAGACTTGAGGATGTTATTTAAAGTTATAAAAGTGAAAACTATTACAAAAATAAGAAAATGTGCACTATTCTGGTGATGGGCACACTAAAAGCCCTGACTTCAGCATTATACAATTCATCCATGTAACAAAAACCCTTGCATCACCTAATATTTTGAAGTAAAAATTTTAAAAAGGAACAAAAATTGGAAAGCAGAAAAGGGGAGACGATATGGGAAATAGTAAAAGTGTGTCGACTTTTTTCTCTTTCAGAGTAGAATGTTAATGATAGTTTCTAAAATGATAGCTCAATTGAGAGACATATAACTATATTATTTAATGTTAAAATGGGAACTAGTAGGAGAAGAAAAAACAGAAACTTTTAAAAGTAATCCTCTCTGGAGTCTAGAACTAGAGGTTGGAGGGTAGGTGAGAAGGAAAATCTTACATTTAGACTCTTGTATAGGGTTTGAAATTTTTTGATATGTGCACACTTTTTCCTCTTTAAAAAATTGCTTTATTGAGATATAATTTACATACCATTCCATTCACCTATTTACAATTTGATGGTGTTCAGTATATTCAAAAAATTTGTGTATGCGTCATTGTTATCAACTTTAGACCATTTTCCTCACCCCTTGCAAATCCTGTACCCATGAGCAGTCCTCATTAAACCCCCCTCTCCCCAGCCCCAGGCAACCACTTCCTGTCTCTGTAGATTTGACTATTCTGGACATTTTACATAAATGGAATCAAATAATATATGACATTTTATGTCTGGCTTATTTCAGTTAGCATAATCTTGTCAAGGTTCATTTGTGTTGTAGCATGTATTGATACTTCTTTCCTTTTTATTGCTGAATAACATTCCATTGTGTGGATATACTACATTTTGTCTATCCATTCATCATTTGATGGACATTTGGTTTGTTTTCACTTTTTGGCTATTGTGAACAATGCTGCTATGAACATCTGTGCATAGGTTTTTGTGTGGATGTGTGTTTTCATTTCTCTTGAGTGTATATCTAAAAGTGGAATTGCTGATTCTAATGGTAACTCCATATTTAACCTTTTAAAGAACTATCAGACTGTTTTCAAAAGTAGTTGCACTCAGCACTTTGGGAGGTTGAGGCCAGAGGATCACTTGGGGGTAGGAGTTTGACACCAGCCTGAGCAACATAGCAAGATCCCCATCTCTACAAAAAAAATAATTAAAAAAAAAAATTAGCCACGTCTGGTGGCTCGTATCTGTAGTCCTAGCTACTTTGCTAACCCCATCCTATATTTCTTTTCTGCATTATAATTCTTCTTCCTGAAATCACCTGTGCCAGGACAGGCTGACTGCAGGTAGAGCTACAACTTATGTTTCTTTCATTTTTTTTTTTCTTATCCCAAAGGCTCCAGAGTCTCCAGGGGCAGCAACTTCAAAAGCTGATTGCAGAGATTCCATTTTCTCCCATGATAATGGGATTAATAGACTCTTCTCCTGGCAAGCACTCCAGAAGACACTTCCTTTTACACTTGCTTTAAGTGTTCAATTTTCTGTAACAATATAGGCTATTGCGTCTTTAAGCTCCCATGTACATCCACAAACACTTTAAGACAACAGGGCTATCCAAAACCACACACATACGATAGGCTGCTTCAAATCTAAAAATCCAGGGGAAAAACCGGGGTACACGCACAGGAGAATAACTGACTACTGAAGACCTTCCTTCCTAAGTTGCCAATCACAGCTGTGCAAGAATAAACTTAAATCGTTCGTCTTTAATTCAGTACATGGGGCTGAGAATATAGTGCTCTCCAATGCCCAGACTCTGCTCTTCTTCCCAGGCACAGGGTTTAGACATAGTTTTCCGGACTTCTTGCAGGTAGTCGGGGCTGTGGGATTGAGCTCTGGCCAGCGGAATCTGAGTGCACGTGACGTTTGCCATGTCCCCATCCCACATTCTAAATCTTTTGCTCTCTCTTCCATTCAGCAGGAATTTCAGAAGCCACTTATTGAAGATAACGGTGCCACAAGACAGAAGGAAGCAGGGTCTCTGGCTGACCGCGTGAAGCCAGCCCCACCACCAAATCACCCTGAACAGTGACATGAATGAAAAACGAACCTTTATTGTATGAACCCACTGAGGCTTGAGGGTCGTATGTTACATTAGTTTGCATATCTTGATTAACGCAGTTTCTTTTGCTATTCTCCCGCTCCCGGCTGACTGTTTTAGGTTGCTGTGATTGCTTGTTGACAATATCTTTAAAGGGGTGTTAGAATAAGAAGCTCCATTTCACTAGCAAAGCATTCAAATTCAAGTACTACCAAGAGGAGAGAGGCTTGCTAGCAGGGCTCCACCTAAGTGGTTCTAAGACAGGATAGTCACTAGATTTTTGGGGAAATAAAAGCAAAAATCCACATTGTCTTCTCAGTGTATTCACATGGCACAGTGTCACAGAGGACTCGAGACATCTGAATGGGGGCCTCCCTAGTTGGCTAACGTTAAAATCACTTCTGTTCAGTGTTTGTGTCATCAGCATCGTGCATACCATCTCCCTTCGGAAACAAAGCTGAGAAAGTCCACATCTTGGCCCTGGAAGCTGCTCCCCCATCCAGGGTGGGATGTGGCTTGCTCACTGCGAGCACCTGAGTCTTTCCTGAAATGGCTACAGGAAGCCATCAGCTACGTTTTCGATGGACAGCTATTGCCTCTGCTTAGGAAGCTGCAGTGTCTTTGTCGAATTCATTACCCAGTTCCTTCTTTTTCAGCATCCCAGTAGACTCCATTATTTCTTGGTATTCTTTTGAGACCCATCACTCTTTTATTTTGACCCACTTGATGTCAAATGTGTTCACAATGGATGCGACTTTTTAAAAAATGTTTTAAGGATGTAGGAAATAAATTATTTCACATTGGAACAGAGGTGGTTTGAGCATGAAAACCCTGTGCTTCTTCATGAAGACTCCAGGGCACATTCTGCTGATCACCTTCTG
Organism: Propithecus coquereli; assembly: GCF_000956105.1. Classification (NCBI taxonomy): domain Eukaryota; kingdom Metazoa; phylum Chordata; class Mammalia; order Primates; family Indriidae; genus Propithecus; species Propithecus coquereli. Next base: position 4,403,836 of record NW_012141191.1, on the reverse strand, counting down.
CTCTGGGGATAAAATGGCAGCCTGGGCTTTGATTCCTGGTCCGCAGCTGATTTTTATGACTTTAGGAAAATTGTTTCAACTCACTGCTCCTCAGGGTATAATGATTGCAATAGATTTTTTTAAGTGTCTTGAGGAACATTGCTGACTCATTCCTGCCTTCCTCTTCTACCTTAAGCTTTTCAAACAGCTTTTCCAGCCAAAAAGGGGTTGCTTCTCCCTTAGCAAGGCCTTGAGTTTCAGGTTCCTTAAAAGTTCAGACTTGATACAGAAAATGTGTGTATAAATTTTACGTGCCTCTAAGATGTTCTGTAACGCAGCTTCGCTCTCTGTGCTAGCCTAGCAATTCTCTATTGCTGTCCTTCTTTCTCTCCTCCATTCTAATATTTTCATGCTTCTTGTTCATTCTTTAACTTTATGTTGTTTTTGTAACTTGTGGGCAAAGTGAAAATTCACCAAAAAAAAAAAAAAAAGGTACACGTGTGAGTCTGTAACGAGAAAAAAATGTTGAAAGGGAGTCACTGAATTCAATAGAAAATAGATTATACAGGCTAGTGGAAATTAGACTTGGAGTTTTGGTGACATACATGTTTTTTAAAATGTAAAAAGAATGTAACATTAATTTTTTTAAGCAATCTTAGAATTCCCCACCCTTACATGAAAACTTTTTAAATTGTTCTCTTCCAGGTATTGTTCATGTGAGTATTTTTTCACATACTCATAATCTCCATGCATATAATTTTGTATTTTGGTATAAATTTGTTAGGGAAATATTTCTGAGCTCTTGGTCATATTTCTTAGCTGAGTTACTGGGTATTTTGGAGAGCATTTTTAGTGGCAGACCTGTGTGCCTGCTAGAACTGGGCCTCCGTTTTCTTATTGTCCCTGGCCGAAGAATGTAAACATTGGCGAGTTTTGAGGAGACTGGATAATACCAATCTCTGGGCACAGAACAGTAAGTTAAATAGGGCTTAGAGCTAATAGAGTTGCATGTTTTCTAGTTTAAAAAAACTTAGGAAAGTAAGTACTGAGAGTTATTGGAAATCTCTCAAGCAGAATTAGGTACAGGTGCACCTTTTCTAAAGGATTGAGCCCTTACTATTCAAACCCCTCCAAGCCTTGGCACTGAACAGACTGCAGAAAATGCGTAAGGACCACAGAACGTTAGGAATGCAAGGGACCTTTCAGAGCATCTCATCTAACACCCTCATGACACAGACCAGCAATGTGAAGCCAAGAGAGAATGCAGATTTCACTGTGGCAAGGACAGAGCTGGGGTGACAAACCAGGCCTTATGGCTCTCAATTCAATGCTCTTTCCAATCCTGAGTGTTGGAAAATAGGCACAAGGGGATGGCTATGATTAAGAAAGAAAAAAGGCAGCAAAAAGAAGGAAAGAAAGCAAAGCTAGAAAAAAGGGAAGATGGTATGAGGGGAGAAAGAAGGGAAGGGAAGTGGGCATGAGGGGTTTAAGTCTTTACTAACCTTAAGAGCAAACTTGAAATGAGATAATATAGGGTCCCCAGGGTAAGCCACCCTCTGAAATTAGCACCCCAAGTTATATAAAGGCATCAGCTAGGCATTCAGCTCTTCTTGCCTGTTTCGAAATGAAATTTCTAGAAAGAGAAAGCAGTGTGGTAGAAGGATGGTCCCTCAGGAGTTGTGAAGGATGCAGGCTCTACTTTTCTGCTCTTTGACATTAATGGATGCAATGCATGCCTTTCATATGGATTTTTTTTTAATCTTTGGAGAATAAATAACAAATGAACAAGTGGAAATATCCATGACTAACCAATGTTCCTCAAATTCCCTCTGGTAGCTCCTTTCTCAATATTTATTGGACTTCAGTTGCCCTTGAGACATCACCAAAGAAAATGCTAAATATGCATTAAGAACTTAGAGGAATGCAACCTCCTACATTTCATGGAAAGGCCCAGAAAGGATGTGTAACTAGCTAAGAAGAACGTATGGGTTATCTAATGTGTGACAAAGCACTCAGACACTTAGTGGATGAAGTAGTCTCCCAAAAATGGCTGCCATCAAGCTCTTTTATTCCTATACATACATGGCACCTCTAAAATCAGAAGGTAGAGTCTATTTCCCCTTCTCTTGAATCTGGTTGGTCTTATGACTTGCTTTGACCAATAGAATGAAGCAAACAGAAATAACATTCTAGAACTTCCAGGCTCAGGCCTTAAGATGATTGGAAGTTTCCATTCCTCCCTCTTAGAAGCCAGATGCCATAGAAGAATTCTGACCACCCTGCTGGAAGGAAGCCAGCCACATGGAAAGAGAGAGGTTATGTGGAGGAGGACTGAGGTTCCTCAGTCCTGGTGTGTGAATGAAGGCTTCTTGGACCTTCCAGCTCAGCGTATCTGCCAGTGGATAGCTGAGTGCGGTCAAATGAGAGACATTTGCCAATGCTCAGCTGAGCTTAGTTGACCCACAGAGTCATGAGGTACAGTAAATGCTTGATGTTTTTGGCTACTAAGTTTTGGGATGGTTTGTTATGCAGCAATTGATAAGCAAAGCAGTGGCTTAAAAACAGCAACCATTTATATTTCTCATGAATCTGTGGGTTGAGTGGGTGGTTTGGGCGATCTAGACCAAGCTTGGCCAATCTGCTTTGGACGTGCTTGTGCCTCTGCAGCCAACAAAGGGCTGGCTGGCCATGGATGGCCCCAGCTGTGATGACTCAGCTCTGCCTCACAGGGTCTTCCATTTTCCAGCAGGCTCGTTCTCCTACTGACGTCAGAATCCTAAGAGTGAAAGCAGAAATGCATAAACATTTTACAAGCCTTCATTTACATCAAGTCTGCTATTGTCCCATTGGCCAAAGTAAACCATATGGTTGAGCTCAGAGTGGTAGAAGACTACAAAGTTAGAGGCAAAGACCCTGGGTAAAGGGAGGTCATTTATTTGGGACCATTAATACTATCAAATCTACTACAAGGAACCTATGCATATTTCTCATAGAGAGCGGAATATTAAATAGCATTATTAAGATTTTGGACTTAGATCTCAAATCAATTGGAAAAATTACATTTAAAGTTAAGTAAAATAATTAAATAAGCATTTTCTGATTTTTAAATAGGTTTCCAGATTTTCTGGCCAAGTCACTCCTGCTAGTGATATTGATGTTGCTGTTTTATTTCCTATCGGGGATGACTTTCTTAAATTCCTGTTAATGGGGTTAGAGATAGAATCAGGAAGAAATATCAGGTCTCACACTAGATGGCCTCTCATTCCATTAATTAATTCACAGTAATGATGCAATCTTAAGGCTCTCAGTAGAGTTCCTTAGAATCCTGTTTCATAGAGTTAGCTCTCTAAATAGCCAGTGGGCAATCTGCTTGAGACTTCTCTCTGGAAACTTAATTCTGTTTGCATTTTTGATTTACGGAAGGGAGTTAATACTAGGCTCTTTAATGTGAAAAAAGGGCTGTGTGTATGTACACATGTATTTGGGCATTTATATGTAAAGTATATAACCACTTCTGATCCACTGTTATTTCACTGAGTTTGGTTTTACCTATCTTCACCTCCCCTGCATCACTAGGAACTGACTTTGCATTTTCACTTACCACCACCTCCTCGCTGGGAAGCAAATTTGTTTTCTGTTCTGGATTTCAGAGCTGAAGTCTGAGGAGCAGGAGAGACTGGGTTACCACGTACAGATGCCACACTTACAGTGGTGTGATACTGCCCCCCGTACAGTGATTCACACCAATCAGATGAACGGTTCTTTGACCTGTTCCTCTGTCCTCCGCCGCCCCCTCTATCGACCCCATCAGAATTTTGTTAACACAGTGTTTCTTTTATTGGTCAGGAATCGGGAGTCAAAGAAACTGTGTTCTGGTCCTTAGGTCACTCAATGTCTTGTGGTCTTAGTTTTCTCATTTGTGAAGTGAGTGAGCTGGACTAGATATATGTTCCTGTACCTGGCTTTGAAGAATCTAGGATGCCAGGATAAAACCAGACCTAGGGTCCTAAACAGATGACACCCTAAATCTCCCAGTAATGGCCAGACACATCTGGAGGAAGTAGGCTGGGAAAATAGCTGAAGAATAATAATTTGCCAATTATACCTCAGTAAAGTTGAAAAACAAGAACAATAGATATTTGCATTATAAAGGAATTACTGTACTTGAGTCCAGGCTGATATTAAACCATAACAAACTCATCAAAACTGGGGGGCGGGGGGAGCGGGGTGGTGGTGAGAGATACAAAGGAATTACAAAACTGAAAGGAAGTGTGCATTTGCAGAGAACTAAGGGAGTATCCTTTCAAACAGCAATTCACTTTGGCTCACCAAGCCAGCGATGTCTGAGGATAAGGATCATGAATTGTTGGTCTTCCCCAGACACAAGGTGTCCCACGTTTTCCATCAGTGTGTGTTTGTTTTGTTTTGTTAAAGAAGGGTAAGGTGGGAGGAAATGATGAGGCTGAGAAATACCACTTGCTTGGATTCAGCTGGGAGGGACCCGCTACATTTCGGTTCCCATTAAGTGAATTTAGCTTTAGCTTCCATGACAGCATTTCCCCAAAGGAGTCCTTTAGGTCTGGTCCCTACCCTCTTTGCAGCTAGACTGACATCGCAAGTGCCCCCAGCCCACCCAGAGCTATCAGTAGGATTTGGCCCCCACCCGTATCACACTCCAGCCTTCTCTCTCCTAGGACCCCCTGGCCGGCCTGCCTACCCCTACCTGCTGGGTAGGTCTTACTTCCAGGGTACACCTGCTGACCTTAGAAGGGGAGCAACTGTCGCCTTGGAATCCTGGCCTGTCCCTTCCTGGTTAACCCGGGCGCTTAAGTGCGGGCTTCATCGCAAGCAGAGTCCAGCGGGCAGGCGATCAGCGTAGCCGAGTTCAGCGGCCTGAGCAAGCGGGACGCCCTATCCCTAACGCAGCCCTGTTGCCCGGGGCTTCAAAACCCTGACAACAGCCGGGAACCCCTAGACTAGCCCTGCAGGAACCGGCCAATTCTAGGGGCCCGTCCCAAGCCCGCTCTCTGTCCTGGGCGAGCGGCAGCTGGACAGGGCGCCCCGTCCCCCCGCACCGACCGCAGGCTCCAGCCGCAGCTGCCGGTGCTGCAAACCGGTCTGGCTTCCCTGCAGGGCGTGCGGGGATGGAGCAAGGGGGTGGAGAGAAAGGGGGAAGAGCCTGGCGGCCGGCGGGCGGGGCCTGCAGCCTCCCCGAGCCGCGGCCGCCGCCGCGCAGCCCGCTGTCTCTGCGCCTCGCTCCGACTCCGAGGCGCACTGCCGAGCCCGGAGGGCGCCGCTGCTCCTCGGCCTCCGGTCCCCGAACGCGCCGCGGCGAGGCTGCGGAGCCGCTCCGAGTTGCTGGGGCTTGGTCTGCCGCTCGCTGCTCCGTCTGGCCGGAGGACTGGCGGGGAAGGAAGGGGAAAGCGGGGACACACACACCCGCCGCGGCGCGCGCGCATTGCACACTCGCAGCCGCGCGCCCCCGCCGAGGCGCGTCCGGGGCGAGTTTGGCCCCGCGGCGCGGGCCCCGGCACCTGCCCGCCCCGGGGGCTGCCCCCCAGCCCGGCCCCGCCCCGCCGCCCGTCCCGCCTCTCGCCCGCACTGCTCTCCCATCGCCGGGGGGAAGCAACAACGTCCCGATAACTTGCAGACTGTGGCGCAACTGGTCTCGACAGCGCTGGCACCCGAATGCTGCCCGGGTGAGGTAAGTTTCCTGCGCGTCCCCGGCCCCTCCCCCCAGACCCTGCTTAGGGGCTGGCGCTTGGGGGCTCTGTGCCTCTGATGAATCCTGGCGGTCTCTCTACTCTTCCACTTTGCCTGTCCGCGTCGTGCTAGGGGTGACGTGCAAGGGGCTCTCGTGGCTACCGAAGCGGGACCCTTCGTAGCGCTGTGCCACAGCTGCGCGCTCCCAGCGGGCACCCACCCGCTCATCACCCCGATTCCTCGGGCCGCAGTGACACTCGGAGATCACTCTGGATTCACTTAAACGGGAGCCGCCTCCCCTTTTCCGGGGAAGCTGCAGAGTTTGGCAGCAGAAGGGGAGGTCTCCCCACCAGCCTCCCCCGGTACTAAACAGCGGCGAACTTGTTAGGCGCCTCTGGGCTCTCAAGAGGGGCTTGCGAGACGGTGTTCTGCTCCTTTCTGGCTCTGGAGCCGGGTTGAACAGGTGCGGTATGGTTTCAGCCTAAATGCAGCAACAGACTTCTGCGTTTCCCAGGCTCTCTCCCCTAGCCCAGTCAACCTGACGCTTCAACATCTGGGCCGGGGGGTGGGAGTGTGGGGGCATTGGAGAAGGAGAATGCCCAGGTTTGATTTGCCCTGCCGGTGCCAGCAGTCGCCAGAACAGAAAACAACAGATGTCTGCTTATCTTTCATCTATGCAGATGAGCATGTTGTCGTTGCTTATCTCCCCCCGTTCCCCCGCCCCCCAGCTCGCTTGTCTCTGGTGCCCCGCATGGTTGGGTAGAAACCTCTTCCAGAGAAGTTGGTTGGGTAGGTTGATGAATTCTGTCATCTGATCTTCTGAAATCAGGACTCCGAACAAGGAAATGCTAGTTACTCTGATGCTTTTTAAAGGGAGTGTGTTGCAGACCAAAATAACACCCACCACCACCACTACTACTGCCTCTCTATGGCACTGTCAGACTGCTGGGGGCCCTAGATCTAAGGTGAATAACGCTTAGGGGACCAGTGGTACGTCAGAATGCGTTCATCCCGTGCAAGGAAGAAGTGGTGTATGCATCAGTACTTCTGAGTGTGGAACCCTTTTGTCCCTCTGACGAAGCATCTACCCAGAGACTTCTTCCTTGTTCTGTGCAGAGGCTGAAGTGTTCTGCAGTTGTTGGAGTGGAGAAAAGCCAAAGGGTTGGTTTCATTAGGACTCTAATGTGATGAAGTAGAATAGTGTTCATGGAAGCTTTGCTAGCGTATTCCCAGCTGAAAGGAGACCCTGGAAAAAACCTTTCCCCAAATCCAAGCCAGCAGGAGGTGAAGTGATCCTATGTATGATCACTTAGCAGAGGGAGATGGTGGGTTCTGAGTACAGTACTGAGTGCAGAGACCTATGAGGGCTGATGAGAAAGGTGGTAAGTCTGAGACTGATGTATGATGACCTCTTACTTGAGAAGGAAAACTCTAAAGCACTGAATGATACAAACACGTTACCTTTTTGTCCAAATTATGATGACTAGAGAAATTTAATAATAATACCTTACATTTGCATCAGTGTCTTGCAGTCCGCAAATGATTTTCAATATTCTCCCTTAATTCCAACCATTTCTAAGGGAGGTAGGGCAAAAATCATTTACCACATAGTCACAGAAGGAACATGAGGCTCACAGATTCAGGGATTTAACAAGTGGCTGGTATTAGAGTCACAGCCAGGTTTTCTGTCATAACCCAGTGCCTGTTCTGTACTTGTATAATGTTTTTAAAAAAACTGCCAGAGTTCTTCTGCATTTATTGTGGTCTGCACAGTCTCACCATGGATTACTGTGCACATTTTATGGATGAGGAAACTGAGGTTTAGACAAGTGATGAGCGTTTTCCGTGGTGTCACTTCTAATTTAATGGTGTTTACAATACTGGAACTCAGATCTCCTGGTGTCCAGTCCATCGCTTTGTGTCTTCTGCCATCCTTCCACTTCTGAGGGCAGCGAGGACACATCACGGACACTGCAATACACTAGGGACTGTTAAGCCTGCGGGCTGGCGATCCGGGTTCTAGTTCTGGCACTGTATTTGGCTAACCGACCTGGGCCAAATCGTATCACCTCCAAGTCTCAAGTCTCTTACATATCAAACAAAAAGTTCATGTTAAATTATGTTTCTTCTTTCCAGCTTTAGCATTCTATAATGTTTACCAATGTATTTGTAATTCAGTGTTACCATTTCCTTTAGGGGAAGGAAAGCTTTTTACCCAATATCAACTGAGAGATTTAGCTAATTACCCACACCAACTTTAATTTACTCCTTCCCACTTTCACGACCTATCACTTAATCAAGGGAAAGAAAATCACAAGTGCGCTTTAGCTTAGCATCTAGAGTATATTGTTTAGTATTACTACTTGACTCGAAAATCTTGTGAGGGGCTGAAGTACTCTGCAGTATAATACGTGTCCGGGTTTGTTTGAATATTCTGAAAGGAAACTTGTACCTTTTTTTCTTTTTTTAGCTTTGTGATTTGCATACAGTAAGTACTCAATAAATAGCTGTTGAATTAAGGAAGGAGGTGAATGAAGTCATTCATAAGGAAAACAGATGCTGTCAAACATAGAAAGCGTCTCACCATGTAGATTCCCAACACATAAGATAATTTGCCGACGGGGTGTACCTCCTGAAGCTGGCAGGTACAGGAGCCCATTGTCGCTCTCTTTCCTGAATGTGTCATATAAAGAAGAGTTTTTCTTTCTCCCTGTGGACAATAGACTCATGTATGTCATGCTCTTTTGCTCCCCACCCCCTTAGTTGTTAGTAAGTGTAACTGGCTAAGAGATACCTTCTTAAAAATTGACTTGTCCCATTTTATGAAAGGGTATGTCTTGCCATGGAGAAACCAACCACTCTTTTTTTTAAAAAAAAAAATAGGTATTGAGTAAATTTCAGCAGATCCTAATACTGGCTCGTGGTTTCAGAGGGGGAACCTAATTAACAAAACCAACCTAGTTTCTGTTCCCTTTAACAATATTCTTCTCTTTTCACTCTTCCTGCCTGTATACAGACAAGTAGTGTTCTTATGTTTGAAAGAATGAAGACAAAGAATACAATGGATCTTAACTACTATTAACAGATCTGCAATTTATATTGAGAATTGAGGTCCATTTTCTTCTGATAAAGAATTCAAATATTAACTTGTTTAGGGACTCACACCTTTTAAAGATAAGAAAACTGAAACTTAGGTGAATCGATTTCCTTGTCATCACACAGATCATAGCAGAAAGCCAGGGCGAATGTGGAATTCTTAAGAAGGTTCATATTCAAGGAAGTACCAGGAGTTCTATGGTGAGGGTACAGTTTTGACTTTCAGAAATGATACAGGATTAATAGAAAACTTATGTTTACTATAATTATTATGGAGTCAGGACATTTTCAAATGGCTTAGTATTTGTATTTTAAGATTTTCTTGTCCAAGCAGATGCCGTTAATGAGAAAATGTTTGACTGTTTTTATCTATTGACCATGATTCTCTTGGCTTATATACATCAGTAGACTCAGAATTAATACTTTGCTCCAAGCAGTGCTTGGAGAGAAGAAACTATTTGAATAGAAACACAAACGTATGCTGGTTTTCTAAGCTTCTCTTCCTGGTAAATAAAGCCAGAAGCCAAAGGTGGCCCTGCATACAGCTGGGAAAGTCATAAACATGTATACATTTAATTTGCATTTGTATTTTGCCTGTACTTCTGTTAAATAATGAGTCAGAACATTTAATATCCTGGAAAAATAATTTTTTTTTCCTGTGGCCAGAGAGCTTTCATTAGAGTTATTCTGTAAAACATCAAGTCCTAAATGTATTTGTTGCTGAAACATGTTCTCTTTGTATCAAGTGCATTAACTGGAGTTGCAAGGAGTCCTTTTATTTTTTTAGAAGCTGCCCAGTTAGAACTGTACATTATGTAGCTCCATTGTTCATTTGTGGTCTTATCTGTGGAGCAGGATGTGTTACTTTCTTCTAGATGCCAGGGAAATCAGGGAAGGAGAAAACCTAGACTTTTATTTAGTTTTTTTTTTCATTTTTAAAATTAATTTTAATCTATTGATGAAATTTTTGAGGTACCCTGTTGTAAACAATCAGCTACCATTGACAAAGAATTTGATTCAGTCAGGTTTCTTTCCATATAAAAGATTAGGCCAGGGAAAACAGGCTTGATTTAATACATTCTATTCTCAATTATGTCTACTCCCGCATAGCTTCATCAGAGGTGTATAAGGAAATGATCACACAGGAAAGTATAGGAATACTGCCCAAATTAGATTACTCGTGGGAAGATTTGAAACAGATAGTGATTGGGATAAGGCTGCCTGTTCAGTCAGCTGACAGTACCTTGGCATTATCATTTTAAGTTAAAACAAACTTGCAGTTGAATGAACAACCAAATTAAGTGGGTGTTCTTGTAACAAGTCTTCTATATGTATGGTTTAGGGACTGAATAAACAATGGGTATGTATTTAATAATATGTTTTGGGTAGTTTACACAATGGGTGAACAATAAGTTCTTGAGACTCTCTAATACTTTTAGAAAATCAGTTGTAATTGATTTATATACAATGAAATATAAAACGTTGGGTGTTTAGTATTGCTCCCAGGTTAAAAAATGCATGTGTATGTCTTTCAGTGGAGGTTCAGGCAAGGGTTGGAATTTTGCAGTGCTAAGGGCCTACAGAGTATAATTACCTTGAATTGGAACTAAAGTTCAGAGACAGGACTGTAGAAAGTCCATTTATTTTGTAAGAAGGAAAGTGATATTTAAAATCTTCACCATCCAGTAATGCTGAGCAAGAGGTTTGGGGAGAAGGATAAAGTTATAGCTAGCTGTAAAAATGTGTTTATTTGCTTCATAGACAGACTGGCATAAGAAATGCAATGGATCCAACATGTTGTATAGTGGGTTTTTAACATACATGGTACACAGTTTTTTTTCTTTTTCTTTTTTTAAACCATGCCTACCATCATGCTCTCTGGATCACTTGGTCATACGTTTGGTGATAAAATAGGGAAACAACAATAGTAGCAGCAACTGAAAAGCAATACTCTGACCTCCTTGAGGAAACAGTGAACACATAGGTGTTCAGCAAATATTTGTCAATGGAAAAGGTTAGGCATCACATTTTATTTATATTTGTATTCTTGGAACTTAGCACTGTGTCTGGCAAATGGTGAGGATTTAATAAATGTGTACTGAACAATTTATGCATCCAAATGAATATTACTCTTCAAAATCTTGGGATGTTCCATAATTATTCAAATGATTCTGTTATTTTCCAAACCATTTGTCTTTCAGGCAGGCTGGTAGACACTCATTTCAATAGTTCGTAATGGTCCTTTTTTCTTAAATCATAAATGGTATTTATTCACTAGACTCCAACCTTTTTTTAACCAACATGCCTAGGAATAATTTTTTATTATTTCTCTTCTTTAGGAGAAAAACAAATACTAAATGTGTTCTATTTTTCTTTAAAAGTATCCAATAACCATATTTTTAAAGCACACACAGTGGCTTAATGGTTAGTTTGGTTCAGGGTACAGAGATAAGAATGGACTTTAAGCTTCTCTAAGTTAATCAGCTTAAATATCACCTCCTCCTGCAGCCTTTTCAGATCATCTAACCTAAAGGGGACCTTCCCATGTGCTTTGTTCACTTATCACAATGGATACGTACTCATTTGTGTATTTCACTTGTTTTTCTGTCACCTTATGCCCTAACTCGCACTCAACCCAAGATTATAAACTCCTTGAGGGCAGAAGTCATGTTTCTTTAACAGTGTTTTTGTAGTGTTTGGCACAAAGTGGGTGCCAGGCTTGATTTTGTACATTCTATATTTAAACGAATGTAAATATAGAAATGAATGAGTGAATCAGTAAGTCCTATCCATCCTGCCAAGATGACATGGGCTACCATTGAGGTCGCCCAAGCTGAATCAGTCCAGCTGTGAAGACAGTGCTTACATGTTAGCTGTGACATCACCATTAAAATGATGAAGAGCCCTTCAGGATGAGGAAACACTTGTTTAGGTGCGTAAATTCTGTCATGATTATGAATGAAGCATTATCTTTATTTAAAGAGTGATTCCTTTTATTTAACTCAAAAATCAATGGTAGCAAACAAATTAGTGGAAATTATCAAGCACAAAACGAAATATTCCAGAATTGTTAAAATGGCCTCCCAAAGTACCTAAATCGTAAACATTAGTTCCTAATTAAGACACTTTAGTGTTAATGGACAAGGCAAATCCTATGATGTCACATAAAGTTTTGCAACCTCAGCTTGTTTTTCCTTCGTTTGCTATATCAATAGTGCAATATCATAGAAGAAGCCAAGGCAGTGGTTCTCAAAGTGTGATCTTTGGACCAATAGCATTATATGAGAACTTGTTAAAAATGCAAATTCTCATTCTCCACCCTAGGCCAACTGAATTGAAAACTGTGGGGATGGAGTTAGCAATCTGAGTGTCAACAGGCCTCCAGGTGATTCTAATCCACACTCAGTACTGAGAGTAAATGTTCCATGTGTTGACTGAAGTATAAGCCTCCTGAAGTGTTCCGAATTCCCAGGTGAATCTAGGGGTGCATAGAGAAGGTGCTGTCTGCCTGCTCCATCAGAAATACGAAGGGAGAAATGAAAAATTCTCCCTCTGCCAGTCTTGGCTTTTCTTAGAAGCTGTGTGGATCGCAAGAGAACAGATTCTTGTGACTGGACTGGGTATGTAGAACGTTACATAGTATATAAAAAAGCTTTTAATAGTTACTGCTAAGTGATGAGGTATCCCAGGACTGGGAGATGGTTCGGGGTTTGTGGGCAATGAGGGGTATGATGGTAGCTCCACGCATGACTTCTGTTGGGTTTTGCTTCGACACCAGGTGGAGGAAAGATTCCAAGAGCTAGCGGTTGTCTAGGAAGAGGAACCAGTGGTTTTCTGACAATTCTCAGGCTAGTTCAAGTCAGTTCAGTGCACTAGATATCGATGGACCCCTCGGCCAAGGACAGTACCAGGTACTATGATGTATACAAAAAAATATAAACATGGTCCTGGCTGTCGAGGAGGCTGACTGTGCTAAGAACTTACTCTATTTTAGTCCTTCTCAAGTTCTGTTCCTTTTCATCACCATGTGTCTACAAGGTGGGCTGCAGCATCCTTACTGTAAAAAAAGGAAGTGGAGACCTAGTCATGTTAGTCGTAACTTACACAGAACCAGTAAGGGATGGTGCTAAGGTTCCAGCCCTGGCTTTTATGATTTTAAAGCCCATACTCTATCTCTGTTTCATGCTGTAGCACCTCAAACTGTAATTTTGCAACAAGAGGTTTAAAAAGGAGAACATAAAGTGAATGTAAAATTTGTATTTCCAACCCAAGTCTCTCTCTGAACTCTAGATTGTGTAATTGACGTTGCACTTGGATTTCACAGAGCCACCTCAAATTGTACATGTCCTAAAACAGAATCACGATCTTTCTTCTCCGTACCTGAGACTCTTGCAGGATTCCCAGCTCTGTGGTGGACGCTGCTAGCCATCAAGTAGCACAAGCAGAAACTTGGGAGCCATCCTTGGCTCCATCCTTTCTACACACGGTATCTAATTCGTCACCAGTGTCTATTGATTTTGCTCCCTGAATATCTCCCCCTTCCGTCTGCTCCTCATCACTTCTGCTGATTCTGTCCTAGCCCAGCTTCTTATCTAGCTGTGGGACTGGTCTCCTGAGTCCACTCTGGCTCTCCTCTGATCCACTGTGCATACTGCAGCCAGAGTGCTTAAGGGGGCTAAGAGGATTGGAAGCCCTGCTTGCTGGATCTTTCCTTTCTGCACCCAGCCAAGCCTTCATGGAAGCAGACAGATTCTGGCCCCAGGGCTCTCCACCTCCGTGGCCTTTTGAGCTCCTGCAAGCCTCTGAGGACTTGTTCTTCCAAGTAGCATTCTACTCTGATGCTTTGGCTCTTCTGGAGTACAGTGAGATCCAGATCATGACTACAGTTGGCTGCTCTTAAAGGTACAAGAAGAAATCCCCAGGGTGGCCCTAGGGACTTGCTCAATCCCACCCCAAATACCAAGTTTTTACAGTGCTCCGGGAATCCCCAAGGTACACTCACTCATTCTAACATGGAACTAAAAACTGTTCCACCACCACAATTACTTATACCCTGGGCCTGAGTGTCCTCCCAACATCACATCTGTAGCTACTGTAGCAGAGAAATGTTCCACCTGTGGGCTGGGGGTAAAATCAAACCCTCTTTCGAAAGGTGCCTGTTTCTGACCCTTGACTGTGGCTTATCCTGGCAGCTTTGGGGCAAGACCCAGGGGTTGCTTTGCATATCCGGTGAGGTTTTGAAGAAGCGTGGCTTGAAATCATTCTCTCTGTCGTTTCTTGTGATAGAAACCAGTTGGAACAGGTGGAGGAAAACTTCCTGACCTAGGGGTGAGAGTGGAGGGGTGCTGGAGAGAGAGAAACACAGGAATCGGCCTCAGTCTCTCCAGTAGCCTCCCTTTGTGCCTGGAGTAAAGATCCAGGTCGTTGATGTGGCCCTGCCCAGCCTGGGTACTGCTGTCCCTCCAGCCTCAGGCCCGCCACTCTACCCAGCTATGTAACCGCTGCCAGCTCCAGACGCTCGGTGCAGCACACATGTTGCTCCCTCTGGAGTGGTTTTCCCATTGGCTGACCATGCTTCAGGTCAGCTCTAAGGTTACTTCTGAAAGGAGACCTTCAGCACCTACCCCTAGTCTAGGACAGGGCCAGCAGTTTGCTCTCCAGGGAGGATTCAATGCTGTGATTACTTGACTCATTCCATCTCTCCCACCAGGCCCCAAGCATCAGGGCCCACTGATCCCCAGCAGTCAGATAGTGCTGACACATGCATTATTTTCTTGAATAAATAAGTACATGGATGTCAGTACCTTCACTTTAAAAAAAAAAAAAAATCCTTCTTGTAAATTTCCAGTGAAGAAAGGAGATGCACAGAGATGGTGAATGAATCACCTCTTATGGCTGATCCTGTCTGTGGACTTTCAATGTTCTTGACCACTGCCTAATTCCACAGCTGACACGATTAGCAGTTCTGTAATGGTAGCTGCAGTTATTACCCAAGAAAGGTTACCCCAAAATCATCATCTAAAATAGTTCTGGAAGGATACCTGAGATACTGGTATCCTTGTTTGCTTCTGGGGAGGCAAACCGACTAGCCGGAGGGTAGGAATGGGAGGCTTTTCTTCACATGCCTCTTGTACTTCTGAATTTTGAACTAGATGTGTGGATTACTTATTTAAAAAATAAAAATAAAAGTAAAAGTAAAAGGAGGGAAGGTATAAAACGGGATGTGAAGGAATGGGAATGATTGTTATTTAGGGAAAAGAAGATGGAGGTGCAATTGAAGGGAGTTTGCGCTAAAAAAATTCTTGTCTTCAAGGATACAGCCAGTTATCCTGGATTGCTGTGTATATCTACAGAGGTTTATGTGGCTTCTACTTAAAAGAGATTCCACACAGTGTAACTTGACTTAAAGAAGTTTGCCTGACCTCTCTCATCACAAATTATTACATTTAATCCAAATATAAGGGTTAATATAGCCTAATTATTTAAGAGCAGAGGCCAGACACAGTGGCTCACACCTGTAATCCCAGTGCTTTGGGAGGCTGAGGCAGGAGGATCGCTTTAGGCCAGGAGTTTGAGACCAGCCTTGGCAATACAGCGAGACTCTGTCTCTACAAAAAATAAAAAATTCGCTGAGCATAGTGGCACGTGCCTGTAGTCCCAGCTACTCGGGAGGCTGAGGCAGGAGGATTGCTTGAGCCCAGGAGTTCGAGGTTATAGTGAGCTGTGATTGCACCACTACACTCCAGCCTGGTCAAAAGAGTGAGAGCAAGGCCCTGTCTCTAAATAATAATGATAATGAAAGAGCAAAGCAGTTGTTAAGGAAGGAGTTAGATAGAGGCTAAAGCATTCTTTTTGAGATCTAGATATCTTTAGGATAGAATAGGAGACAGGATGGTAAGCATATAGAAACTGGTTAATATAACTTGGCCTGACTTAAGCTTGTATTTGATCTTTGCACATCTTTTTAGTTAGTCACACTTTAACTATACATAAAAGACAAATACCAAGTTATCATTGTCAATTCAGGCTGCTATAACAAAATACCATAGACTGGGTGGCTCATAAACAACAGAAATTTATTTCTTATAGTTCTGGAGGCTGGAAGTCTGAGAGCAGGATGCCAGCATGGCCAGGTTCTGGTGAGCCCCCAGTGAGGTTTCAGATGGCCAACTTCTCATTGTATCCTCATTACAGCTGAAAGAAGGAGAAAGAGCTCTCTGGGGTCCCTTTTATAAGGGCACTAATCCCATTCATGAGATCTCCACCCCTGACCTAATCACCTCCTAAAGACCCCACCTCCTAATACCATCACCTTGGGAGTTAGAATTTCAGTATGAATTTTGGGGGGACAAAACATTCAGACCATTGGATAACCCTTTATGGTCCAGTCAACGCCCTGTATGAAACACATTCTACATTGAAACCCAATACATACATCAACATATAAATAACAAACATAACCAAAACAAAGGTTTCATGAAACAATACTTAACCATACTACATGAAATGTGCTCCATTATTTTCTATATTCCCTTCCACCTCCAGTCTCCACTACACATTGGTCATGAGCTGTGGAATTGATTTTCCTCCCCGTTAAAGGGCAGAAACCTGCAACTCAGAAAGCATGGATCGAATCTTCGATCCCCTCCAGTGCTGCCTGTGGTCTGTGCTCAACCCACAGGTGGAGGAGCTGCGTGACTCCACATCCAGTGCTCTTTCCACTCCTATGGAACCACAGCGATCGTGAGTTAACGATGCCCTAAAGTCACCCTCTGCAAAGTTTTAATTTCTGTTTCAAGAAGACTGGGTGAAACTTGGAGGGTAGGCATGTGATAGAACTTGGAGATGGAGAAAGTGACTCATCCAGCCTCCTTGTCTATCATACAGGGTAGATAAGTTTTAATAATGAAACATGGCCTTTAACCTGGGACATTTCTATATTTTTTCATATAGCGCTCACCCTAAAGTTCATACTAATTTATTTAGTATGAGAACCTAAATACTGTTTAAAAAAAAAAAAAAAAAAACCCAAAAAACTGACTTTAGAAATATGTCAAGAACAACTTGGCAGTGTCTTTTTTTTTTCTTCCCAAAATTCATTCAGACATCAAGCCTGCTCATTTTAATTGGCTGCTCAAGTGCAAAATGAAAGGGGCTCAAAACAGGGAACTCTTGGCTACCCAGAACCTTTGGGCAGGATGTTTTACTTCTAGAATAAATTTCCTGATTGCTTGCTCCTTTGAGTCCCAACATTTATTATGGCCAAGTTTTATACAGAAAATTTTCCCAAAGTTGTCAGACATTTCCCTGATCCTATAAAAGATTATACAGAACAGAATGTGTCTTTTATGCTGTAATAAAGTGATAGATTTAGGATTCATTCAAGGATGCAAGGCTCTTTGCCTTTGCACCAAGTAGCCCTGCTTTGCTATTTTCAAAAATCTTGTCTGCTTTTGCTTGATTTTTTTTTTTTTTTTTTTTTTTTTTTTTTTTTTTTTTTTTTTTTGGCCCTGTTACTGTGGCTTTCAGCAGTGAGGCCCTTCACTCATTGTTTGCTGTTGGGAATCTGTTGTGATCTTGGGAACCAGATAACCATATTGTCTGAATTGTGTTTCCCAAATAGACTCATATTATCCATGGAAATTAAATTTTTTTAAAAGGAAAAAAAGTAATTGTTGAGGGAGAGCTTCAAGAGTTCTATTTGTAAAGCAAGCAAGCTTTAGTTCTTTCTTGTTCATTTAGTTCATAGGCCAATAAAGAGCATGTTTTTCTTCCATCCTGTTTTCGGGTTGTTCAAATAAAGTGCTATCTTTTCAGACAGAGATAGGCATGGTTTCTTCTTCTTTATTTTTATAAAATATTTATAATGTGTTTACATTATGATCTACAGAAAGATATCATAGACTTTTTCATTTAACTTACACATAGTGGTAATTTATGGGCATTTTGGTGACAGTTTCATTTGCAATGTTTCATGCCTTTAGAGGTTATAGATTACCAAAAGTATTTCTCTTTCCCTTGGAAAAATTGCTTAGAAAACTTCTCAAATTTTCCTGATTTTCATCTTCCATTGGCAAATAAAGTTTAACACCTGCAATGAAACACATAAGGTGAATAATGAAAAATTAACTTATTTTTAAAGAGTGATGTGAACCCAACTGTTCTTAGGGCTTGTAAATTCATTATCTGGAAACAAAAAAACAATGGTGTCATTGCTTTGACAAGCTATATTTAAATGATGCCCTTTTGTTGTTTTTTTCCCAAGACATGTAGTTTAGACAGAGCCCTGAAGATTATGAAAACTGGAACAAATGGGAAATCAGTCTCTCATGCTAAGGGTTAAGAAAGAAACATGACTCTTGTTTATGTTTGTTTATAGAAGACAGAATGGAAATTCAGCTTTTAAGATTTAGTGTACAGTCGGGCTTCATTATTTAGTTTAGCAGTTTCGCAGAAACTCCCTCTCCTACGTGACAATTTATAATGTAAACATGATGCATCATTTCATTTTGTGCAAACTTTATACAAGGAGTAGTCATTTCCACATATGTCAAAAGATTTCTGGAGGCATTTTAGAACTGAATCTTAAGTATCCTACACGTGCGCCTGGAAGCTTTCGAGATAGATGATCAACACATCTTGACATTACATTTTTATTTATTTCTTTATCTATCTGCTTCCTCGCTGAAATGTAAAGTTTCACAAGGGCAAGAACTTTGTTCTGTTTACTCCCACATCCACAGCACCTAGAACAGTGCCTAGCACGAAGACGGCTGCGATGACCATTTGTTGAATGGATGAATGAATTCATTCTGAAGCTATATAAATGAATTTTTAAGCTATAACTGTTTTTTCTTCAACTTCCTAGCTCCTCCTTCCTTTGAAAAATTTCTGCAATCTAGCTTCTGCCTTACCACTGCTTCAAGTTCCTTTCCGAAGGAGCAGCTTTGTTTGTTGTCATATTTTAGTCTTCTTTCATTCTCTTGCTTTTTTGGCCTGTTCCATTTAGAACAATTTAATAACATCATGCCCCTCTTTCTATCAGCCACTCATCTGCTCTTGTGATTCCAAAGCCTTACCTCTGTGAAAAATACCTCTATTACAAAATCTATACTCGCAGCTGTGCTGTCACCTTTTTAAAAATGCAGTCTGTCTCCCTTCCCAAATTCTAAGTTTTCATCAAAGATACCCTCATTCTTTTTACCTACCTTTGAAATTTTAGCAATCTTTTTACTTTGCTCATCTCTATGTCTCTGCAGCTCCCAGTTTTAAAAAAATGTTCTCCTCTGTTCTCACCTCTGTTTCCTGTACTGATGCCTCTCACCTGTTGTAGCAGTTTCCCAAATGACTTCCATCCTTCCTTTCTACCCCCTTTCATCAATTATAATAGCTGCTTTCAGACGTTATAATTTTGTCACTGCCATGCTCAGAAATCCATAGAAGCTTTACTGTGTCTGAAATCTAAATGTTTTAGTTTGGTCCGTAGGACCATTCACAGTCTGGTCCTAGTTGCCATTGATCATCGTCATCATCATCGTCGTCATTGTCATCATCATAGTTTTTGTGGTAGAGCAGTGACAGCAGCTACCTTTTCTTAAGCTCTTACTCTGTTTCGGGCACAGCACATAAGAAGGCATGAACTCATAAAGCTTCCTAGTGTGTTTTTGGAGCCGTAGAGTGTGATAATGGGCAGGGTGGGTATGGGTGGAAGGTGATAGGGCTGGAGAAGTGTGTTGGGGCCGGCCCATTTTGTCATCTTGTCAGCTATGCTAAGGAGTTTGAACTTTTCTTCTATAGGCAATGAGGAAACAACTAGGAGAGTTTCATGGGCAAGTGATGAGCTCATATTTTATTTCATATCAGCAACATGAGCTGTAGTTTGGGAGATGAATTAGAAGAGTAAGAGACCGGAAACAGGGAGACAACTAATTACCGGAGAGATGATGAGGGTCTGAATTAAGGTAGTGAGGACAGGGAAGAATGAGCAGATTTGACATTTAGGAGGGAGAGTTTCTAGGACTTGGTGACCACCTGGATATGAGTTTAGGGGAATAGTAGAAGATGATGATTCTCTGGCTTTTGGCTTGAGTGGCTGGAGAGATTGGGGAATAGTGCTCAACACAAGGAATACTGAGAAGAGGCAGCATCTATGTGGTGGCAGAGACAGGGGACTGATGACGAGTCCTGTTTGGACATGCAGTTGAGATATCTGTGGGGTATCTAGGCAGAGTGTGGCTGTAAGGAGAGCAGTCCACGATGGAGATACTGGCTGTGTTACAGTCATATGCTCTGGGCAGTGATCCAAGCCATGGGAGTAGATGAGATTGAGATACCTGCAGGACAGTCAGGTGGAGAGTCTAGAAGGAAGCTGCTGCATATGAGTGTGGATGTAAGAAGAGAGACCACATCGGAGACACAGTATGATGAGCACTTGCCAGTGACTAGAGCCGTGGGATCAAATGGTGCTTCCCTGAAAGGGTTTGTACAAGAAGAGAGAACATCATCCCCAGATCTTCATTTGCAATTTTGTTTCTCCACACCTTGACTCATTCCCTTATTTCCTTACTGAATCTTCATCTCTTTTTTTCTCTGTTTAAGGAAATGGCATCAGATTTTCATGATAGCATACACATCCCACTGTTCTGGAAGGCCTCTCTGACCCTACTGATCCCCATGGCTGCTTCCCCGGAAGTGATTTCTCGAGCACACATTCTCTTTGGTGCTCTTGCTTTGGTGACTCTTTGGGAGTGCTCCCTCGAGGCTCAAGTTTCGTTTGTTCTCGGCTTATCTCTCCAAGCAGGCTCAGTCCTGACAGCAGGGACCATGTCTTGGTCTGCCTTGTCTTCTCCTCAGCCTAACGACTCCTTCTACACATCAATTGCTCCTACGACAGTGTTTTTTTCCATTTTTCTCTTTGGAGGTTCATATGCTGACCATATTGTAGTTATTTTTATTTCATTATTTATTTATTTACTTATTTTATGTTATATAATAGTTGTATATATGTTTGGGGTACATGTGATATTTTGATGCCTGTATACAATGTATAATGATCAAATCAGGGTAATTGGGATATACATCACCTCAAACATTTCTCTTTGTGTTGGGAACATTATAATTATTCTCTTCTAGCTATTCTGAAATATGCAATAAATTATTGTTAACTATAATTTCCCTACTGTACTATCAAATACTATTAATAGAACGTATTCCTTCTAACTGTATTTTTGTACCCCTTCACCAACTTCCATTCATCCCCTCCTACCTTGTTCCTTTCCCAGCCTCTGATAACCACCATTCCACTCTCTACCTCCATGAAATCCTCTTTTTAAGTTTCCCCATATAGGAGTGAGAACATGAAATATTTGTCTTTCTGTGCCTGACTTATTTCACTTAACATAATGACCTCTAGTTCCATCTATGTTGCTGCAAATGACAACATTTCATTCTTTTTTATGGCTGAATAATATTCAATTGTGCATATATACCACATTTTCTTTCTCCATTTATCTGTTGATGGATACTCAGGTTGCTTCCTTCTCTTGGCTGTTGTGAATAGTGCTGCAATAAACGTGGAGTGCAGATATCTCTTTGATATACTGATTTCCTTTCTTTTGGGTATACATCCAGCAGTGGGATTGCTGGATCAAATGGTAGTTCTATTTTTAGCTGTTTTAGTAACTTCCATACTGTTTTCCATAATGGCTATACTACTTTACATTCCCAGCAACAGTCTACAGGGGTCCCCCTTTCTCTGCATTCTTGGCGGCATTTGTTATTTTTTGTGTTTTTGATAGTAGCCATTCTAACTGGGGTGAGATGATATCTCATTGTGGTTTTGATTTGCATTTTCCTGGTTAATAATGTTGAGCATTTTTTCATGTATCTGTTGGCCATTTGTATGTCTTCATTTGAGAAATGGCTATTTAGGTCTTTTGCCCATTTTTTTAATCACATTATTTGTTTCTTTACTATTGAGTTGAGTTCCTTGTGTATTCTGATTATTAATCCCTTGTCAAATGGGGAGTTTGCAAGTATTTTCTTCCATTCTGTAGGTTGTCTCTTTACTTTGTTGGTTGTTTCCTTTGTTGGTGGTTTCCTTTGCTTTTTAGCTTTATGTTACCGCATTTGTCTATTTTTACTTTTGTTCCCTATGCTTTTGGGTCTAACTCAAAAAGTCTTTACCCAGACTAATGTCCTATAGCATTTTCCCAATGTTTTCTTTTTGTGTAGTTTCACATTTTCAGGCCTTACATTTAAGTCTTTAATGCATTTTGAGTTGGTTTTTATATATGGTGAAAGATGGGGATCTAGTTTCATTCTGCATATGGATACCCACTTTTCCCAGCACCATTTATTAAAGAGACTATCCTTTCCTCAGTGTATATTGTTGGCACCTTTGCCAAAAATGATTTGAGTGCATGGATTTCTTTCTGGGTCCTCTGTTCTGTTTCATTTGTCTACGTGTCTGTTTTTATGCCAATACCATATGATGTTTTGATTACTATAGCTTTCTAGTATAATTTGAGATCAGGTAGTGTGATGTCTCTAACTTTGTTCTTTTTGCTCAGGATTGCTTTAGCTATTCAAAGTCTTTTATGGTTTCATACAAATTTTGGTTTTTTTGTTTGCTTTCTTTTTTTCTATTTCTGTGAGGAATGTCACTGATATTGTGATAGGGATTGCATTTAATCAATAGATGGCTTTGGGTAGTATAGACATTTTAATAATAATAATTCTTCTAATCCATGAGCATGGGATATCTTTCCATTTTTTGTGTGCCTCTTCAATTTTTTTCATCAGTGTTGTATAGTTTTCCTTGTAGAGATATTTCACTTCTTTGTTTAAATTTATTCCTAGGTGTTTATTTTTTGTAGCTATTGTAAATGGGATTGCTCTCTTGATTTCATTTTCAGATTCATTGCTGTTAGCTTATGGAAAAACTATGGATTTTTGTATGTTGATTTTGTATCCTGCAACTTTATCGAATTTGTTTATTAGTTCTAAGGGTTTTTTGGTGGATTCTAGGTTTTTCTAAATATAGGATTGTGTCGTATGCAAACAAAGATAATTTGACTTCTTCCTTTCCATTGCCTAATTGCTGCGGCTAGGACTTCCAGTACTATGTTGAATAGAAGTGGTGAAAGTGGACCTCTTGTCTTATTCCAGATCTAAGTGGAAAGGCTTTTGATTTTTCCCCTGCTACTTCTTATTGATTATTTTTATTTTTCTTTAGAAGTATGAAAAAACAAGGTGAACAACTCAAAGTTCTATAAGGATTTGTATCAATTGATGTATCTCAAACTAAATTGAAAATGCTTGCTTAAAGTGTGTTTGTAGCTGGATGTTCTATTTCTCACTTAAAAAAAATTGAATTAGCAAAAAAGTATACAAAACCCAGTGCAGAATTTTGGTCATTTGTCATTCTCACTATTTTTAAACTCTGGAGGAAGAGAATGTATCTTTTGGCAGTTCCCCTACACCTACTATAGTTTTTGCAAGCCGAGTTTATCTCCTGGTTTCATTGGGTCAAACTTCCTGTGTTTTTAAGTGACATTTTGCATACATTTGTTCAAGCTGAATTTGGATGCAGTAAGAGCGCTCATCCGAGAAGCAAGGATTCTGACTCGTCCGGCCTCTCTGATAACACTTTGGTGACCTCTGGTCAAGTGGCTTGACTGCTTTTGTGCCTTTTTCTTTCCCCCATCTGTGAAATGAGAATCTATACATTGGCTCCTGACCTAGTTCAAAGGCACATTGTGAGGCCAAATGGAATGATGGCCTTTTAGGTCTTTAGAACAAAAGCATCACACACATTAGAGAATTTATTTCATAGGAATTGCAGAAAGAGGTCAGGCTCAGGGCAGCTACCTTTATAGCCCATGACTAAGCATATCTGAGTCAAGGGATCCCCATCAAGAAGAGTTCTCCTCTCCTGTCCCTGAGGCCAAAGACATGAGTGGGACACTTTGCTAAAGTCTAATGAGAGTTACAGAATTTATAGACACCCTCAACATGAATGAGGAGAGCAGCATGCTTTTATCTTTAAAAAGAGATGAATCCTGGATGTAGACGTTTATGGAAGAAAGCAAAACTCATGCTTACTTGTCAAAGAAAAAGAATGCTTGTGAATAGCAAATAATTCATATGATAATGTCCAAGCCAGGATGTGATGCTGCAAGTATTAAATAAGTTCATTGCTTATTCCATCTAGTCTGTATTGTATGTGGTTGTCAACTTATCACATCCTCCTGAGTGCCCAGTGCTCTATCTTGCATATGAAGATGATTAGTGTTTCATTTAGTGCTGCCTATTTAGATATGAGCAGCTCCTAGAAGTCATCTAGAAAGTGCTTTTAACACCTGTGGAATCTTTAAGTTTGTTTGAATTTAATTGGACATTCCTCAAATGCTAATGAAAACTTCAGTTACTAATAGAAATATTTTTAGTCTGGTGACCTATACCAAGTGACAGAGGGATCTGACTGGAGTTACTGATGTGGGTAATACCTGATCAAGAATGAGGGAAGCAGTAGAGCTTAACAGCATTGGCATAGGTGTCACAACGTTAGATCTGCAGTCATGATGTTGGATCATAATAAGAGACTGGAATCTTAATTCTTTACTTACCCTGGCAGTGAGCATAGTATCATATCATAGCCATATAGTTGCTGTTTTTGTTTTATTCCCTTAGAATCAGACTGTGGACTAAGCATGGCAGACTTGGTTATGATTGCAGGCTGTATTGCAAATGTTGGCAGCCTCAACAAAGTAAAAGTGTAGTTGGCAGGAGCTGGGACATAGAATCATAGAGGAGAGGGTAAAGTGCTAATATTCTCACCTCCTAAAACAGGGAAGTAAAATGTAATTGTTAAAAGTTGGGGACATTCCAGAATTGTTGTGCCCTCTGCATTCTCATCAGTAGCATATGAGAGTTTTAGTTGCTCCACGTCTTTGTGAACAGTTGGTACAATCGGTCTTTTTCAATTTACGCATTCTAATAGGCGGTCATGGTGACTCCCTGTAGTCTTAAATTGCATTTCTCAGATGGCTAATCACGTTGGGTATCCTTTCATGTGCCAATTTGCTAGCCTTATATGTTTTTTGGTAAGGCGCTAAACTGTTGTGTTAATTCTAATAAGTTTTTTGTAGCATGTATAGAATTTTTTTTTTTTACATAGACAATTGTATTGTTTGTGAATAAAGACAGTTTTGCTTCAAAACAGAAGTTGGCAAAAACACAAATGAAGACTTGAGTACTTAAAATTACAAAGGTGTTGAACAGAATGATACATCAAACTTTGGGAGGAGACCAGGACAGGGTGAGAAGAGTCCCTGATATGAATCAAGACCTAGAGATTTAAGCATGTTATCAACAGTTATGAAGATAACCATCAAGAGACCAAAACCGAAAATTTTAAGAACAGTTATCATGGAAGTGGTGGCAGGTATAGGAAAAGCAAGAGTTGGTTGCTCTTGCGAAGTCTTCTGTATCATTTGATATATTGCCTCGTACGTGCATTTCCTTGATAAAAATAAATTATTGGTATATTGGTAATTATAACGTAAAGATAAAAGTGACGTGAAGTAACTAAAATGAGTAGAGGATAAGAAGTGAATATTATAAAATAAGAAATATTGGGGAAATAGTCTACAATTGGAGAGTTGTAGAAAGGAAGGAGGGGCCTTAAAATGACAGTGCTGATGAGTACCTAGCACTGAGTGGGCTCTTACTACATTCTGGGTACTTTCTAAACAATAAACATGAATAACATGTTTAATAATCGCAGCAACCCATGGGGTAGGTATTATTATCACCATTTTATAAATGAGGAAACCAAGGAGCGGAGATATTCATGTTACTTGAGATCACACAGTTGGTTATTATAGCCAGCTGGCCCAGCTCCAGAGCCATCTCGTTACCTTTGACACTATGTTGTGTCTCACGGAAGGACGATGGGTGTGACACCCTACAGTGCAAACAGTGGGTGCTTCTTGATCCCAAGATGACTTGGCTTTTCTCTGAGGCCATCTCCTAAAGAGGTACTTAACCTTAGTTCATTTATGATTCAACAGGTATTTGAATGCCTGTTAATACAGTTCTAGGTACTAGGATTATTCCTTTCTAGTGGAGGAGGCCAGTGATAAAGGAAAATATTAACAAATATTAACTTGACACAAGATGCTATGGGGACAGATAAAGCAGGATAAGGACTAGAGTGATGGTAGCAGTGGTGGAGAGGTGTTACTTTAGAAAGGGAGGTGAGGGAAGTCCTCTCTGAAGAGGTGGCACGTGAACATTGTCTTGCTATAACAAAATGCCATAGATTGTCTGGCTTAAACCACAAAAATTTATTTCTCACAGTTCTGAAGACTGGGAAGTCCAAGATCAAGGTGCTGAAAGATCCAATGTTGAGTAAGGGCCTTCTTTATGGTTTGTAGATAGCCGTCTTCTTGTATCCTCATATGGCAGAGAGCAGAGAGAGAGGAAGCAAACTCTGTATGTCTCTTTTATGAGGGTACTAATCTTATTCATGAGGGCTCCACCCTCATAACCTAATGACCTCCCAAAAATCCCACCTCTTAAAACCATCACATTGGGGTAAGGATTCCAACATACGTATTTTGGGGAGGACACATTCAGTTCATAACAAAGAAAAGACCTACAAGTAGAGCAGCAAACTGTGAAGATACGGGGAAAAGCATTTCTGGCAGAAGGAATAGTAAGTGCAAAGTCCTGAGGCAGAGCTCGTGTGGCCTATTTGAGGTACTGGGAGGAAGCCAGCATGGCCAAAGCTGGGGAAGGTGAGGGAGGGGTAGTGCTTGGCGCCAAGGCAGGTAGAGCTTTATAAACCAGACGGTGACTTTGGATTTTATTCTTAGTGTGATGAGAAGCCATTAGTGAAGCCATTGAGTGAAGGGTGAGGATATCCAACAAGAACTCCCTGCTTCGTATCTCATGAAGAGACAGTATTTCAAGAAGAGTCTTAAAGCTATCAGTGATTTTGCTAATCAGTGAAGGTTTGAATAAATGAACTGCTAGGGAAGTCAAGTCTTCCATGAACAAGTGAAAGTGTTTGCATTCATTGTACTAATGTCTACTTTCCCTAAATGTGACTTATTAGCTGGGACAGTAGTTGAATTGTAGCTACACAGAAATGGTAATTCATGGCATGGTTACTAATTGCTTCCTATGTTTAATGATGTGATTATGTTCAACCATCATTTAAAAGTTGACTTTCTCAGTTATAAGGTAATAATTGCAAGAATACATTAGGCTACTGGTATATGGGGGGTGCATAAGGAGAGAGAAGCAATTTTGAGGAAAGGTTTAACTTGAATTTAAAATATTTGGATAAATGGAGACACTAAATATCCAAATATATTCATGTTCTTATAATATTTTTCTTATAAGAACTTTTTTGATTCACTTATTTGAAGCATATATTTTTTAAATCAATGATTATTGAAGAGTAAGAGTAAATTCTGAATTTCTGCTATCTAGGACAAAACATATCTTGGTTTATTTCTAGGAGATATAAAAAAAAACTCTAGTCTAATTTACTTATCCAAAATATAAAAGTAAAATGATTTCTTAAATGTACAACTATATTAAAACTTATATTAGAATCAATATAACTAAGATTTTTTAAAATGTAATGAAATAGGGAACATATCTATATCTATACACACATAAAGGGTAGTATCCAGAATATATAAGGCACATAATTATGTAACAACTAATCTTTATTTGGAGAAATGGCCAAAGATTGGGTATTATCATTTTTTTTATACATAAAATGGGCCAACATGTGCAAAAGTAGTCATCCATAGTAATGGTAAAAGAAATGCAACCTGAAGTAGCTGAGGTTAAAGAAATAAATTAAAATGATGAATTACAATGTTGGTATTACTGTGTAGAGCTGGATATTTGCAAATGATTGTTAGCATTAGAATTTGTGTATACTTCCTACCAGCAATATTTGACAAAAGGCATTTCACTGAACATACCCTTTGATCGAGTAGTTTTTTCAGGGGAAAAAAATCAAAGGAGAAAAAAAATCTTGTTAGAACAATGTTAATTATAATAATGAAAGGCTAAAAATAACTCCAATATCTAACATTTGGAGAAATGATTAAGCAAACTATAATAGCTCGTAACAATAGAATATTATTTGCAGATAAAATGCCATGGAGTAGTCTATTTAAAATTAAATGAAAAAAAATAGACACAATATTGTGAAAGACTGTTTCCAATCAAGATAAGGATGAGAAAGCATAGAATGCCTATATATAATTTGCTTTGATGATTTTGTTTACCTTTTTATTATATATTTGGTTATATATGAATATGATACGAACAATATAAGAAAATATAATTAATTCACTTAAAGGATATCATGGGATGTAGAAAATAATACACAAGGTCAACAAGATTTGGATCACCTGATACCAACAGCCGAGAACTAGAGTGCCAGTGAGACTCCACTCTATGTTTCCAGTAAAGGTGAGAATAAGGCAGTTGAAGAAATATTTCTAAAAACTAATTGAAACTAACAAAGATTCCCCAAAAGTAAGCCATAGCAGCTGATGAGATTTATTTTTAGATTGAAAAAATTGCTTTAAAGAAAGTTTTAGATCTGTTATCACAGCCTCATATCCAGTGACATTTTTAAAAATTTTCTATATAGAAACAAATTTCTCAATTCTTAACAGATATCACACTTTAATATCGTATACAACTAAATTCCAGAAAAGCAGAGACTTTCAGTAAAGCCCACAGGAATGATCGTAATGGAATTTGACCTGGGCTGTGTTAAGAAATAAAACGCTTGAGCTTGTCACACCAGGTTGTATTGGATCAGGACAATAAATTCCAAAGAATTCACTCGGTCCTTAAAATGGGTGGGTAGCCTTTAGGTAAATGCTAAGTACAAATACAAATCAACTAGTATGGAAACAGGGAAAGAATTAATGGATTTCATGATCATTTTGAACTTAGAATTTTGAATATAGTAGTCCAATATATCTCCTCTTTTCATGAGAAAGAATTACCCTGAAATGGGGCCAGACAGGTCAGTAGTTTCCTTGAAGTCTCAGTTGAAATCTGCTCCTCCTTACCGATCTTTCCATCATTAACAAGTAAACAGGTATGACTTCCATAATCACCACTGTCCAGGACAGGTGCCTTTAGCATGAGCCTGCGGATCCTCTTCAATATGTGTGATAATTTGGTTTCGAAAGTCACGTGTCATGTTTGAGTGCTACTTTAAAATCTTAGAGGTTGTTCTAGACCTCTTGATGTCTAAAAGTTGCCATATTTCACTTTAACATCGGTTTATGCATATCCCTTGCACAATGTGATTTCTGATATCCCTGATGACTGGATGTGTATGTTTGGAGGGGAAAAATGAGAAGAGGTGAAGTTGACACTGTGTTGTGTGCACTGGAGAGGATCAAGATGATCCAATCCCTTTGTCTTCCCAGCAAAGAACAGCCTCTAAAATGAGGCTAATGTTGACCACTTCAATGGATTATTGAGAGCGTTAACTGAGGTAAAGGAATGTGGTAGAAGGAGCTAAGTAAATGCTACTTCCTTTCATTTTTTATGTGCAAAGCATTTTGTAAGGTGGCAAGAGCAAAGGGGGTAACATTTAGAGTAAGGGGGTGGGTGGGGAAGCAATTGCAAAAACAAATGCATGGTTTTTGCCCTCAAGGAATTTGCAATAGATTGGAAAAGTCAGGCAAACACACTTAATTAGGGGAAGATAATGCAATTAAAAGAAAGGTGACAAAAGTGCTGAATGTGGCTGGAGTTAAGAGTAAAAGACAGCCTTAGGGTTCCAAATTAAGAGTAAAAGACAGCCTTAGGGTTCCAAATTAAGCCTCTGAGGTTGGAGAATGTGATGGTATCCGAATTTAAAGGCAGGTTAATGCACAAGGCAACTGCATGCTATGAAATTACTCTGAGAGAGACTTATACTTTAAAAAGTGATAAAATGTTAGAATTATGCTCTTTGTTTTTGAAAATTGCCTCTTGTTCACTGTATTTCAGGAAGTATTTCACAACAAGCAAACTGCAACCCTTTTTATGATGTGGGTGGAAGGAGGCGTAGGAAGCGATGGAGATGCTTGCAGCTCCTTCCGGCTGGTCTCTGTCTTCCAGGGAATCTTGGGCTCCACGGCAGTGCCTTTGGTGGGGCCGCTGTGAAGTAGTCCCAAGCTAGATTTGCTTGCTAGCAGCTCGTGAAGTCCTTCCTGCGATGCTGGAATAAATAGGGAGATGGAGGAGATAAGCATTTTATTTATACCTCTTCTCCGGGACTTATCACCTTTCAATGTGTATTTTCAGTTATTTGCAGGCGTGTCTTATCTTCCCTGTTGGATTGTAAATTCTTTGAGGGAGGAAGGGCCTCCTGTTTATTTTTAGTAAATAAAACTTTGTCGAAAGAAATTCCCTTTACTCCAAGTCTTGCTGACTTTGAATTACATGGATTGCTTTTTTGTTTCATTGTGCTGTTTGCAGAGTATCTGAAACTATATACAGTATTTATTTGGATTTTGGCATAGTTGGGATTCAAAGGAAATTCATTCCATTACCATTCCTAACCTATACTCTGCCAACATTAGGGATCAGCCACAGTGTATTTTAGAGTCTTCATCCGTATCACTTTGGAAACTCAGAATCATGGCCACCTACTCCTTATGAAAAGGAGGCGGCTCTGGTCTCATATCTGGTAGCTAAACCAGACACCTGGGTCTGGTAAATGGAAGATAGTGGGAGAGGAAAGAAAACGAATTGACACATCTAACAGACGTAGGGGAAGGCCAGTGTTTGTCTTGGGCATGGCTGTCTGGGAGAGCTCAGAGTTAAGTAGCAGTTGGCATGAGAGAATGGCAAGAACACAGCAGAGTGGAAAGGTCTACCTGGTTCTTAGGCAAAGCCAGGTGATTCTTGGTTGGATAGAATGGACATCACAATTGATTACTGGCACCGTGGTAGGCATCGTTTAACACGTTGACTGCCACACTGGAAAAAAAAATTTTTTTCCATGGGACCATCTGTGTTTTTTATGAAAATAGAATAAAAACTTTGAAAACAAAACAATCCTTCCTAATTTAATGAAAAATTTGTTATTTTTTATTGTTTTCTGTGCATGAGTTATATGCAACTTGAAAAATAGTTCTCGCGGCTTCCAAGCTGAAGAGACATGCGAGTTACACATGCTTCACGAGGCCCTCGGCTCAAAACTGGCGTGAGTTAAACACAACTCACATGGCAGTTGTGTTAAAAGCTCAAACTGTGGTAGTGGTGGTGTGTATGTGGGGTGGTGATGATGATGATGATGATGACGTGGTGGGTGGATGGAGCCTGTACCAATTTTGACGCTTCGCACCTTCTTCCTCATAATAGAAGAGAAAGTTATTTAATTTAGGTGTGGGCCACAGGGCGATTGTAAATACTCAGGTACTTGTGTAATCAAATTGGCGGTAACTTATTTTTAGAAATTCTCTAAGAAGCAGACCATCCAACCACAAAATTTCCAGTGGGAGGTGAGTGCTGGAGGGAAGCTTGCTGCTTGTATGTATGTGTGCGGTATGGCGCTGGGTGCTGGTTACTCCTCCAGTGTGTTGGCTTATCTCTGCCCAGTTATTAATACATCAGAGCGTGTAAGTGATCCAAACTATACCGTCTTACATATTCTGTTTTTCTCTGTTTGTTCATTTTGTGTCCTCTAGTCCTTCTAACTGGATGATGTGTGAATCAGTGTGAAGAAAAATGTCTAACCACTGTGCTCCCTGCAGATTGTTTTAAATTGCTGTCTCCCTTGAGTCCTATTGTCTATAACTGTACACAAACTCTGTGTGACTTTTAGGTTTGGGGGGGAACAATTGAATAAAAACTTTCTCATTCAGTTCGGGGTGACAGACCGAGGGTTTTTCACTTTCCTTCTGAGATCACCACTTATTGAAATACTTAGACTCTTTAAGAGATCATTTTACTCATTAAGTATTTATTAGGAAGCAGTGGAATGTACTGTTGTAATTAAGAGCTTGAATTTGGGTTCAAATTCTGGCTCTGTAACTTCCATGTGACCCCAGGAAAGTCACTCAACTACTTTATTCTTCAGAATTTTTGGCTGTAAAATGGGAGTAATTATGTTCCTACTCCATTGAGTTGTAAAATAAATACTCAATGGCAAGCACTCAAATAGTTGCTAATGTTTATTGGACACCTTGATTGACCAAGGCACAAAGTGTATACAGAAAAGTAGATGAAGTTCACTCCATTAAGGAGTTTACGGTGTAGTTGAGGAGATACGCTCATGAGACACAACCAACTTGGGTGCTGGGAGTGCAAAGTGAGCAAGACGAGGTTTATTAGAGTTCAGAGAAGGGAAAGGTCGCATCTATGTGGGAGGCACACAGAATTAATGAAGCTAGAAGAAACAACATAAAGGGCAAGATGTATTTCAATGGGAGGGAAGGACAACAAAAACAGAGACTCAAAGCTACACCCAACCTGTCTTGACTGTTTGGTTAAGTACTTGGCTAGTGAGGACTGCTGGTAGCCGGCAGATGAGTCCAGAATATGTAAAATGGACTGAACACAGAAGGTCTTGCTCCTTTGTCTCTATACTTTTTTCCCATATTTAATGTGGTGACTGATACCTGCTCCCATGGCTTCCTGCTCAAATGGTCCTGAGACTCACAGGGATGAGGATGTTCCTCCAGTCTGTGGAGGAGAAGGAGAGAAACAGGATTGACAAAAAGGGAAGAACATGCCTATCTGTAAATCCACAGTCTAAAAAAAGAACTCTTCTGCAGAACATTTGGTGAGGTTAAAAGAAAAAAAAAAAAAAAAACAACTCAGTCCATCAGTTTGATTGTTGTGGGAACCTTCTGTCAGCCAAACAGATGGAAGCGAAGGCTGATGCCTTGTTGATACTGTACAGACTGCAAGACTGAAAAAGGCAATAGGAGTTGACCATCTCTGCTTCTGCTGGCTGGGTAATCTGGCTAAAAAAAACCAATACCTTTTTGCCTATTTTGTTGCTTCTCAGAATACAACAAAGAAGTTGCCATATTGGATTTAACACTGACCATTAAGGAAGAATTACCCTATGGTTCGGAAGATGGAGGAGCCTTTGAAGGCGGTGGTCATGATCTCTTGGAGTTTTTTTTAACAAAATTTTTACTTAAGAACATCTTTAGATGTAGAGAACTATTGAGGATGTCATACAGAAAGAACTCTTGTATAACTTATACCCTGTTTCCCTTATTTTGATCTTGTCGGTATGGTACATTTGACCTAATTCATGAACTGGTACGGATACACTATTGTTAATTAAAGTCCATACTTGGTTTAGATTTACTGTTTTTCTCTAATGTCCCTTTGTTTTTGTTGTAGGATCCTATCTGGAATACCACAGAAACTGGTTGTGACAGTTTCTCAGATATTCCTTGGTTTTGATGACCTTGACAATTTAGAGAGTTACTGTTAGGTGTTTTGTGAAGGTCTATCACTTGGGATTTGTCTGGTATTTTTCTCATCATTAGGCTAGATTGATGTAGACTGGAGCGTTTGGGGAAGTAAATGTCATCCTCATCACATCATAAAAAGGGTGATACTATTAATTCGACTTATCACGGTTGATGCTGATCTTGATTGCCTGGCTAAAGTAATGTTTGTCAGGTTCCTCTACTGTAAAGTCATTCTTTTTATTTCCTTCCCTTTCCATATGGTAGTCTTTGGAAGAAGGTCACTATTTTCAGCCCACAGTTAAGGAGTGGGGAATTAGGATACTCTTTCAGAGTAGAATATCTATAAAAATTATGTGAAATTCTTCTGCAAGAGATTCGTCTGTTTTTTTGTTTTGTTTTGTTTTGTTTTGTGACAGAGTCTCGCCCTGTTGCCCTGGCTAGATGCAGTGGTGTCATCATAGCTCACAGCAACCTCAGACTCCTGGGCTCAAGCGATCCTCCTGCCTCAGCCTCCAGAGTAGCTGGGACTACAGGCACGTGCCACCACACCTGGATAATTTTTTCTATTTTTGGTAGAGACGGGGTCTTGCTCTTGCTCATGCTGGTCTCAAACTCCTGACCTCAAGTGATCCTCCTGTCTTGGCCTGCCAGAGTGCTAGAATTACAGGCGTGAGCCATCATACCCGGCCAGAAATTTGTCTAGTCTCTCCTTTTCATTTATTTATGCAATCGCTTGTTGATGTCACTATGGACTCATTTATTTTATACTTTAGTTATAATCCAATATTACTTTATTTTCTTGCTCAGATTGTTCCAGTTTTATTAATAGCTCCTTTTTGGCCTCCAGTTGGCTCCTGTAGCCCTTGACCTACACTCGTCATTTTGGGGGTTTGTTTGCTTGTTTTTTAGCAACTTCTTACTTTCTGGCACTACAAGGTACTTTTGGCTCATTTGGTTTATTGCCTGTCTCAGATCTGTTGAAATTTTTAACAATGAAGAAAATTTTTGCTCATAAGACTTGTTACCAGAGCTTTAAGAGCACAGTTTTAAAAACATTTCAGTGAAAATAAATCAGATTTCACAGCTTTTAAGGGATATGTGAGACAGAAGGGATGAGAGTTTCTGAAAAATGAAATCCTGACTACACAAATGTGATGCAACTTCTCAAGAGAGATGGGAGACAGAATCTGAAGGAACCCATGTGGCTTCAGAGGATACTTTATGATTAATTTGGATTTTAAAAAGGCATGCACGGAAGATGAAGAAAGGACTTACGATCAAACTAGTCAAAAATATCATCTTCCAAAGTTACTTAGCTACTGGTTTCGTAAAACAATTTCATTACTCTACTAAATGAAGTTATTTGGTTCACCTATAAACCAGATATATTAAAATGGGTACTCTTTTCATTTCTCTGAAATCATCTCCAATCTTCATTCATTTACTCAACAAATTTTCATTTGCCCACTATGTGAATTTTAATTCCCACTATGTGAATACATTTAGGCTCTGAGGATGCATCAATGAACAAAGCTGCCAAAAATCTGTGCTCTGATGGAGTTTATATTCTAATTCAGGGAGATGGGTAAAAGATATTTTTAGTATGACAGACACATGCTATCAAGAGAAGTCAAGCAGGATAAGGGAGATGGGGAATTCTGGGGTAGGGTGATGGAATTGTTATTTATACAAGGTAATTGAGGGAAGCTCCTTTGATAAGGTGACACTTGAGCAGAGACCTGAAGGAAGCAAGGGAATGAGCCATGCACATACTTCTAGAAAGAGTAATATTCCAAACAGAGGGAACAGAGAGTGCTAAAATCCAGAAGCAGAAGCGTGCTTGGAACATTCCAGGAATAGCAAGTTGCTCAGTGGGACTGGAGGGGGGTCAGCAAGGTAGAGAGATGGGGTGAGTGAGGACAAACATGCACGCGTAGGCAGGTGGTATACTGCACACTTCCAGGATGCCATTCATTTGAAGCACATGTGTGTGGCTGTCCCTGGAGCTATGCACTGTGTGGACCTGGGCTACGTACATCTTGTCGAACTTGGGCTTTTTCTTTGAGGAGAAAGGAGCCACTGGAGACTTTTGAGCAGAGGAATAAGGTGATCCGATTTTACATTTGGAAAGGACCACTCTGACTACAATGGGTGTTTCAGAAACAGAGGGACCAGTTAAGAGGTTTTTTAATCTATTAGTATATTTAAATCTTAATCTACTAATCTTGATCTACTTGTATGTTACATGATAGTAATTGTGTACCTACAATTTTGTCATCTGCATATTTTAATATTTTTCTTCTGTTGCTCTATAATCCTCAGGTTTATAACGTTTAGTGGCTGCATAATTGTGCATGAGTTTCCTATGCTGCTGTAAAACATACCGCAAATTTAGTGACTTATAAGTATACAAATTTATTATCCTAGAGTTCAGGTGATCAGAAATCCTAAAATCAAGATGTCAGCAGGGCTGTATTTCTTCTGGAAGCTCTAGGGGAGAATCCATATTCTTGCTGTTTCTAGCTCCTAGAGGCCACCCTCATTCCTGGACTCATGGCCCTTTCTCCATCTTTAAAGCCAGCAGGATCTTCAAATCTCAGCCCCTCCCTAGCTCGGCTTCTGTCCTCATATCTCCTCCTCTGACTCTGACCCTCCCACCTCCTTATACAGATCCTTGTGATTACATTGGGCCTACTTGGGCCCTGGGATAACCCAGGATAATGTCTACATCCTGAGATTCTTAATTTGGTCACAGCTACACAATTCCTTTTACCATGTAAAGTCGTATATGCCCAGGTTCTGGGGATCAGGATGTGGTTGTCTTTGGAGGGAAGCATTATTCAGCATACCACAGTTGGTGTTTTATCGTTTATTTAACCATTTCCATCGTGGGATATGTAGACTGTATCCAGCCTGGGGCTATTATGATATTCCTGTACTTCCTGTATTTGTAAACTTTGACCTCCTTTTCTTTTAGAATGTGTCTCTTAAGATATATATTCAGGTGTGGGGTTCCTGGAACAGAGAGCATGAACACCTTACGTATTTGCTTTCCAAATACATATTAAGAGTTACATTATCGGCATCCATATGAGTATGTCCATTTTCCTACAACCTCCCCAGCATGGCTTACTATCACTTAAAGGTGTGTTTCCACAGTCTATTATAAAATG
Organism: Propithecus coquereli; assembly: GCF_000956105.1. Taxonomy (NCBI): domain Eukaryota; kingdom Metazoa; phylum Chordata; class Mammalia; order Primates; family Indriidae; genus Propithecus; species Propithecus coquereli. The sequence continues at coordinate 4,367,400 of NW_012141191.1, read as the reverse complement.
ATATTTCCTTTTTTGTGTTCATTTAATTTCCTTACTGGGTAGGTTGAACCTTTTGGAGTGTGAGTAATACGTCATTTGTATTTTAAGAATAGTTTTTTTGTTTATTTTGCTTTTTGGTTGTATTTGGAGCTAGAAGAAGAGAGGCAGACTGTTGCTTAAGAAAAGGGGGTAAGGCTGGCGTGAATAGATGATGTATACAGAACTATATTGCTTTCAATTCTCCATCCAAGAGCATGATTTTCAGAATGAAAGGGGTGTTGTTAAAAGGGATTCGGACAACAGTCGAAGAGCATCGGGGTAATTTGAATGAGTTCACATCTCTAGGGCACATTAGATCATATCTCAGGGTGTTGAAGGGGTTAGCAGATATCATCTCTGAGCCACTGCCAGTGATGGTTGAGTGAACTTGGAGAGTAGCATAGGTTCCAGAAGACCAGAGACATACAAATGTTGTTCTGTATAGATGTTGAAAAAGTGGAATTCCTAAAACTTTCAATGTACGAAATATACCCTTGCAGTATTTCTAAATTATCATCATAGAAGTGACTAAAGAGTCCAGAGAAGAGATCGCATTGATCCCTAGGAACCAGTATACATTTACTAATGTGTAGTGACCAATTTGTCACGTTTCCTTTTCTGCTAGGGGTTTCTGTATTGGAAGACACTGTCACAGACATCTAAGCATTAGACAAAAATCTCTCACAGGTCTCCTTATGCACATAACAGAGAGACATTGGAGGATGACAGAATAATTAAATAAATTCATAGCTGATTCTATTCATATGCCATGGCAGGAGTAATGACTGAGTCACTTCCAGGCTGAGTGTCAGCCTGGAAAGAAGTTTCCAGGGCCGGGTATGTAGGTTTTTTCCTTGGCTACAGCTTAAGAAATATCCTTAGGACTTGGACAGATTATTTAAAAATTCACATTTATGTGGCTGATGACACAAAGTTCAACAGGTTAGCTAAACCTGTGGAATAAATACCACAATATGAACTATGAAAATAGTTTTATGAAAATAGGTCAATACCAACTACAAAAATTTGACAGAATAATGAGAATTTTTAAAATTGTGGTTTTATGTAGAATTGAAACAGCAGTTGATTTTCCCTCTTTTTGAGGGCTTTCTTAAATTTCACCAATAAAAAATAAAAGCAATAGTACTTATATAGTGAAAACAATTATCTTAAGGTTAATTCATGCTCGAGTCCACCTACGTATGGTTCATATCAGAACATGATATAATATAAAAATTACTGGACTGAGAGGAAAAGATCTGACCTAGCACTGCTATAAACTAGTTGTCACCGTGAGCCAGTAGCTGGCGTCACCTTTCTGGCTATGAGTATTCTTATCTGAAAGCCGGGGATGGCGGGGGTGGGGTACAGTTAATCACCTTGCTCCATTCCCGCTCTTGTGTGCTATCAGTCAGTACAAATTCATTCTCCTGTTCTTCAACGAGTTTGGCCAAATTTCTAGAGTAAATGGACCCTTCCAGATATTTCTAGATTAAACAAACCCTTTCAGGCCCTCTCTGAGAAGGGGTCCCTTTTCTTTTAATCCTTCAGATCACCCTTCTTTGGGGTCATTTTAAACCATCTGTATTTTCAACCCTTCAATCCAATCTAAGGCTTAAGCATTGCACTTGAGCCCCCTTCCATCTCAGGAAGACCAACATTTTTTTTCTTATTTAGGTCAGGCCCACCCCTTGGGATTTCTGGATGAGGCTAGAGCCTCTCCTTCACCAGGCCACAAAGTTCTCCAAGGTTTTACCCAAGGGGACTGCCCTTCAGCATCCCCAGTGGCCATCAGCCCACCCTGGCCCACCCTGGCTACCCTTGGCCATCACTGACTGCTCCCCTGGCTTTCTCCCTAGCGCCTCTCTTTTGATTTCGTTGTAATCACTGTGAACATTTAATTTGGAATTTTCAAACTTCATATTTTATTTTCCCACTTTGTATCTTCATATTATCATTTCTAAAGGAGTTAAAAATATTTTGTGTGCCTTAATTTACTCTTGCTTAGTCTGACTTTTCCCCTATTGCCAGTCATCAAATAGGATCTCAAGTGTTTTTATATTTGCTCTTATGGAACACACCTTTTGTAATGTGTTCATACAATCTAGCCTTTTGCATCTTTTATCTTACGTACTTAGATTAAGTTCTCAGAGTGGGAGGTCTCTGACTGAGGGGAACATTGGTATGGTTCTTGATCTATATTAGGTGGCTTTGTTTTGACCAACAAAATAAAGACGAGAGGTCACTTTAGCACGTTACATTCTTTCCAGAAAACATTAAAATATGTAAGAATTTGGCATTTATATTTAAATGTATAAATTTCAGCCTCCTTCTGAGGACTTTCCTTAATACCAGCATAATTTTAGTTGGGGGACTAGTTTGCAACTTGTGATATCTCAGATGGCAATGCTTTTCAGCCTGCTCTTTCCTAAATTCCTCCTTTAGCTTCTTCTACTGTGAATTCTTCCCAGTCAGCATTTTCACACTTTCAATTTATTTTAGGACTGTCTTGTGCATGCTCTAGGCTTTGCCCTAAGTTCATGTGACGTGTGCAGCTAATTTCAGGTTCTCAGTCTAGGTTTATTACTGCTGAACTCAGGAGACTGACGTATTGCCCAGACTTGTGCATGCTCTCTGCCTGCCACAAGTATATCTTGGGGTCATGTATTATGTTTCTGATTAGCACATCGGGCAGGAAACAAGCTACCCATTGTGGTTGTGACCAAGCTTAGAGTCTCTTTGCTTATCTGAAAAACAGTTCTTTGACTTTGCCACCTGTGGCCAGTCCTTCTCTGCCACTGTGTCCTTGGAGGCCAGCACCCCACTCCTTACCTAGAAAGCTTTCCTGACCCCAACCATCAGGATAAGTGGAGCAAATCAGGAAGCCACTTCTGTGTGGCCCACAATTCCTCTGTCCCTGTGTTTGCATCGAATGTCTGAATTTTCTCCCTAAAGAAATGGAAGATCGTGGAACTGATCTTTTTGTCAGATTTAGATGTTACATATCTCCTAACAAGGCTTTATATTTATAAATCGGAAGCACTGACAGCCTTTAGGACATAGATGCTTTTAGAAAGGGTTTTTAGTCTGTCTAATCTCTAGACATGTTTTAGACTGACTAAATGTTAAGTAGTTCTAACACGTGACACAACGGAACGGAAGTTACGTGGCTGGTATATGTGTAGTTGACAACTGTAGGAGAGAGATATAACCCATTTCTTCTCTGTAGTCACAGAAACGCCCAGCATAAGGACAAGTACCATTTGAATATGTCTTCATCATGAAGGTCTCTGAAAGTGGGTTTCTACGCAATGCAAGAGTACAAACTTTATAACTAGGACTCTGGTTCAGTGGCTCTGATGAAGTCACCAGAGCTCCTTTAGCAACCAAGTTGTTTGCATGTCATAAAACTATGATATGACTCTAGGCAAATATTTATTTAGTGAGAAATGTAGGTGTACACAGGAAGGCTTGCTCCTTCCTTATGGAGTATTTCCTTATGAAGTTCATTACTCCCTTACTTTGGGACAGCCTGATATTCCAGGAGTGGCACAGACCATAAATGTCACAAGATGTGAGTTCAAGCCATGGTGCGGCTAGTTATCCACTTCAGGCTCAGAAGTCACTTGATGGGCCAGCTGTGTTTTATCTACAAAACTGAGAGGGGTTGGGGGAAGTGCTAGATCAGGTCATTTCCAAGGACTCTTTTAGCTTTAAAACCCCTAATTAGTGTTTCTCAACACTATTGTATTGAACCTACTGACCTCCTGCCCATACCAGAAGTCCTCGGTCCTACACCCCTCCTAGGAGGGGAACTTAGTGATCAACACCCTCCCCCCACTGCCACCACCTCTCTTTGACATTCCTCTCCTGCTCCCCACCCACCCCAACCTTAGTTATCTTTTTCTCCTCCATGGGCCTGTTGCATTTTGTTCATGCTGCTGATAGACTTCTTATCACATGTTATGAACGGGAAGATTTGGGTGGCAGTTGTTGGGGGTGGAGGAGGGGTGGGGGAGGTTTTTGTGGCCTGACCTGTAAGAAATTTATGTCTTCTCACCTCCACATCATTGAGTATCAGAGTTGGAAGATAATCTTGGCTAAGTTTAGAAGAACATGTGAAGCTGAAATATTACTGAACATTTAAAAATTACTTTCTACTGCTATTTTTTGTTTGCTTGCATGTGGTTTCAGTGACATTATGGGTTATATTGGTTTTGATGGACTGGCTTGGAATTTAAACACCAGAGAGCCTACATCTAGTGGGAAGTTCTACTGTATCACTACATGCATTATAAGGTCACTAATAATTCTAAAATTCTAAGCTTTATAGCATTGTTTCTATGGGAAAACACATTCCAAATTCTAAACAGCTGAGGCTGACTTTTGGATCCCAACTCCTTTAAGGGTTGTAGACTACTCATCCATTAAATCATCTTGAAATATGCAGGTAGGTGTATGAAATTTGCTTTCTGTGTAGATAACAGTAACAAAACTGCTATTTGAGCACTTATTATGTGTCAGGTATTATAATGAGAGCTTTCATACATTCACGTGCTCTCCTCCTCACAATAATTCTTTGAGGTAGGCTTTGTTATCTCCATTTTACAGATGAGGAAGCTGAGGCCCAGCAGAGCCAAGACGTGACTGCAGACCCATCCAGCCCCCAATCTTGTGACCTTCCTTCTTTGATGCCTGATGCCTCCCAAGCTCGTGCAGGCGAGCCTTTTCTCTTTCTGCTTTGTCCCCAGAGGTCCTGCCACGAGAGAGGTGAAAGTTAATTCTTTTAAAAGTAGCTATTTTAAAGCAGTATTATTCCCTTCTAGAGACCCGAAAGGATGATTCCCTTTGATGGGGTCAAACACCATTATGGATCGTCACTGTTTCTCAGTGGAGGGAACAGGGAGTCGACATGTCCTCAGGGACCTGCAGTAGAAAGAGTAGCCTTGGAGGAACGTTTTGCATAAAATATCACTACGGTATTCAGGTAGAAGATTCAAATAAACATACTAAAAATGGTCTGGAGAGGATGGCCTGGAGTATTCAACAATGATGGATAGCTGGCCTTTTTTAAAAACATATTTAATTATAGTATTCACATAAATCTAATTTAAAATGTGAGCCAGAATGTTTATTTGTTCACTCACTCATCAGCTATCAGATTTTTAATGAACTCTTTTAGGTACCAAGTTCTGTGCTGGGCCCCAGGGGATACAAAAGTAGATTAGACACAGTCCCTGACTTCAGGGAGCTTAAAACCTAGTGGATGGTAGGCCCAGAAACCTTCGGATCCTCTACTTTGTATTTTTAAAACAGCCCAAATGCCAAAGTGTCTTTTAAAATTATCTCAGTTTTAAATGAGCTCTCACGGAGCAGTGCATATGTGTGAGGAGAAATCCCTTCCACATAGTATGGATTTGGTAAGCAAGATTTGCAATAACACAAAGACCCAGCCAGTGTGCATGGATTTGCTAAAACCCGCTGGCATATGATGCTGAGACTGTTGACTTTTGCACATTTGCTTGACCTCAGTGCCAGCTTACTGAAGACGAGTCCCATTTCACGTTTCACTGCTCTGCACTTTAAGATTTGCTTTTCATGACATGTAAGACAAAGGGAGAATGCATGGATGGCATTACAGAGACCCCTATCCTGTGATTGATACTTCTTGAGTTTCCTATAGAGTATGGATTGAGGCTCTGAGCTTCTCAGTTGGGTCCCAGATGGAAGTGCCAGGAATCCTGTTCTGGGTGACATCTAAGAAGAAGACTCACAAGGCTTGAAGTTGGGAACTCAGTCGAGCCCCTTTCAGAAGGACCAGAGCTGAGGTTGGTGGTGGTTCCTGGGGACCAGGATCCCTTCTTGAACCATGTTTTTCTTCTGGAAAAGGAAGAGGGTGACACAGGCAGGAGGTCAGTAGCCTCAGCTGCTTCTGCTGCAGAAGGCTCTGCATGGGCTGGTGAAGGATGGACAGTGTTATGAGTGAACCTGGAAACCATTGTGATCTTAGTGTTCAAGCTAGGGCATGCTGGATCTCATTTTGGAAAGAACATTTTCCATGAGGTGTGCTGCCACAAAGAGGGCCTATGTGTAATCTGCCTCGGAAAAACAGATTTCCTGGGATGCCATCAAAAAACAACTTTTGTGGGAGAGTCTCCCACTCTGCCATTAAAATTTATTCAGTGGAAAGCATTTCCCCTGTTTTTGGATGAAAACATATCACATGGCTATTCTGATTCCTCTTATGCAATAAAAAGCCCAACTTGAATTTGCCAGATCCTTAAAATGTCTAGTATCATAGAATAGTCAAAGCTTCCAACCTCATTCATATTTATAACTGCTCCCCTTCCTCTAGCTAGGGCCTGTTGCAAGGAGAAGGGGCGGTGGTTGGAGGGTTTCTCTCTCGCTTACTCAGTCGCTGTTACTTCCGGGTTGGGATTAGGGGATGAAGGAGCAACAGGAAGGGCCACAGGAAAGGCGGCAGTATCACAGGAGTGCTGTCTTTATGTTGTGGATGTTTAGAGTCAATTCTTTCTCTTGTGGGGCTCTTTTGTGGGTTCTTTAGACATACCCCTCGCCCTGTCTCTGGGGATCTCTTACCTCCAGTTTCCTTGATGTGGCTGCTGCACTCTCTGCAGCCTCATTGCAGACTCCTTTGTCAGTCTCTAGAAAGTTAGCCGGTCCGTTTGCACTGCTGTCTGCTGGGTTCCCTTGCTGTCCAGGTGGACGTTGTTGGGAAGAGCCTAATACAGCCCCGTACGTATGCTCGAGGTGTGGTCTATTGGCAATACACATCCTTTGCTCCCACAAACTGGGAGAGTGCAGGCTGCTCACAATGCAGCTGTGGTTGGTTTCCTCTGCCTCCTCCTCCAGCATCCAGCCAGCCCACCCCCAGTCCTTCAGATTTCTCGGACAGAAGTCCCAAACAAGGGCACAGTGCCCTCCTACTGGAAGCCTCTCATGTTAACGTCCAGTTGCAAACCTCTCCTCCTCCAGGCTGGAAGGGAGAGGAGCAGGCAGGGGAAGGTTCTCTCCCCATGTCCCCTTAACCTTTAGGTAGGACCAGACTGCAGCCTGCTTGCTTCAAACATTCTCTTCTCTTAGCCACCAACAGCCTGACCCATTTGTGAGCTCCCTATGGGTAAGGGGTTTAAGACTGGCGAAATGGGTCTGGGGCTCTGTCCTTTGAAATACTGTGTCTAGGCCCTGCACCTCACTGTGGAATCTGGTATCTAGTCCATCTTAGTGGCTTGGTTGACATGTCCCACTTGAACATTCCGAGAGCCTTTTTTGGGAAGCAGTGCTTAATCATATCCTTCGCTTCTGGAGATCTGTAAGTCACGCGGCGTAGAAAAGGCTCCCGGGCCTGCTGCCCACTTTGCTGCAGCCTCTCCCCTTCCTGCCCCCCTTCCCGCTCCAGGGCCTGTGCTCGCTGACGCTGGGTCTCCCACCGGGGACACCCCCTGTCTCTGCCAGTTCCCTCCCTCCCTTGCTGGCTCCTTCTGTTCCTTCAGGATTCTTCAATGTTCCCTCCCCAGAAAAGACTTCTTTGCTTCCCCCACCCAAGTAGATCTCCCTTTAATTTTCTGTCGCTGTATTCTCTTCATTTCCTCCACAGTACATCTTACAGGTGATAATGTTTCCAAATAAATGATACAAGCTATTTAGTATCTTTCCTTCCTATCAAATGGTAACCCTCATGAAGGAAAAGTCCATGTCTGTTTTGTTCGGTAACATGTGTACCTAACCAGTGCTCACTCAATATTTGTTGAATAAATGAATGAAAGCATGAATAAAAAAGTTACCTTTCTTTAAGCCATTTCTTTCACAAATGTATCTCTTCTTTTGTCTTGACTCTTAACATCTGGAGTCTTGGTTACAGTGGGATATACAGAGGTTAGGAAGTGCTGATAGAAGGCTTAGCTTTTGGTGTATTTTTCTGTTTATCATCGTCTCCACACCTTTTCTTCTCTCTCGGTTTCACTTTCTGTCTCTGGCTCTGTTTCTATCTGTCTTTCTTTCTCACTCACTCGTTCTCACTCTCTTCTAATACGACATTTGTTTGAGGCAAGCGGGGCAGAGCTGCCACCCATTTTACAGATAACCACACCGAGGGGAAGTTAGGTGTGAGATCCCTTAAGGGGCTAATGGCTCCATCTCTCTTCTGATCTTGTTCTCTCTCCACCACCCTTGCTGTCCACCTCCCTTGCTGTCCCTCTTGTCCAGCTGTCCTCTGGCCTTACAGTAAGGCCATGGCCTGGCTCACCCCTTTCCAATCACACCGAGGTGGCAGCAGCTTGACCTGGTCCAGAATGGAAACACTAGTTCCCAGCCCAGAATCTATCTTGCATGGTGCAGACAGAGCAAGAGAATGTCTCTTCAAGATTCAGCCCCGTAACAGCGACACATTTACAGGTGGCAAATCCCATCAGTTTTCATACTCCTGCCCCCATTCTGTCCCCACTCTGCTCCCGGCCAACACAGTTGTGGGTTCATGGGCCAAGGGAAGGTCTTCCTCCCCAGGGAAAAGCAGAAGCTGGATTCTGAAGGAAGGGGCTGGACTTGAACTAGGCTTGGCGATTGCCTCACCTCTCCCTTGTTCCCTCTTGCTCAACAGACTGACCCTGGCCATGAGTCAGAGAACTTCACATTCTTTCTTGGACAGGTTTTACTCCACATAAGGGCCCTTGGGGCAGTCTAGATTCCCTGGGGTGACAACCTGGGCAACTCCTTGCTTCAGGAGGACAAGGCTTATCTCGTATGTGCACATTCTACTGGTGTGTCCTATCTGGTTATTATCAAATTGAAACTGCAGCAGTTGACGTTTGTTGCTTAATTACTGCCTGTTGATTGTAAAATAATAGACCACCAATTTCGCAGGTTAGCTATTACTGCCGTTTCATCTGAAAGTGTGCGCTGTAACATGGCAGCGTTTTACTCGTGCTGTCTCTTTGATGAGTATTGTTATTTACACTAATAATAATGCCTTGCATTTGAAATTTGCCTCAGAGTTAACTAACACTTTCATTTGATTGTCTCATCTGGCTCTGTTATAAGAAAGTGCAAGTAGGCAACTAATTTTAGGAGAGTGGGAGGTAAAGTTTTTATTCTAGGTATTACTCTACTACAAATTTTGGCATAATATAACTTTTTTTCAGCAAGTATTTATTACCTTAGTTACAAAAATTAAAAGTGAATATTAAAATTCTATGATTTCCTGCTCTTTAAGCCTTTTGTCAAAATCCAAAAAGTAGAGTACTTAGAAGACATATTCCATCCAGGGCCATATAAAATAAATCATAATATCTTGGCTAGGAGCCACTATTCTAGAATTTGATCCAGAATATGGTTTAATACTACATTGTAAAGAAATGAGTTGTCTACCCCAGAGTTTGTTTAGCATAGAGGCCTAATTTATTTATTCACTTATTTGTATTGAGGTGAAATTCACAGAACATAAAATTAACTATTAAAATGGCTACAGTGAAAAATGAGATAACCACCACCTCCATCTAGTTCCAAGACATTTTTACCACTCCAAAATAAAACCCCACACTCACTAAACAGTCAGTCCCCACTCCCTACTCTCTGTAGCCCTATGCAACCACTAACTGCTTTCTGTTTTTGTGCATTTAACTATTCTGGATATTTCATATAAATGGAATCACACAATGTGGGTTCTTTTGTATCTGACTTCTTTCATGTAGCATAATGTTTTTGAGGCTCATCCACACTGTAGCATGTATCAGAACTTCATTCCCTTTTATGGCTGAATACCCAAGATTTTTAATGTCAAAATATTTGTGGAGTTATGAAAAATCCAGCACTCACCCACACATAGGCCCACTATACCCTTACCTCCACTGGCAATAACTTCCTGTCTACAGCAAGCCTGGGATTTTTGTCCATTGTAAAGCACAAATGCTAAACAAAGCAGCATGTGCAGGCAAAGCTGTAATTTGTTGCATATTAAGACTCAGGGAAGAAGCCTGTAGGCAGTTCTATGCGAGGACTGCAGGTGATTCTTTGTATAATAGTAGGTACCTTCTAGGGTACAAGGAATGTTCACTAAATAATGTAAAGAAAATAACAAATTCATGCAAATATTCTTGAGACCCTTGCATCATGGGAGCTTGTGTTGTTATGATTTTTACAGACAGTGCTTGGCACACATTCAGATTTATAGTTCTCTTGCAGGAGGCCCCACTTGGTGGTTGTGTTTAACATCTTTTCTTCAGCCTTTGTAGGTGGCATGGTATAAAAAATGAATGAGCTTCAGAGATGGGCAGAGCTGGGTTCAAATCCTGCCTCCATCTCTTGTTAGCCATGTGTCTGTGGGCACATGACTTTAAGTTCCTTCATGGGTAAAATGGGAATAATAATCTCTACTTGTGGTCTCCAAGAGATATCCATGTCCTAATTCCGAGAACCTGTAAATGTTACCTTATTTGGAAAAAGGGTTTCTGTAGATGTGATTAAATTAAGGATTTTGAGATGAGGTGGCTACCCTGGGTTATTCAGGTGGGCCCCAGATGGCATCACAAGCATCCTACTAAGACAGAGGCACAGATTTATGTGATGTGGCCACAAGCCAAGGAATGCCAATGCTGGCAGCCACCAGAAGCTGGGAGAGGTGAAGGACAGATTCTCCCCTAGAGCCCCGGAGAGAGCATGGTCCTGCCAACACCTTGATTTCTGTCCAGTAATACTGGTTTTGGACTCCTGGCCTCCAGAACTGTTAGAGAATAAATATTTGTAGTTTTAAGCCACCAAATTTACTGTGATTCGTTACGGCAGCTTCAGGAAACTAATACATTTCTTTTATTAGATAACATGACTACCTATAACTGGCATGTTAGTTTGATTTCTTCCTTTCTGTCCTTGTATCAGAGGCAGTGTTTCTCAGACTTTGAGTATAGCAGTTAAGACTTTTACTTCTAGAACAGGCTTTCTCAATCTTGGCAATAGTGACATTTGGGGTCAGATAATTCTTTGCTGTGGAGCTGTCCTGTGCACTGTAGGATGTTTAACAGCATTCCCACCCTCTAGATGCCAGTCGTACATTCCCCCCAAGTTGGGACAACCAAAATGTCTTCAAACATTGCCAGTATCAACTGGGGAACAAAACTACTCCTGTTGAGAACTACTCCTGTAGAGTACAACTCCTGGGCATGAGCCCAGCTCCATCACTAAGTAGCTGTGTGGTCATGGGCAGGTTAAACAACCTCTCTGAGCCTCAGTTTCAGTATCTATAAAATAGTAATAGTACCTACATCACAGAGTTGTTTTGAGGATATTCAAATGATGTAATATACATAAAGGCCTCAGAACAGTGCCTGGTACCTAGTAAAGTGTTTAATAAATGAACACTTATTAACCCACGCCCTGCCATATTAGTTTGTCATGCTATTTTTTATAGTTTTCATTATAGAGTTAATGGGCATTTAAAACATTTTCCAAATAGTAACTCCTAGTATAAAGATCAACATATGTTTTGAAGTTCAACATCCTTCCTCCATTGCCCTGTCCTCCCCCAACCCCCACAGCTTCCTGACGCTGAGAGTTACTAAGATATCATGACTAGATTTGTATGCCTAGGTCACCTGTCAGTCATGGAAACTCACTGAACTCTTTATATAATTCCTGGATAAGCTGTAACAACAAGAGAAACCCCTTCCATCTGTCAGGGATATTTCTATTATTCCATAATTACAGCTTTGTCCTCAGTGACGTAGCTGCTGAATTCACTTATAGACGCGGCAGTGTCTCCATCCAAATGTGCGAAATATTTAGCAGCATCTAGTGAAATGTTAGAAAGTGGTTTGAATAGATACCATCGTGTACTTTTGTAAGGAAGAGGAACGCGCTCCAACTGTGGTCCAGGCCGTTGTATTTCTAAACACTGGGGACACAGCAGTGAATAAAACAAAGATCCCTGTTCTCAGTAAGCTTATATTCCAGCACACTATGATAATGATAGGCACAATAAATTAGTAAATGTTATAGTGTGTTAGTGATAAGACTATGGGAAAACAAGCAGTCTAGGGTAAAGGGGCTGGGAGTGCTGAAGGTGGTACCAGGTGTGATAATAAATTGGGTGGGAAATTTTTGAATATTTTCATAGGGATAAATGAAAATACCTTTGACGTGGATTGAAACCAGTGTTTGCTAATGCACCTCGCCTTATGACTAATGGTTGGAATCCCTGAGTCTTTCAAAGGTGGTAAACCTTTTACCCTTCTCCACAGTGCTGCCTGGGAATGCCTTTCAGATCTAAGCCGTGTGGCTTTGGTTTGTTCCACCTGCCGTGGGAATTCTTTATAGAAACGGTTCAGGGATCATTATTGGGAATGCGGTGTCAGGGAAGGAGTTTAGCAGATTAAAAGAACAAGGTTTTTTGATCAAACAGACCTTCCTTTTAATTCTGGTTCTCCACTGATGAGGTGGATGACTTTAGGGAAGTCACTTAACCTCTCCAAGCCTCAGTATTGCTATAACCATTGAAAGGATTAAATGAAATAATGTATTGAAAGCACACAGACCTGTGTCAAGGGCATAAAAAATCCTCAGAAAATGTTGGTAGTATGATTAGCATAAAAGAATCAATCACCATCTCTTTGTAAAGCTTACCTGTAATTACCAGTTTCAAATATGCAGACATTTCTTGAATAAACTCTGCCTGCCGAAGAGGGGTCTACATAGAGAACCTATGAATTGATCTCTTGTGAGTTTGGGCCTTGGACACACTTTGAGTACTCTGTGCAAAGCTTCACAAAGGGAAATTGAGAGAATAGAGGCAGTGATTAATTCAGGTAATAAAAATCTAGTGATGAAAAATGAAATTTTGTAGTTAGCTCTCGAGAATGATTCCATAGATTGACTTTTCCAGGTAATTATACGGCTCTTCACTTTATCGATAGAGATTTACAGAGATGATTGTTAAATGATTCTGGAATAGGATGAGTTTCCCAGTTATGCTGAATGAATTGAGAAATTCCTCAAGGAGTCATAGGCTTCATTGGGAAGTAGTCAAGATCAAGGTCGGAGCACACCTAGGAATGCACTGTTGCCTGCAGGGACAGCTTGGGAACTAGTAGAAGTGGTGGTCGCACAACTTTGTTGTGCTAAATACTAAATGTTCACTTTAAAATGTTTAGTTTTGTGTTACGTGAATTTTGCCTTCATAATTTTTTTTTTAAAAAAAGAATTTCTGATAGTGCCGGAACTCAAACCCAAATTCCACATTCTCCTATCTAATTTTTAAAAGAGTTATTAAAGAATATGATAGTCCTTTTGCATTTTATATATATGGAATAACTTTTTTAACTTTATAAATATATTTAAAGTTTAATATTTCAGTATATCTAACACTCTCTGCCCATGTGCTCGTTTATGAAATTTAATTCTTCGAGCTCTAAAATTGTATGGTACTACGCTGGTTACACAAATAGAGGCCATAGCTATATCCCCACAGTACCTATCATGTATCTTACCCATAGCAGGTGCCAAATTAATGTTCATTGAATTGAATGTATGTTGTTTTCCGAGTTGCCCATAACTTTATAATGTCATACATTAATGGAAGTGTAGTCGAACTGCACTGTTAGAGATCTTTCAAGTTCAGCTTGCTTTAAAATGAGCAACCAAGGTCCAGAGAGATCAGGTCACCTATATAATTAGTGCAAGGGCAGGGTATTGCTTTTTGACTTAACATTTCTAAAAATGTGCATAGGTAACTCCTTCAGCCATAGCCATTCATTGGAATATCATTTGGTTTCCTTTTTTCTTTTTCTCTTTTTCTTCTTTCCTTCCTTCCTTTTTCTTTCTTTTCTTCCCTCTCTGCCTCCTTCTTTCCCTTCTTTCTTTCATTTCTTAGTATCTTTTCTTTTCTTTTTTTCTTTTTTTGATGCAGGCAATCTAGTACTGCAGAAAAATCATGTTTCTAGAAATCACAAGACCCAGATTTCATCTCCTCTTTTGCCACTGGTTACCAATGTGCATTTTAGCCACTTCTCTGGGTTTCTCTTACCTCACCCATGAGATGGGAAGGGTAGAGCTTTCCCTGCCAGGGCCCAGACCCGATGTGTTTTTGAGACTCCTTTCAACTCCACATCCCAATTCAGTGATTAGTTGGAGAGTTTGTTTTGAACCGACTTAAAGGGGTTATTGCCAGTTCTGTTTATAAATCTTAATTATTCTTTATCTGTTTTCATGACAGTGGTTGAGAAGGGATAGAGGAAGAATGGATATTGCTGGGAAAGGGTGGGAAAGGGTCATATTGGGAATGCAGGCAAGGATTCTGTTGTGTTGTAAATTGAGTATAATAGAGTAGTTGAGACTAGAAAGTTGGAAGGGGGATTTTAAGAGGCCGGAGCATTAGCAGTGGAACATAAAAATGAGGTGGCAACTGTGTCTGAAACAAACAAGGTAGGTTTCTTTTTTTTTTTTTTAAGTGAAAATAGAGGAAACAGACATTTTAAAAAAGACAAATCATCCAGGGAGAGCAGAAAGAAGGAGAAAATATAGAAAAGGAAGAGGGCAGTAAATATTTAGTAAAAATACAGTATAGTACCTGAGCTTACTGGCTAATTCCACATGAATTCTGAAATCTGCTAGTTCCATTTCATCTCTTCATAAATCTTCCCCAGGAATATCTACTGCAAATGTACTTTGCCTAAAAATTATGTATCTATCAGCATGACATGAATACATTGTTCATTGTAGAAAATTTAGAAAATATGTGTGATAAAGATATTTTTAAAAATCTCTCATAACCCCCAAACTCAGAACTCAAACTTGATTAAATTTTGATAATTTTGGTATGTATCTTTCAATCTTTTCTGTTTGCATTCACTTGCAGATTTTCCTAAAAACAGACTCCTAGAGGACATACTCTTTTAGAATCTGCTTTTTATTGGGAGACCAAGGCAGGAGGATTACTTGAGGCCAGGAGTTTGAGACTATACTGGGCAATATAGTAAGACCCCATCTCTACCAAAAAAAAAATTAGGTGGGCATGGTGGCATGTGCCTATAGTCCTAGCTACTTGGGAGGCTGTGGTGGGAGGATCAGATCGCTTGAGCCTAGGAGTTGGCAGTCACAGTAAGCTATGATCAGGCCACTGTACTCCATCCTGGGTAAAAAAAATCTGGTTTTTAAAACCTAAGGTAGCATGAATTCTCTTTGTCATTAAATAGTCTTCCATAGTATTTTTAATGGTTGCATTTTTAAACAATTAGTATAATTTACACAAATAAGTAGCATTAGAAATCTATTTTTTTAATCATTAAATATTATAAATTTAAACATCGTGGTCATTTTCTTGGGGATAAATTTCTGGAAATACAATTATTACATAGGTCAGCAGAGTTGTAAATGTTAGGGTATTTGATGTGCATTGCCAAATTTCTCTCTAGAAAAAGGATATGTGTAGATAGATAAATAGATAGATAGATTGATTTAGACCAGCAGTGGGATAGTCCAATTCCTTGCTTGCTGGAAAACATTGCATGTGATCACTTTTTAAAAATCCTTGACACATTGATGTTGAAAACATTGTATCATGTTTGCATGTTCTTGACTTCAGGAAAGTTTGAATATTTTTGGCCATTTGTATGATTTCTTTTTGTAAACTGCCATATGTCACTTGCCTGTATTTTCAATGGAGTACTTTGCTTTTGAAGTTAATTCACAAAAATTCTGTATTGGTTAAAATTATTAACTCCCTTTCTGCCGTATGTTGCAAATATTTCCTTCAATTTGCCTGCCTTTCAATTTTGTGTTGGGTAGTTTTGTTTTTCTTGGAGATTTACATTTTTATGCTGTTAAATCTAATATTTTTCACTATGATTTGGGCTATTGGCATGCTTAGACAGGTCTTTTCTATCACATTATTATATAAACATTACATTAATTTTCCTCCACTACTTGTGTGGTTTCATTTTTCACATTTAAATCTTACTGCATCTGAAATTTTTTGTGTAAGGTGAGAGACAGGGCTCTAATTTCATCTTTTCTAAAATGAATAGCCAGTTAACCAAACTGATTTAATAATCCATCCTTTTTGCGTTAATTCGAAATGCCATGTTAACTGTATACTGAATTCTAGACTATTCTTTAACATTTTTTGGTAACAACAGGATAGGTTTCTATTCCTATAGCTTTATAGCACATTTTGATAATACATTTTGATATTCAGTTGTGCAGGTCCTATCTGCTTATCCACTTTCCTGCCAATTTTGTTGAGTATTCTTTTTTTTTTTTTAATTTCAGCATATTATGGGGGTACAGATGTTTAGGTTACGTATGTTGCCCTTGCCCCCTCCTCTCCGCCTAAGTCCGAGTTTCAAATACGTCCATTCTTTGGGTGGTGCGCATTGCACTCTTTGTGTATGCATATACCCGTCCCCTCCTCCCTTCTTGAGTATTCTTGATGATTATTTTTTTTAGAGGAACTTGAGTGATTTTGTCAAGTTCTAAAGAAAACTTCTAATGGGATATTAATGGTAACTCCATTACATTTCTAAATTTATTTAGGGGGAAATTGTCATCTTTATAATTAAGCTTTAACATTCAGCACAATGGTATAGCATTTTATTAATTTGAATCTTCTTTTATGTCCATAGTAAAGTTACATGGTTTTCTTTATGCTGGTTCTGTGTGCCACTCTCTTAAATGTATTCCTAACTGTTTAGTATTTTTTTCTTTCCTTTACAAATGTGAATTTTAACTGCATTGTATTTTCCATCTGGTTATTTCTAGAAATTAGGAAAGCTATTGGTTTTTGTATATCGGCTCTGATTTGTTTTCAGGTGA